>NC_047112.1:78846685-79166327 GCF_902500255.1 Thalassophryne amazonica
ATGGTTTCTTTCAGCAGGAACATGGAATGTCTGCAGGCTCTCCATTTTTTTTTCAGTAGCTGTAATTAATACTTGGAGACAATCTGAACCTTTTATAGAACCTTTGCCAACACTTCTATGATTACTTTATTGTTGTAATTACAACAGGGTCATCTTATATTCAGGACACAGGGCTCCAGCAGCACCTACAGACACCACAATGCCCCCAAGGGCTGTGGGCACCACAAAAGAGCCAAAGAGAGTTCTTCCCCACCCACTTACACAGGGTATGCTGCATTTCCACCTGTAGAGTGGGCTCTACATAGTGACATTGCATACCACCCCAACCAGCCCAAAACTGACATTTCCAAATCCTTGAGGATCTAATTTTCAATTTCATTTTCAATTTATTTTCATTTATATTGTGTCAAATCACAACAAAGTTGCCTCAAGGCACAAGTAAGGTTGAACATTACCAACTCCCAGAGCAAGCACACAGGTGACAGTGGTCAGGACAAACTTCCTCTGAGGAAGAAACTTCAAGCAGACCAGACTCAAAGGGGTGACCCTCTGCTTGGGCCATGCTACCAACACAAATTAGAAAACAATTCACAAAACAAATATACAGGAAATGTTGCCAGTGCACAAGACAGGAGGATTTCAGAAACAGACACCACACCCATCTCTGGATGGAGCCGCACCTCAAACAGAGAGAAGAAAAACAGAATCAGGCATCAGAAAGACAACAGATACAGCATAATTTGCCAGCATTAAGCAAGAAGAAGAACAAATGAAATACTAAGGTGATCCCAGGCCACTAGCTAAGATTCACTAAAAGACCCAGAATTTAGATAAAGTTGAGGCCATGGACACTCTGTTTCCTAATAAAATGAATGTAAAACAGTTAAAAGCATAGAGACATACTACGCCAGTATGGTAGCCATACGAAAGGGAAATTAAGTGTGTCTTAAGTCTGGACTTGAAAGTTTTACTGACACAGGGAGATCATTCCACAGAACAGGGGCACGATAAGAGAAAGCTTTTTATTTATCCTAGGGTCACAAAGTAGTCATTCACCCTGAGAACGCAGAGCCTGGGCCGTTACATAGGGTTTAATTAGGTCAGATAGGTAGGGAGGTGCCAGTCCATGAACAATTTTACAGCCTAGTAGCAGAATCTTAAAATCTGATCTCACAGGGACTGGAAGCCATTGAAGAGATGCCAAAAATGGGTGTAATGTAGTAAAACTTTCTGCTTCATGTCAAAAGTCTGGCAGCAGCATTTTGAACCAATTGAAGACCTCTAATGCTGGACTGCGGTAAACCAGAAAAGAGAACATTGCAGTATTCCAATCTAGAAGAAACAAATGCATGAATCAGGGTCTCAGCATCAGCCACAGACAGGATAGGATGAATTTTCGCTGTATTTCGCAGGTGGAAGAAAGCAGTCCTCATAATATCTCTAATGTGGAGGTCAAAGGACAATGTAGGATCAAAAATGACCCCAAGGTTCCTCACTTTGTCAGTGTGATGTATGACATACGAGCCTAGGCGAAGCGTTAACTGGTCAAATTGATGCCGATGTGTCACTGGACCAAGAACCATCATTTCAGTCTTATTAGAGTTTAAAAGTAGGAAGTTGCTAAGGACTGCTTCTTTCTGTTAATAATTTGATAGTAGCAGCACCTCATAGATTTTGGTGTGTGATTTTCCTCTGTTTTACTGCCACAGAGAGAGACTCCCATATATATGTCCCATGTTCTTCGGTCAGCCTCAGGGCACCCCTACTTGTCCAAATACCTGTTCTTAGGTAGCAACAGAGCTTCAGCTCCACTGAACAGGCTCTGCCTTTCTAGCCCCTACTAACTACCTCATATCCACTTGTATTTTGCACTGACCACACATATACTGGAGATTGTGACCATGGGGTCAGTGGATTACAGGTATACATGGCAGTGCCTGGGGGAGCCAGCTCACATTCAGCAGACTACAGCCCCACATGTTCCGCCACCCTTTATGTCAACAAAGGACTGACCTGTGAAGAACAGTGCGTGACTGCAAATGCCAAGATGTACGAGGTCTGTCAATAAAGTAACGGACCTTTTTATTTTTTTTTAAACTATATGGATTTGATTCATATGTTTTGACGTCAGACAAGCTTGAACCCTCGTGCGCATGCATGAGTTTTTCCACGCCTGTCGGTGACGTCATTCGCCTGTGAGCACGCCTTGTGGAAGGAGTGGTCCCGCCCCCTCGTCGGATTTTCATTGTCTGGAAATGGCGGAATGATTTGGACTTTTTTCCATCAGAATTTTTTCAGAAGCTGTTAGAGACTGGCACCTGGAAACCATTTGAAAAATTTATCTGACTTTCGGTGAAAATTTTACGGGCTTCACAGAGAATAAGGACTGTTACTACAGCTTTAAGGACGGCTTTAAGGATGCTCGGCGCGCTGCGCTCCAAGCTGCGACGACGAGGCAGCAAATGCCAGATCATTTCTAAGCTGATGGCTCTGTGGATACGAGACCATCGTGTGCACTTTCTCTGGTTATCACAAGAGCTGGACATCAGCCATTTTCTGGCAGATTTCACTTTTAACAAGAGATTTTGTCATGGAAAGCCGCACAGAGGCTTCATGCGTAACGACCGATTCGCTGTTTGAGCGAGACAAAGGAACACCTCCGTTTTGGCGTGTCAGAGGACAAGTTAGGACAAGCCCAGCTCTCCACAATTTCTCTGATACTTACTGGACTGGTAAGCATTGAAAGCCGAGATAGGCATGTCCCAACTTGTCCCATGACACGCCAAAATGGAGGTGTTCTTTGTTTCGCTCAAACAGCGAATCGGTCATTACGCACAAAGCCTCTGCGAGGCTTTCCATGACAAAATCTCTTGTTAAAACTGAAATCTGCTAGAAAATGGCTGATGTCCAGCTCTTGTGATAACCAGAGAAAGTGCACACGACGGTCTCGTATCCACAGAGCCATCAGCTTAGAAATGATCTGGCGTTTTCTGCCTCGTCGTCGCAGCTCGGAGCGCGGCGCGCCGAGCATCCTTAAAGCCGTCCTTAAAGCTGTAGTAACAGACCTTATTCTCTGTGAAGCCCGTAAAATTTTCACCGAAAGACAGATACATTTTTCAAATGGTTTCCAGGTGCCTGTCTCTAACAGCTTCTGAAAAAATTCTGATGGAAAAAAAGTCCAAATCATTCCACCATTTCCAGACAATGAAAATCCGACGAGGGGGCGGGACCACTCCTTCAACAAGGCGTGCTCATAGGCAAATGACGTCACCGACAGGCGTGGAAAAACTCACGCATGCGCACGAGGGTTCAAGCTTGTCTGACATAAAAACATATGAATCAAATCCATATAGTTTAAAAAAAAATAAAAAGGTCCGTTACTTTATTGACAGACCTCGTATATGGAATTTATACTGTGATCAGTATATGTGGCCATGCTCTCTCTGTCACTTTTGATTGCATTGTTGTGACCTACACAGAAGCTGAAATACAGAAGAGAATCCTAACATTTAGATATAGGGGTAGAATGATAAATTGAGTGTTATAAGTATCTTGGGGTCTAGGTCTAATATCTTTTTTTTTTTCTTTTTTGATGAGTATCATTATACAATGAAAAGTTAACTACTGCATGGAAAAGGTGATATCTTGCATAAGAATCATAAATGATTCTTAAAATATACAAATAGGAGACAGATAACATCAAGGATTACAATTCATGTTTCAGAATATTTAGATTTTTTTCTTTAAAGTTAAACATTCATCACAGATTACGTTCTACATTATTTGTGTAAACAGTGATGTAATGATGTATTGTGATATGTATAGTATTGTAGAGGTACATTCCGCCACTATTTAGATGCAGTGTCAAACAACAGCAATACTGCAGAGATATGGTGCAGTGGAAGATTAAGCTGAAATAGGCAATAAGTGTCTTTCTCTCTTTTCTACCACTGGGTCTCTGCACAATCACAGGCCTGTGATGTGGAGATGCCACCAAAACCATTTTTGCATGACTGCTGGAATGTCCTTTACTGACAAAAATGAACTGGACTACATTTTTCTGCAGACGGGGATGTTGAAGTTTGACTTTAATTGTTGTTTTTCTCCCTAAATAGATCCAAGAACTAATCTCAGGGTCAAAATGTCTCCTTGCCCTTAATTCTATTGTGCGTTTCCACCAAAATAGAATAATTAGGACAAAGTGCTTCAGCTTTATATTAAAACAATGTTTTCTTTATGCTCTTGCTTTTTGAAATGCATAAGCACTGGGTCATTATGCTGTTATTTGCCATATAATTTAGCTCTGAGTAAACAGAATCAAAGCTTAGCAATGGAAAGGGAGACAATTACATTGAACAGAGAATCTCAATTTGTTTTGCTGAGATGTTTTGGTATTTAATCCCAATAACAATGTGGAATCGGAGAAAAAACAAAAATAAACAAACAACAACAACAAAAAAACGAAAATTGTTAAATCTACACCTGGTGGCACATGTCCTGCATGTTTTCTGATGTGTGCTGGTTGATGTGTGAACAGAATAACTGCTCTGCTCTGATTCGGAAAACATGTTGTAGTAGTTTAGAATCAGTCGAGGACAAAGTGATTTGATCTAGAAAAAAACTGGTTCAAAATCACAGTCACCGGCCAAGGTGCAAATTTGTTTCACGGGATATATAGGGTGTCTCACCACTCAATATCAGACATTTTCTGCATGACCATGTGGCCGAAGCATGTCATTTTTTTTTCTCTCCAATGCACAGTTTTTAGTTCAGTCTTTCCTTCTTGATGTTTTAACCCTTTATCCTTTACACCACATGATCAATGTAACCTCCTCGTCTTAAGTTTCCTAAGAAACAAATCATCCGTCTCCAGCTTTCCAGAAAACCACCTAGCAAATTCAAGTCTCCTTGCCATTTGCTGGAGAGTTGGTTGCTCTGAGACTGAATTTTGTAAGGAAAGAGATGCAAGTCAGCCCTAAGGATGCTTTGCACAGAACTCAACGATTTTTGTTCTCTGTATTAGGGTCAACTGTGGCATTATTCCTGGACTTGAATGTCATGCAGAACAAAATTTAGGGTTCCTGAAATGAGAAAATCACCATTATTTCCTAGTAAAACCATTTCCTGGTATTCATATTTCAGAGTACTTTTGGGTACATTTTTTGAGACACCCTATGTGTTATGATTAGAATGGCTATTCCAAGGAAATGGCTCACAGTACAACTAAGCTTAGTATTAAAAACTGAGATGAAGTCATGTCACCCTTCTGTTGCTCATATGACCTCTGAACTTAGATTACCTTGATATATCAAAGTAATTTGGGCAGTATGGTGACTTGGTCAATGGCACTGTTGCCTCAGAGTAAGAAGGTCCTGGGATTGCTTCCCATCTGTGCAGAGTTTGCATGTTCTCCCTGTGTCTGTGTGGGTTTCCTCTGGGCAATCGGGTTCCCTCCAACAATCAAAAACTTATTTAGGGTCTGCTCTTTTCTCTGCCCCTGACCAAGGCAGCATCTCTACATCTAGAGTTTGGCTCTGGGCTGTGGCTGCCCACTGCTCCTTGTGATTGGATTGCGTCTAACTGTGAATCAGGATGGGTTAAATGCATATGACACATTTATGTGTGTATGTTGACAATAAAGAGCCTTCTTTTAAATGCCTAGTTTATTTAATTAGTTAAATATACACCTTGTATATTGCTACTGGAAAAACCTTGAACAACAATAATTGGCAGCATCAGTGTAGTACACATCAGGGTCACAACCACTATACAGAAACCTATGTCCTCCTGGATGGCACAAACTCAGATAACCCTCCTTTGACAGCTTTTGCCACCCTTAGCTGTTTCAGTGGCATTCCATTATAATAAATATTTGTAGTTTACACTCAACTGGAGTGTCAGACAGAAAGTCCCTGATACAGAAGATACCTGACATCCCAGCAGGAGGATGTGACTTATACAACCGTTGAAAGAAATTGGTCCAGTGGGACAGTGCAGAGCAGAGACATCTGTCAGGACCGACCTGTCGCTGACCATACAACTGCATAGGTTTTGAAGAACAGTGCTTTCACTCCTCTGTAAGCAGGCCTAAGATCACTAGGCAACAGATGCTGAGTCATGTGATCACAGATTACTTGGGGATCTGCCTCCTTTTCTACTCTCAGGGCTGTGACAGCCCACTTTCTCAGCTTCCTAAACAGCCTGGAATTCCCATCAAGCCATTTACTACAGCTCCTCTGGATGATATTCAGAGTGCCCTCAGAGAGGAAACACCTCCTCCTGTGGACACTGGTGACTCCAGTGCAATCCCAGGCAACTTTCATTTGGCTGAAGTATCACAATATTCAGTTTGAGTCATCGTTTTTGTCCATGTCCTTCAGCCAGATTGTAAACAAATGTTCAAGAATGTCTGATGGTGAGCTTAGTGTCAGTATTGTCAAATCACGCCTGAATGTTTTCTAAAGTCCCTCCATCAACACACACAGTGTACAAATTTGAATCCATTCTGTATTATATCCACCATATTCATCTGTTGCCATCTGTTGATCCATAAATATCTCAGCATCACTCTGATAATGACCTTACAGTATGACGATGGGGATCAAATCTAAAACAGTGTCTAAAACATGGCACTCAGTGGATGATTTTCAAGTTGTTATACAGCAGCGCCTACGCGCATGTGTGAAGACTTCACAACTGTTTCCGGTTAGGGAGACATAGTTTCGTTCAACAACAAGGACACCGAAGCCAAAAAGAAACACGAAATATGGACATACGTTGACTTTCGGAGACATTGTTTAACCGGCATCCAGCTTAGATCGGTCAGCCGCTCCGTGATCCATCATAACAAGTTGTTGTTGCCAAGACTTCCGGCAGTTTCAAGACTGCTGGCTAAGGCTAAGCGTAAATTTGGTAAGATTGTAATTCACGTCGGCAGTAATGACACCCGGTTACGCCAATCGGAGGTCACTAAAATTAACATTGAATCGGTGTGTAACTTTGCGAAAACAATGTCGGACTCTGTAGTTTTCTCTGGGCCCCTCCCCAATCGGACCGGGAGTGACATGTTTAGCCGCATGTTCTCCTTGAATTGCTGGCTGTCTGAGTGGTGTCCAAAAAATGAGATGGGCTTCATAGATAATTGGCAAAGCTTCTGGGGAAAACCTGGTCTTGTTAGGAGAGACGGCATCCATCCCACTTTGGATGGAGCAGCTCTCATTTCTAGAAATCTGGCCAATTTTCTTAAATCCTCCAAACCGTGACTACCCAGGGTTGGGACCAGGAAGCAGAGTTGTAGCCTTACACACCTCTCTGCAGCTTCTCTCCCCCTGCCATCCCCTCATTACCCCATCCCCGTAGAGACGGTGCCTGCTCCCAGACCACCAATAACCAACAAAAATCTATTTAAGCATAATAATTCGAAAAGAAAAAAATAATATAGCACCTTCAACTGCACCACAGACTAAAACAGTTAAATGTGGTCTATTAAACATTAGGTCTCTCTCTTCTAAGTCCCTGTTAGCAAATGATATAATAATTGATCAACATATTGATTCATTCTGCCTTACAGAAACCTGGTTACAGCAGGATGAATATGTTAGTTTAAATGAGTCAACACCCCCAAGTCACACTAACTGCCAGAACGCTTGTAGCACGGGCAGAGGCGGAGGATTAGCAGCAATCTTCCTCTCCAGCTTATTAATTAATCAAAAACCCAGACAGAGCTGTAATTCATTTGAAAGCTTGACTCTTAGTCTTGTCCATCCAAATTGGAAGTCCCAAAAAACTGTTTTATTTGTTGTTATCTATCGTCCACCTGGTCATTACTGTGAGTTTCTCTGTGAATTTTCGGACCTTTTGTCTGACTTAGTGCTTAGCTCAGATAAGATAATTATAGTGGGCGATTTTAACATCCACACAGATGCTGAGAATGACAGTCTCAACACTGCATTTAATCTATTGTTAGACTCGATTGGCTTTGCTCAAAATGTAAATGAGTCCACCCACCACTTTAATCATACCTTAGATCTTGTTCTGACTTATGGTATGGAAATTGAAGACTTAACAGTATTCCCTGAAAACCCCCTTCTGTCTGATCATTTCTTAATAACATTTACATTTACTCTGATGGACTACCCAGCAGTGGGGAATAAGTTTCATTACAGTAGAAGTCTTTCAGAAAGTGCTGTAACTAGGTTTAAGGATATGATTCCTTCTTTATGTTCTCCAATGCCATATACCAACACAGGGCAGAGTAGCTACCTAAACTCTGTGAGTGAGCTAGATTATCTCGTCAATAGTTTTACATCCTCATTGAGGACAACTTTGGATGCTGTAGCTCCTCTGAAAAAGAGAGCCTTAAATCAGAAGTGCCTGACTCCGTGGTATAACTCACAAACTCGCAGCTTAAAGCAGATAACCCGTAAGTTGGAGAGGAAATGGCGTCTCACTAATTTAGAAGATCTTCACTTAGCCTGGAAAAAGAGTCTGTTGCTCTATAAAAAAGCCCTCCGTAAAGCTAGGACATCTTACTACTCATCACTTATTGAAGAAAATAAGAACAACCCCAGGTTTCTTTTCAGCACTGTAGCCAGGCTGACAAAGAGTCAGAGCTCTATTGAGCCGAGTATTCCTTTAACTTTAACTAGTAATGACTTCATGACTTTCTTTGCTAATAAAATTTTAACTATTAGAGAAAAAATTACTCATAACCATCCCAAAGACATATCGTTATCTTTGGCTGCTTTCAGTGATGCTGGTATTTGGTTAGACACTTTCTCTCCGATTGTTCTGAGTTATTTTCATTAGTTACTTCCTCCAAACCATCAACATGTCTATTAGACCCCATTCCAACCAGGCTGCTCAAGGAAGCCCTACCATTAATTAATGCTTCAATCTTAAATATGATCAATCTATCTTTATTAGTTGGCTATGTACCACAGGCTTTTAAGGTGGCAGTAATTAAACCATTACATAAAAAGCCATCACTTGACCCAGCTATCTTAGCTAATTATAGGCCAATCTCCAACCTTCCTTTTCTCTCAAAAATTCTTGAAAGGGTAGTTGTAAAACAGCTAACTGATCATCTGCAGAGGAATGGTCTATTTGAAGAGTTTCAGTCAGGTTTTAGAATTCATCATACAACCCCTGGCAAAAATTATGGAATCACCGGCCTCGGAGGATGTTCATTCAGTTTAATTTTGTAGAAAAAAAGCAGATCACAGACATGACACAAAACTAAAGTCATTTCAAATGGCAACTTTCTGGCTTCAAGAAACACTATAAGAAATCAAGAAAAAAAGATTGTGGCAGTCAGTAACGGTTACTTTTTTAGACCAAGCAGAGGAAAAAAATATGGAATCACTCAATTCTGAGGAATAAATTATGGAATCACCCTGTAAATTTTCATCCCCAAAACTAACACCTGCATCATATCAGATCTGCTCGTTAGTCTGCATCTAAAAAGGAGTGAACACACCTTGGAGAACTGTTGCACCAAGTGGACTGACATGAATCATGGCTCCAACACGAGAGATGTCAATTGAAACAAAGGAGAGGATTATCAAACTCTTAAAAGAGAGTAAATCATCACGCAATGTTGCAAAAGATGTTGGTTGTTCACAGTCAGCTGTGTCTAAACTCTGGACCAAATACAAACAACATGGGAAGGTTGTTAAAGGCAAACATACTGGTAGACCAAGGAAGACATCAAAGCGTCAAGACAGAAAACTTAAAGCAACATGTCTCAAAAATCGAAAAACGTACAACAAAACAAATGAGGAACGAATGGGAGGAAACTGGAGTCAACGTCTGTGACCAAACTGTAAGAAACCGCCTAAAGGAAATGGGATTTACATACAGAAAAGCTAAATGAAAGGCATCATTAACACCTAAACAGAAAAAAACAAGGTTACAATGGGCTAAGGAAAAGCAATTGTGGACTGTGGATGACTGGATGAAAGTCATATTCAGTGATGAATCTCGAATCTGCATTGGGCAAGGTGATGATGCTGGAACTTTTGTTTGGTGCCGTTCCAATGAGATTTATAAAGATGACTGCCTGAAGAGAACATGTAAATTTCCACAGTCATTGATGATATGGGTTTTGCATGTCAGGTAAAGGCACTGGGGAGATGGCTGTCATTACATCATCAATAAATGCACAAGTTTATGTTGATATTTTGGACAATTGAAAGGATGTTTGGGGATGATGAAATCATTTTTCAAGATGATAATGCATCTTGCCATAGAGCAAAAACTGCAAAAACATTCCTTGCAAAAAGACACATAGGGTCAATGTCATGGCATAGGGTCAATGTCCATGAGCAGATCTGATTTGATGCAGGTGTTAATTTGGGGGATGACAATTTACAGGGTGATTCCATAATTTTTTCCTCAGAATTGAGTGATTCCATATTTTTTTCCTCTGCTTGGTCTAAAAAAGTAACCGTTACTGACTGCCACAATCTTTTTTTCTTGATTTCTTATAGTGTTTCTTAAAGCCAGAAAGTTGCCATTTGAAATGACTTTAGTTTTGTGTCATGTCTGTGATCTGCTTTTTTTTCTACAAAATTAAACAACTGAATGAACATTCTCTGAGGGCCGGTGATTCCATAATTTTTGCCAGGGGTTGTAGTACAGAAACAGCATTAGTGAAGGTTACAAATGAACTTCTTTTGGCCTCAGACAGTGGACTCATCTCTGTGCTTGTCCTGTTAGAAGAGTAGAATGGGAGGCAGAGCCTTCAGCTTTCAGGCTCCTCTCCTGTGGAACCAGCTCCCAATTCGGATCAGGGAGACAGACACCCTCTCTACTTTTAAGATTAGGCTTAAAACTTTCCTTTTTGCTAAAGCTTATAGTTAGGGCTGGATCAGGTGACCCTGAACCATCCCTTAGTTATGCTGCTATAGACTTAGACTGCTGGGCGGTTCCCATGATGCAATGAGTGTTTCTTTCTCTTTCTGCTCTGTATGCACCACTCTGCATTTAATCATTAGTGATTGATCTCTGCTCCCCTCCACAGCATGTCTTTTTCCTGGTTCTCTCCCTCAGCCCCAACCAGTCTCAGCAGAAGACTGCCCCTCCCTGAGCCTGGTTCTGCTGGAGGTTTCTTCCTGTTAAAAGGGAGTTTTTCCTTCCCACTGTCGCCAAGTGCTTGCTCACAGGGGGTCGTTTTGACCATTGGGGTTTTTCCGTAATTATTGTATGGCTTTGCCTTACAATATAAAGCGCCTTAGGGCAACTGTTTGTTGTGATTTGGCGCTATATAAATAAAATTGATTTGATTTGATTTAAGATGGCGGCACAACTTGAAAATGGTCCATTGGTCAATAAAGATCAATCCGTTTGACTGATGCTAAATTTGGCATTTCTCAGAGGGCACAGAAAGGAATGTGAATGCTTCAACACTAGTATCCATTGTGGCAGCTCAGCCTCAGTGGGAAATAGCTTTCCTTTGAAATTTGATATTGAAAAGCTGTCCTGGAATAACAGCAGCCATTGTGTTGAATTTGAACAGAAAACATCAGTTGTCTGATGTGGAAAAATCATATTGCTTTGTGAGCCTCGTGCTGTTAATTTGAACTGACTTTGACTGTGATCTTCCAGCATAGCATTTAATGTGAAATGACAAAATATTCCAACCAGTTCCCTCAAAAGCTGGCAATCTCTTCCAGCGCACTTCATAAGTCTTAGTACGCCTGCAGCTTTTGCAGTATTTCAGATATGGATTACATGGAAATGAATGCACATGACAGACTAAGTAACAGCTTTGTTAATGTTTTGACATGCAAGCGATGACAGCCTGAAGCAATGTTGAATCATGTCTAAAGATAGTGACAATAATTGAGCTAATATCATTTAGATATCCCAATATGAGCATAGTTTTTACCAAGTCAGTCTAGAGCGATAGTAAACATAACATCACGTGTGCACTGAAAAAAGAACCAAATTTAAAAAGTTACAATTTGTAAAACCTGAATGAATTAATTTGTTTGAACTTTAGTTTGTCAGTTAGCTGATCTAACTGACAAACTAAAGTTCAAACAAATTAATTAATTCAGATCTGACCAATTGTAATGTTTTTTTTTAAGCTGGTTGAACTATTCTCTTTCTTCAGTGTGTAGAAAGTTAAGTCTAAAGCCATGATTTTCAGGGACATGAATGTGGCTCTTTGTTTAAACGTGGATGGATCACAATGGTCTGTGCCCAACTAACTTTCTTTTTGCAGACTAACAACATTCATGACACTTTTCAATCTGGGTACTGTGAGTTTCACTCCACTGAAACTGCTCTGTTGAAAGTGTCGAGTGACATTATGATGGCCGCTGACACTGGCAAATGCACTGCCATGGTTTTGTTAGATCTGTCATCTGCATTTGACACAGTTGACCATGGCATCCTGATCAGGAGACTACAGAATCTGGTGGGGATGTCGGGTCCTGTATTAGAGTGGTTTAGCTCTTACCTGGTTGGTAGAAATTTTAGTGTGTCTGTTGAGAATGTGATGTCTGAGTCTGCTGACCTTTTGTGGAGTGTGCCCCAGGGCTCGGTTCTGGGACCTATTTTATTTCTTTTGTACATCATCCCTCTCGGCAAGTTGATTCAGCAGTTTTGTGATGTATCCTATCATCTCTATACTGATGACTTACAGCTGTATTGCTCTTTTTAAACAACTGAGACCCAGAAACTCAATTCTTTAACCAACTGTCTCACCAAAGTTAAGGAATGGCTCAGTGAAAACAACTTGCAGCGGAACTCTGATAACACTGAAACATTGATTGTTGCTCCGGAGAGTGCCATGCCTGCTATCAGGCTGCACCTTGGTGAACTGAATAGTTCAGTTAAGGGCAGCCTGCACAATCTTGGCATTATCTTGGATGAAGGGATGTCTCTGGAACATCATACGAAACAGTTAGGAATTGTTTTTTTCCAGATCCGGAATGTCTCTAAACTTCGAAAAATGGTGTCTTTTGAAGAGTTAGAGATGACTGTACATGCTTTAATATCTTTGCGATTGGATTATGGTAACAGCCTGTTCACGTGTCTTCATAAGAAAGAACTGGCTCCTTTGCAGGTTGTGCAAAACTCCGCTGCACGGCTTCTGACCCGCACCCACAGGAGAGCCCATATTAGCCCAATACTCAAGTCCCTGCATTGGCTCCCTGTCTCGTTTAGGATAAATTATAAAATCCTGGTGCTTACATTTAGAGCTCTACACAGGCAGGCTCCGGAATACATCAACCTGAACCTGCTGATGGTTCTCTGTACCTGTTTTAAAACTCGAGGGGACAGATCTTTTAAAGCCATGGCACCGCGCCTTTGGAATGAGCTTCCCTGCTCCCTTCGCTTGATAGACTCTGTCGATGCTTTTAAAAAGCAACTTAAGACTCACCTTTTTAAAATTGCATTTTAGCTTGATCTTCTTTTAAATGTTTGTGTTATTTTGTATTTAATGATTTTATTATGTGAAGCACTTTGTGACCCTGGTCTGTGAAAAGTGCTATATAAATAAAGTTTACTTACTTACTTACAATGGGAGCTTCTGGTTACACTACACCGTTTTGGATAGTATGTTGTTATCTTCCAAGATCAGGGTGGTAGCACTTTATGCAATATAATATTTGAAATTTTGTACTTAAAAAAAATTGTATGTCAATATAGGCTGATTGGCAATTTCTATAGAAATGTACTTTAATAAGTATCTTATCCCTGACTTGTTAATTTGTTCAGATTTTGGTTTTGATCACTGTTCTTTTGTCTACAGTAATTTAGTTACTTTGGCTTTTGTGCACTGATCTTTGTGTGGATTGCTCAAATGTTATTTTGAACTCTCACTGGTTTATAGTTTTATTCCAGTATAATTTCCACCTTGCCACTCTGTCTCTATGTGTTCCTGTCACTATGTTTTGTCTAATTTACTGTCAGAATAGGAATTGATAATTCTGTTGACTATGCACAGTGCACTAATCAGTTAATTTCACTATACGCCTGGTTGTTTCTCACCGTGTAATGTTGGGTATCTTGTCTCATTTGCCCTGGTTCTTCTCTGCCTTTGTTGTTCTGCACTTCTCCACTGAAAATTTGCTTAAGGGTTGCAATACTAGTTGGATGGAAACACGGCTAATGAATTTTAATTTATGCAGCAAAAAGAAGAGTGCATTTGTGCGCATTTCCATCCACTTGTTATGCACTTTTGTTTCACAAATCCCAGTTTGGTATTGAGAGCCATCATTTCATGCTTCAAATCATTTGTGGTGTCTGTATTTCACAAAATAAGGGGGCATCACATCGCAAAATTAACTATACTGGAGTCACAGATTGCCAGCACATGCAAGAAGCTGTGCAAAACAGTTCTTTTAACTCACCAGGCCCAGCGGCAAGTCTAACAAGGTAGTGTAAGACCCTGGAATGACCTGGAACTTTCTTTTCCCAGCCTTGGAACAAAAAATGTTCATCTTTGTAGCAAAAACTGGTGAGTTAAGCAGTGGAAATTAAAGTGATGTCCTCTGTGTATGAGTGAGTGAGTGAGAGAGAAATTCAAATGAACAATTCAAACTTGTTTCTTTACTAAATTATAAAATTAATTCATACATTTATCTATATACCACAGCATATGTACATTTTTTTTCAGTTCAATTTATTTTCATTTATATAGCGCCAAATCATGACAAAGTTGCCTCAAGGTTTCACACAAGTCTATGTCTTTGTTAAAGAGCATAAGACAAAGTCTTTCAGTATGAAAGTATGTGGTTTAAATGTGTGACAGCATCCTGTATCATAACTGAATCTCTGCTGTTTCTAACAAACCAAACCATGGGAAAATCGGGTACAAATTCAGGGAGTTACGGATTATTCTAGTTGGGGATACACCTTCCTCAGTACAAATAAATGCCCTGCGGGTGAGGGTGTAATAGGGACCCAACCAAGATGGTGGCCCGCTGATACCTCAGCTCCAGTCCATAAGGTGTCTACATATATAATTTCTATGGGGCCCAAAATGACGCCCGTTGATAGCTAATATACAGATCTAGTAAGGGTTGTCCACGTGATACGCAACTGGCACATGTAACCCATTCCCCCCAACCCAGGACTGATCCCTCTATAGACACATCGGACATGTAACTCTTGTGTATATTTTATCGTGTTGCTTAGATTTTATTTGCTCTTCTTTTAGTTGTAATTAAACAGTTTGACTTATGTGATTATATCATAATTTTCTCTGTCATTTCAGGATAAGTTAACAGTTAAAAAAGTAAATATTTATCATTGATGTTTAAACCCATACTATCATACTTTCTTACCTTAATAACACCTCTGAACGTATTTACAAGCCATTTCACGGATGTTAGCAGGGAAAATTTAACTTTGCTTCTTCAACGCTGAAATTATGTGCTGAGTGCTGAAATTATGCATTTTGTGCCTGACAAAATATTTTCTGGACTTGTTCTTTGCTATATTTGATATATTTATGTATTTGTTAAATCAAAATGCACTTTTTTGTTGTGGGACTACTTTAGGTGTAGTGATTGCTTCACGGTGATGAGGCCAGAGTGCAGATGCACAAAGAATATTAAAAATCTTAGTGGTTCAGCTCAAATGAGAGAGATCACTGTATGAGCAATGGTGAGCAGTTGAGGATGGATGTACCCATGGACATAGAAACCTGGAATGGACGTCCCGTGACTAGCAGCGTGCCGCACGGCGCCCATTACTAAGGGTGGAGAGAGCACCTTGAGCCAGTTAAACAGAAGCGAAATGAGGGAAAAAAGGCAGCCAGAGCTTCACCATCAACTGCACCAACTACAAAAACAAATTCTCAAATACTAAAATGAACTGTACAATAGCCTTAATGTAATTATGTAAAACAAATGTCTATTTTAAAGTAGTTATGTTGCAATTTAATATCAATATACTGAGACTATAACTCAACACCATAAGTTCTTTTCATTAAGCTGCGTTCCCATGCATACAAATATGGAAACAAAAATGTTTAAATATATTTATGTCTATATATATAAACTTGCAGTTGTTGTTTAATATGATATGTACATGGTGGTCACAGGCGGCATTTAAATTTTAACAGTGTGGTTGGGGTGTGGGGCGTGGGGGGTACTTTTTACCCTGACTGTCAAAAGTCATAAATTCTGAATGGCTTTATATCTGCTTGTAATAAAATGTTAGTAAAAATCATATATATGTTGTTGTCATTGGAAAAAGCAGCAAGTAAATAAGCACAGTGTCAAGGCATACTTCAGATTTATATTTTAATACATAAGGATTTTTTATCCAGGCATGTATGGGTTCATTAGAGCTTTTAATCAGCTTGAATACAACTTACAAGGCCTCATTTATAAAAATCCACAGAGAATTATGATGACAGGAAAAAAAACAAAAAAAAACATCACAGTAAATGAACAGAATGGCATATTTTCCCCTAATTTCCACACTTTACATAAAACATTTAAAACAAGCCTACTTTTATTAAAATTTGTTAACAAATAACGACAATAGAGAGAGAAAAGAAGCACAGTTTGTCATAATTTCCCCAAATTTCTACATTTTACATAAATGTTCACATGCATAGGTTCATTGGAAAGAGCTTTCAAATGGCTTTAAAACAAGCTGACATTTATTAAAATCCATTAAGAAATAAGGACGCTAGTGCAAAAAAGCGGTCAGTTTATTATTGATGATCGGCACATCTCCACCCTTAGTAATGGCGCCTTCCTGTCCTGTGCGATACTAATAGATTGAGGCATCCAGGTCTATATTTCCATGGATGTACCATTCAATGAGGCATTCCAACTTTCACTGAATTAAATATTCATTCGATTCAAAGAATGAAATATAATAGTCAAAATAGATCCTTGTCATTTGATATTTTATTAATTTATAAACAACAGAAAAGGGACTTACATTTTGGTGTTCGTCACTGTGCTTTGACATTAACAGTCCAACATGAACTTTAAATAGGAGTCCAAAATTGTTCTCACTCAACTTGAAAAAGATAGTTCAAAAATAATTCTGACAATGTAGTCCATGATGTCGTGCACTGACTTTGTGTAATTCAAAAAAAAAAAAAAAAATTTGTACTTCCTCAGTCAAGCAAAAAATTGCATCAGAAATTTGCCCAGCTTTTCATCCTAACTTCATCCTCTTCATCCTAACAGCTCTTACGGTGTAGTCAGTTTGTTTTTTGTCTGCGTTCGTAGAGTTAGCACCATCAATTAGCACATTCAAATAGTCATCCATCAGCAAAATGAACTCTGCCATGTTTAGCTAAACACCATCCCCATTAGTGTGTGTGTGGGCGGGGTCATCGGCGTTCAGTGGTACAAAACATATGGAACATTGCATTATATATATATTTTTTTAACTGGGAACATGAAATGTGTCATATAAAAAGTCTTAAATTTGAGGAGATTATGACGTTTGTGGAGTAAACACATTGGTAACACATCCATGAGTCATCAATGGAGCAAGATGTGAAGAAACACCATCAACAAATAATTTGACATGGTCTTAGTATTTCCATTTATTTTTCCTCCTTGTCCCCCCTCAATGTAGAATTCACATTTGCTCTCCAGTTTTCATTTCAATGTGACTCCAGAGCATGCACAATTCAAGGCGTCATCAGAAACAAATGGCAGTATGAATGTGGAGCTGCCATATGCAATAAACCTTATATGACTTGACAGGAGGTTCAAATAGACACAATTACAGTCACATTTTTACTGTACAAAGCTCATTTAATTTCCAGCTTACAGAAGGGTTTTCTCTCCAATCAGCTGCTGTCTGTGACCGACTTTTCTGGCAGATATCACAATTAACAGCAAGCAAACTCGTTTTATAATAAGTCACATACATAATTATTAAAGCCAAACTTCCACAGGGAACATTGTGGTTGTTGGGTATGCACACTGACAACATTGAGCATGTACTGAACTCCAAGAGAGCAAGAATCCACAAAAGTCACGTCTCTGCAATATGCAAAATTACTCACCAATGGCAATATTAATTCCATCCTATTCAATGATGAGAGGTCCTGTTGAAGATATAAATTAGGAGTTTTAATGTTTCTAAACTTTGTGATGTTGCATGAGTCATGAGTCAGTCTGAGTCAGTTCCTCCCTGCTGGAAGGTAACATATTCTAAATCCATCATTTCCTATGCTCACACTATCATTCAAGGCCAAGGGTATCCAGCCCACACGCTGATGCTTTCATTCAAATTCTGCTCACAAAGCTTCAGATGTTCCTGTTAAAATGAGGTGATGGTATTAAAGCTTTGCTGCTATTATTTTATTTTATTTTTTTTTAAATCGTGAGCTCCATTCTGTGAGCTTGATTTAACATGGGCAGGATGAAGACCTCAAACTCACAACGGTGAAAGGATTTGAATCTAGTTGATATTACGGTAGTACAGTGGCTTAGTGGGCAACACTGTTGCCTCACAGCGAGAAGGTCATGGGTTCGATTCCCACCCATGGCCTTTCTGTGTGGAGTTTGTGAGTTCTCCCCGTGTTTGCATGGGTTCCCTCCAGGTGCTCCGGCTTCCTCCCACAGACTTTGCTAGGGAGATGATGAGGGGACATCGTCACCAGAAGCCAGTACCACCTCAGCTGGCCCTACTTAGTGCAAAGAAGCAGCAGATCTATTACAAGTCCCTCCCTGATATGAGCTTCTCCCCAACGCCTGACCATACGCTGAGATACCTGATGTAGGAATCTCACTTCCGCGAATTGCATCTGCAACCTTATGCTTTTGCTCATTACCCAAATTTCATGACAACAGGTATGGATAGGAGTGTAAATCAAACACTCACCTTCTGGCTCAGCTCTTTTTTCACCATGATTGTTTGGCACAGCATCCATAAAACATCAGACACAGCCCCAATCAGTACATTGATCACATGCTACAACTTGACCTCACTCATGAACAAGACCTTGAGGTACTTGGGCCCCCCCCACTTGCGTAAATTAGTCTCCCCTAACCAAGAGGGAACAATCCACCCTTTTCCAACAGAAGACCATGGTCTCAGATGTTTAAGTGCTGATCCTCATCCCAGTCACTTCACATTTGTCCTTAAAACTTGCCCAGTGAACAACATAAATCACTCTTTGATGAATCCAAGAGAACCACATAATCTGCAAAATGTAAAGATGTAATTCAGAGGTCACCAAACTGGACATCCTCCATTCCCTTACTGTGCCTTGAATATTACAAACAGGATTGTGACAGGGGGCAACCCTGGTGGATTCATTAAATGTTTAAAATTTGCACATTACTGTGCGTTTGTTTGAAAAGCCTCAGACAAGTTTAGAATGAAATGTGAGAATATTAAATAATTTTAATCTAAAGTGTAATATAATCCAATAACACTTCAATTTTCAGTAGAAGCACTAAGTGCCACTGTGTGTTTACACCCCTCAGAGGACACTTCAAGAAAGTTAAAGATACTATCTGGCATCAGTGCAAACTGAAAGTTTACCCAAACTTAAATACATCTGTATCTTCAACTCCTCAATTGTCTGGACAAGTGTTGTTTCTACCTGTGCACCTAAAACAGGCAATTTCACTGATTAGCTCATCTACCTGCCTGCACAGTAGAACTAATTAGAATCAGATGGATTACTGGGTGGATGGAACAAATATGTGGGACAACGTTTACTCACAGAAGGCAGTGTTCCTCACCTCTGGTTACAGGTAGTATACGTAGACCAGGATAAATGATGACTGTGTTGCCTGTAAGTGCAAATTTGAATGGATGTTTTGCATCTGTATGTTTCCCAACAGACTACTTACACTCAACAAAAATATAAACGCAAAACTTTTGGTTTTGCTCCCATTTTGTATGAGATGAACTCAAAGATCTAAAACTTTTTCCACATACACAATATCACCATTTCCCTCAAATATTGTTCACAAACTAGTCTAAATCTGTGATAGTGAGCACTTCTCCTTTGCTGAGATAATCCATCCCACCTCACAGGTGTGCCATATCAAAATGCTGATTAGACACCATGATTAGTGCACAGGTGTGCCTTAGACTGTCCACAATAAAAGGCCACTCTGAAAGGTACAGTTTTATCACACAGCAGAATGCCACAGATGTCGCAAAATTTGAGGGAGCGTGCAATTGGCATGCTGACAGCAGGAATGTCAACCAGAGCTGTTGCTCGTGTATTGAAAGTTCATTTCTCTACCATAAGCCATCTCCAAAGGCGTTTCAGAGAATTTGGTAGTACATCCAACCAGCTTCACAACCGCAGACCACGTGTAACCACACCAGCCCAGGACCTCCACATCCAGCATGTTCACCTCCAAGATCGTCTGAGACCAGCCACTAGGACAGCTGCTGAAACAATCGGTTTGCATAACCAAAGAATTTCTGCACAAACTGTCAGAAACCGTCTCAGGGAAGCTCATCTGCATGCTCGTTGTCCTCATTGGGGTCTCGACCTGACTCCAGTTCGTCGTCGTAACCGACTTGAGTGGGCAAATGCTCACATTCGCTGGCGTTTGGCACGTTGGAGAAGTGTTCTCTTCACGGATGAATCCCGATTCACACTGTCCAGGGCAGATGGCAGACAGTTGTGTGTGGTGTTGTGTGGGTGAGCGGTTTTCTGATGTCAATGTTGTGGATCGAGTGGCCCATGGTTGCGGTGGGGTTATGGTATGGGCAGGCATCTGTTATGGATGAAGAACACAGGTGCATTTTATTGATGGCATTTTGAATGCACAGAGATACCATGACGAGATCCTGAGGCCCATTGTTGTGCCATACATCCAAGAACATCACCTCATGTTGCAGCAGGATAATGCATGGCCCCATGTTGCAAGGATCTGTACACAATTCTTGGAAGCTGAAAATGTACCAGTTCTTGCATGGCCGGCATACTCACCGGACATGTCACCCATTGAGCATGTTTGGGATGCTCTGGACCGGTGTATACGACAGCGTGTACCAGTTCCTGCCAATATCCTGCAACTTCGCACAGACCAACATTCCACAGGCCACAATTGACAACCTGATCAACTCTATGCGAAGGAGATGTGTTGCACTGCATGAGGCAAATGGTGGTCACACCAGATAGTGACTGGTATCCCCCCCCAATAAAACAAAACTGCACCTTTCAGAGTGGCCTTTTATTGTGGACAGTGTAAGACACACCTGTGCACTAATCATGGTGTCTGATCAGCATCTTGATATGGCACACCTGTGAGGTGGGATGGATTATCTCAGCAAAGGAGAAGTGCTCACTATCACAGATTTAGACTGGTTTGTGAACAATATTTGAGGGAAATGGTGATATTGTGTATGTGGAAAAAGTTTTAGATCTTTGAGTTCATGTCATACAAAATGGGAGCAAAACCAAAAGTGTTGCATTTATATTTTTGTTGAGTGTAGATGACTTAACAGTACCATTTGTAAAGAAGAAGGCATGTGCAGTTATAACTCCACTGTTCACCCAGATGAGATGTATAAATACTCACAAATGGAAGCTTTTTGAGCTCTACACTCCCCCGGTGCAATGCAAATGTGCACTACTGATGCAGTTATAATTTTTATGCCCAGTGCCTACATTGTGTATCAAGCAATAAGGGTATGTCTGGTCATGCAGACATGGACAACTGGGAATTGATTCACAAATTTCTATCCATTTTCTATACATAGTAAGTCCCTGTGGTTGCTCCCTTGTTTGCATTCAGGATCTCCACAGCAAATCCAAGGTGGATCTGCAAGTTGAATTGGCATGTTTTATGCCGGATGCCCTTCTTGACGCAACTCTACATTACATGGAGAAATGTGGCAGAGATGGGGTGGGGTTTGAACCTTCCGCATTGAAACCAAGTGCATGAACCACTACATGCTTACTGCATGAGGCGGGGTACACCCTGGACAGGACGCCAATCTGTCATAGGAACATATAGACAAACATACAAATACACTGGCAGGCACACCTACAAACACTGTAATGGTTCCAGTTCACTTAGCCTGTATGGCTTTGGATGTGGGAGGAAGCCGGAGCACCTGGAGGGAACCCAGAAAAAACGGGAAGAAGATGCAAACTCCACAGAGAGTCCCCGATTGGGAAGCAACCCCATAACCTTTTTGCATGAGGTAACAGTGCTAACCACTAAGCCACTGTGGTTCTCAAATGTCAATAATCGATTTTATTAATTTTAATAGCATAGGTTTGGAATGTAGCTGCTCACAACCATTAATGAGCACTTTTCACATTCCTTATGTAAACCTGTGTTTTGTCTTTCACTCAAGCCCCTTTTTATACTGGTAATGTATGTACATTTGATACACTGCTTTGTTACAGCCTCGCTTTCTAAAAACTAGATAATAAAGGAGCCTTAGACTCATTCAGTTGTTACATAAAGCTCAAAGAAAGAATCCAAGTAGATGTGTCTCGTATCACCGCTCATCACCTAAAATTGTCTCAGTTTGTATTTTCACTATAATATGCACTGTGCAGTGTATTGTGGTGGAGCACGTATTGTGCATGCATTCTTGTTTTAATTTTTCTGAAACAAGTACAGAGTACATAAGCGCAGCACAGCCAGTGCACACACAAACACACATCATGATGAGGTGAACAAAGGCAGAAAGAAGCTGCAGATGAGAGTCTGACCTTTTTGTTTACTGCAGTGGTAATAATCCAAACATGACTCAAGCCACACTTACACAGGTTGTTTTATTCCAAAGAAATGAAACTCTTGAAATGAGAATTACTGAAAATATGCTAAAATCTAGAAAAATGCAGCCCAGTCTCACGTCTTTTTGTCCTCCCGTCACAAAATGATTCAAATTTTCATGACAGGATTTTTTTTAAACTCACTGTTACTAACCCTACCCCTACCCCCAACCCTAACCCTAACCTAACCCTACTCTTTCCCCAAACCCTCATCATAACCCCCCCCACTGCACCTTTAATTACATACAGCCATCACGGAATGAATTACAATGAATTTGTGCTGCCATGATGAAAATTTTGCAGTTTTCGTGACAATATGATGAACCAATAAATTAATGTATATTTCGTGGTGTAGAATCACAACAATCCATGAGACTGGGTTGAAAAATACCCTGATCTCAGATGGCTTTGTGAATAAATCTAGTGCCGTTGCACTGTGCATACCATTTTGCTTCCAGATTGTGTGCCCCTGAATGCAGTGTGGTGGTGAAGCTGTTATAGTGCACTTGTTCACAGAGCAGCCAGTTCCTCATTCAAGACCACCCCTGCTCACTCTCAGTGTAATGTGCAGTGAGTGCATCAGCAAAGGGCATCCAGTGTAAAATTGGAGGCAGTTAAACATGCAGGTCTATGTCTGAGCTTCTGTGATGACTGCAAATGAAAATGGGACAAGCCAAAAGAACTTAATATGCACTGTCTAAATAGCAAAGGAATTTTAGACAGACCCCAGATACACTTATGCTATACGCCATTGATTGTGCCTCACAGACAGGGTGCTTAGCCCACGTTTTGAGTTTAAACAGAATAGCTGCAGGGTGGCACAGTGGATTCGTGGTCAGCACTGTTGCCTCATAGCAATGAAATAATTGAGAAGTTTTGCACCTGACCCATGTTTCTTCATCTTTTGCATCCTGAGAAACCAAACTTTCTCAAACTTGTGAAATTTTGACTAATTGGGTGCAATCTTGAGAAATGCTGTTTTCTCAGAACGCAAAAGATTGACAAAATATCCTCTCCTTTTTTGAGACGGACTCAAAACATCTTAATCACCCCTCGTATTTGGTTGGTCAGCAACTTCTTGTCTGTGTGGAATTTGAAGTCCAATAGGACCTTAGCCCTTTTTCTGCACCTCATTGACACCACCTGTCCCTCGTTTCACACTAATTAGTCCACATGTATGTAAACCCCACAGTTCTTCACTTCCCCGCCAGATTGTTGTCTCAGTACACTTTCCAGCACCCTTCACAGTCCTGTTTTTGTCAAGCTGTGTATTGAACTACTGCTCTGTGTTTCCTCGACCATGCCTCTTGCCTCATCCCAGATGTCGGTGTTTGCTCGTGCCTCTGACCCCTGCTCGTTCATGACTGCGTCTCTGCCTAATCCTGCTTGTACCACTGCTGCGCTGACTGACTACATGTATACCAAAACCAAGCCTGGAATAAAGACCATGATTTCTACAACACCTAAGCCTAGTCTGGGAGTTTGCATTGCGGGTCCAGCCGCCATGGTAGCCAAGCAGCTGCCCGGCCTGACACAATTGGGGTGCAGCTTAGCTAAAATTGCCATAAAAAATGTTCTTTTTGTGATAAAAGCATGGAATTTGACACACATATTCTAAATTAACTAACATTTACTTTCAGATATGGAGCCATCCTGGAGCTGACCTCCAATGAGCTACAGGGGTCAATAAAGAATTACACAGGGGTCAAAATTTAAAAATGCTCCAGTCATGTTGAAAAGTATATATCACATTATTTGTCTGATCATAATGATTACAAAAAGGTATAGTTTGGACTATCTAACTGAATTCCATGGAGTTGTGGGGTAAAAATGATGCAAACTATTGGTTGAGTTATAGCATTTTAAAAGGAACAGTTTGCACCATCTGTCATGCTTAATTATCGTGTTACAGGGTAACATATGTCATACATCATAGAATCCAATGGACGTCCACCTTGTTTGACCTTTACTTTGGAGACCAAACATTCAACACAGTCAAAACTATTCCATTTATTAATCCTTTTATTTCAATCATTTTCAATCATTAATTTGCATCACTTTTTTTTTTTTAGCAAAATTGGAGCAATTTTAACTTTTGACCCCTGTACAAACTGAAACTGATCTTTGTCACCTTTTTTGCCGTTTTTACCCCATAACTCCAGAACATTCAGTCATAGATAGTCCAAACTATACCTTTTTGGAATTGTTATGATCCGACAAATAATGTGGTATAGGTTTCAACATGATTGACCCCTGTAGCTCAGAGGTCAGCTCCAGGATGGCTCCATATCTGAAAAGTTAATTTAGAATGTGTGTGCCAAAATCCATGCTTTTATCACAAACTGAACTATTGCTTTGCTATGCTGCCCCACTACAACCCACCTGGTCCTTTGTGTGGAGTTTGCATGTTCTCCTCATGTTCACATGGGTTCCCTGCAGATGATCCGACTTCCAAAGACATGCAAGTTAGGTGAACTAGTGACTAAGTAAGTAAGTAGGTAAGTAAGTGGGATCAGCCTGAATATAATGGGCATGGAGATATGACCTTCTCAGTTTGTCACCCTCCTGTATATTTTAATATGTACAAACATGGCATAAAATCAACCTACAATGAAACCATGATGATTATAATGATGCACGCTGGCTGTCAGACAGGTCTTGGTGTGAGGCATCAGCACTGTCATCACGATCCAAGCCGTGTGAAACAGGGCACAGTGCGTACCCTCACAGTGGTGTATTACTGAGCAACTGTGTACCCAATTAATGCAATAATATCATATGGCTGACATGGCCTTCAAATATTAACTGAACATCTTCCCATGGCCTCACAACAAGCAAAAATGAACTGAGGTGAAATTAAACACATGTATCACAGCTAAGGATCTGCAAAAGCCCCTGGTATGTCAAAGCCTTTTTATTTCTATTATGAAAAACAGAAAATGAGCCTTCATTGCCAAAATGTAAATTAACTTAATTGTTTCATCAAGTTTAAAGAGATTACAAACATTACTGTAGGTTCCCAAACAGCCTGTTGATCTCCAAAATGTTAATCTGCTACAAATCGTGAATTATCCACAAACCATCAATGAAAATAGATGCAAACCATGAATATCCGTACACTGTCAATAATTTTGCAGCAAACCTTGAATAAAATATATCACAAAAAGTGAACACAGGCTTCACAAAACGTAAGTCGCAAACCACGAATATATATATTTTTTCTTTCAGTTTAAGCAGTTTATTGATTTCAGTTTGAAGATTAATTACTTCAGGAAATCTTGATTGCAAACCCTATCTCCGCAAAAATATGTCTTTTTGTGTGTCTGTGTGTGTGGGGGGGGTGTCACTACACCCGGTGAACGGGCTCTCGCTGCTCTTGTCAAGTGCCCAGCCCCGCTGGGTGTGACCCACTCCGGGGACAGTGGAAGGTGGGGAGTTTGACTGGGGCGGTACACCTGTCAAACTGCAACGCAGGTGTTCTAAGGCAAACTCAGAGAGGACAGAATCCTCCCATTGGGCCTAATGTATCAGTGTTGCGCACTTGTGGCGTAAATTTACGGCGTAAACTTGAAATACACCAAAGTCGCTGTGACATGTATCAAGCAGTGCGCACCTGCCCATTTCTGGCGTACGCCCGACATGATCTTGATAAATGCGGCGGGTGGAAACGATCGTAATTATAATAAACACGCCCATAAATATTCAGACTCTGCTTCAGACACACCCTCATTTTACGACATAGAAGCCGGAAAGACGGCTATGAAAAAGACCTCCACCAATCACGACGCATGCCAATAGAGCGTCAAAAGCGGCTGTCATATCAATTGTTTTGTAGTATATAATCAGTAAAGTGTTACAGTGGTCCCTCATTAATCGCTGGAGTTACATTCTAAAAAATAGCCCGTAATACGCGAAACCGCGACGTAGTCAGCATTATTTTTTACAATTATTATAGACATTTCAAAGCTGTAAAACCCCTCACTACACAGTTTATACACTTTCTCAATCAGGCATGAACATTTTCTTACTTTTCTCTCGTGTGTAAACACTCTCAAAGTTCAAACCTTAGTAGGAAAATAATACCAAACTGTTTTCAGGCCCAAACATTTGTTTGAGAAATAAAAATAGAACGTTTTCCTATAAATAATTATGATGGCTTTTAGAACTAATGAATTAATTTTAACGATCAACGAACGAGGTCGGACACATAAGAAATTATTAATAGTGACTGACCAGTATTTCACAGATCGCGCCTCTGCGTCCTGACGCTGCGCCTTTTCCCAACTCACATCTCGCTGCAGCAGGTGTTTGTTTCCGTGCGACAAACACAGTTATGAGTAGTTGTTGGCGCTCTTTTTTCTTCTGGGCAACAAGATTCTTATAAACAGATACGCAGAACACAGAACACTGTAAAAAAAAAGGCATGCAAAATTGGACTAAATACTCCGCGAGACTCCGAGGCCACGACAGGTGAACGGCGTTATAGCGAGGGACCACTGTATTCTCTTTTCACATGTCAATAATTCTTGACATGTGGATATTTGCTCGCTCAATTAATAAGACACGCCTAATCTGTCAGATTTCTTTTTTTTTTAAATGTATTTCTGTATTTATTTTATTGTGACAACCGAATGGAGACGACAAAACCTGATTGCAGCACGAACGAATTAAGGGAGTGACGAAACTACAGTTGTTGTTTTCAATTTCATTGTCTAAAACGATCACACCACATGAAGTTAAGCTCAGCGCTGCTCTGGCTCCAGGCACGAAGTCTGGAGAAAAAGGCGCTGTCTTTGCAGTAACGCTGTGGCCACGGATCGTGCTCCATAACAATCCCGCAACAGCGGGATTTGTATTGATTATTATGTAGTATAATCAGGAAAGTGTTACTTATGTAACATATGCATTGATTTGTATAATGGCACTGTTTATCATGTTGATCATCTTCATTTTTATGTGGATTCCAGCGCTGGTTCATTTTGGTGTATAATTTACGCCACCTCTCGACCTGGTGTATATTTTCAGCGCAGCGTACGCCAACGACCACATTGATAAATGCCAAGTAGCGCAGCTGTTTTGGTGTACACCCCATATACGCTCAAATATCGCCGTACGCAACGTTGATACATGATGCCCATTGAGCAGAAAGGCAAAAGTTTGCTTGATCTTGATTTTCAGTATGAATACTGACCATGAAAGTGGGGCCTCACAATCCTTCTGAGTTTTGGGTTTTAAGGTGTCAGAAAAATTACCAAAGGAATAACTGACTTGTTGCAGCCAAGCGTTCATAGCGATGTCACTTTTAAATCCTTCAGTGTCGACTGTTCCTATCATCACGAATCAGAATTCACCAAGTGTTGAACTGTTCACCCATTAATAGGGATCATGAAAGACTCGAGGGGCGAAGTCCTGTGGTGCAATGAAGGTGAAAGGTGCACAGTCATAATCCTACAGATGGTAACTTCGCACCATTGGCTCTTCAGCCAAGACATTCCCATTTTGCGACATCTACGTTCATGTTTTGGGAGATATTATTGTAGTATTCACGTTTTGGAATTCACAGTTTATGGATAACTCACCATTTGCAGGTGATTCACGTTTTGTAGGTTAATACAGCCTCAGAGATAAAACACCTTGTATCCAACCCGATCATTCATTCCTATTTTCTGTCACCATCTTTACTTTAAATGCATATTAATATGGCCTGTTTATCTTTGCCAGGGCACTTCATCACTTTGATGCAGTTCAAACAATTTCTGATGCATTTGCTCATTTGGTTCGGTTCATTTAGTTTGGTATAAACATTGCCAATAAAGCATATCAAGAGTATGTGAGACAGCCTAACAAATGGTGACTCATTTGTGGAGTGAAGAAGTCAACCATGGCAGCACAGTGGATAAGTGGTTAGCACTGTTGCCTCAGAGAAAGAAGGTCATGGGATCAGTTCCCACCTGTGGCCTTTCTGTGTGGAGCTTGCATGTTCCCCACGTGTTTGACTTGGTTCTCTCCGGGTGCTCCAGCTTCCTCCAACATGCAAAGACATGCAGGTTAGGTGAACTGGAAACTTTAAATTGGCCGTGTGTGTGCAGGTGTGTATGTTTATATGTGGCCCTGTGACAGACTGGTGTCCTTTCCAGGGTGTACCCTTCCTCACACCCTATGACAGCTGGGATAGGCTCCAGCCCCTACGTGACCACTGATTGGAGTAAGTGATTGAAAATGAGTGAGTGTGAGTGAGAAGACAACCATGTTGATAATTGTATGATAGTGAATATTACAAATGTAATAAGCAATAGTAACATCATTTCAGTTATCATATCCATACATACTTATGTCAACAGGTGGCTATGAATATTACAAATGTAATAAGTAATAATAACATCATTTTAGTTATCATATCAGTACATACTTATGTCAACGGGTGGCTGCAGGGATATTCTGTGATCTATCAAAGAATGGTGTGTGTGTGTCGCAGTGGTGGGCATAGTTCAGCGAATCCGACAACCGATAATTATCAAAGCTAATGCTTTGCTCACGGATTACCTTTTCAGATAACTTTTAAAATTATATAGGCCTGTTTCTTTGCTTCCATAATTTTCCAAAATATTAGAAAAATTATTCAACAATAGATTAGATAAATTCATAAACAAACATAAATTACTTATTGACAGTCAATATGGATTTAGAGCAAATAGTTCAACATCACTGGCATTAACAGAATCAGTTGAGGAGATCACAAATGCCATAGATCATAAATTACATTCAGTTGGAATATTCAGAACCCTAAAAAAGTTTTTGACACAATCAATCATGATATATGTATTAATCAATAAACCTGAACGGTATGTGATCAGGGGATTAGTGTTGCACTGGGTGAGAAGTTATTTGAGTAACAGAAAACAATTAGTGAAGTTGGGGGAATTTACGTCATCATGCTTGGACATTGCATGTGGTGTCCCACAGGGGTCAGTATTGGGTCCGAAACGTTTTACTTTATATAAATGATATTTTTAATGTGTCCAAGATATTAAAATTATTATTATTATTATATTATATTATTAGTTTTATTATATGACAAGTATTTTTTGTTCTGGAGGGGATTTGCAGAAACTACTCAGGAACATCACTACAGAAATGGGAAAGCTGAAAATGTGGTTTGACAAACAAATTATCATTAAACTTAAGTAAAACAAAATATGTTATTTGGCAATTGTAATAAAGACATGCAAGTACAGTTACAAGTACAGGGGGTGGATATTGAAAGAGTATATGAAACTAAGTTTCTTGGGGTGATAATTGATGAAAAATAAACTGGAAGTGTCATATAAAACATATACAGAGCAAACTGTCAAGAAGCATTTCAGTTCTGAACAAAATTAAATACATTCTGGACCACAACTCACTCCGCATTCTCTATTGCTCACTGATCTTACCATATTTACACGACTGTGCAGAGGTCTGGAGCAATAATTATAAGTGTACAACACAACCATTATTCATACTGCAGAAAAGAGCTATAAGAATAATTCATAATACTGGTTATAGAGACCACACAAATTCACTATTCTTAAATCAAAAATTTTAAAATTTACTGATCTGGTTCATTTTCAAACAGTACAAATCGTGTATAAAGCAATAAACAATTTACTTCCTGGAAATATTAAAAACATGTTCTTTAATAGAGCAGGGGATTATAATTTGAGGGGGGAGTTTAACTTAAAACATCAGTGGGCACGTACAACATTAAAAGGTTTTTGTATTTCTGTTTGTGGAGTGAGGATGTGGAACAGATTGAGGGTGGAGCTCAAGCAATGTCCAAGCATGAACCAGTTTAAGCAGCGGTATAGGCAAACGGTTTTTTCTAGGTATAGGGAGGAGGAAGGGTGTTGAGGGTTAGGGTGTTTTGTTTATCATTGTTTAGTTGTGTGCACTTTGTTTTTCTATCTTGTAAGTATGTAGTATAAAATCACATGCATTGCATATGCATGCACGTATGTGTAGGTGTATGTGTGTGTGTGTGTGTATATATATATATATATATATATATATATATATATATATATATGTATATATCTACACTAGATATATTTATGATGATGAGATTTGAGTTGTATTAAATGTGTTTGTAGTATGGCCCAAGCAGAGGGTCACTCCTTAGAGTCTGGTCTGCTTGAGGTTTCTTCCTCAATACATCAGAGGGAGTTTTTCCTTACCACTGTCGCCTGTGTGCTTGCTCTGGGGGTTGGTAATGAGTATATATGTATGTTTGTATGTATATAAGGGGTGGGCGTTCATAAGCTTTGCTTCTGCTCACCCCCTTTTGGTCACACATCACTATAGAATTGTCTTGTGTATCAGTTTTTGTTATTGTTGAGTCTGTGTGCTAAATAAATCCATTCATTCATTCATTCAAAGTGCAAAACGCGATTGGCCGGTCGACACAGGGAGCATTGTGGGTAGTGTAGTTCAGGTTCACTTGACGTTACAGTGAGTGTTACCGTTCGCTCAACACAGAAACAAAACAGACTAATTTTAATATTATTTTATTTTATTTCTTTGAGGCTGACGGCATAATTTAATAGCCAAGACTCAGTGGGAGAGAGGAGATCTCATGGCACAACTTTGTTACAGAGAGCCTTTTCTTAGACATCGTTTTAGGATGCTTTATGTGGATTATTTCTTCAGAATTTAATGAACCCCACTGAAACTAACAGGTAAGAATTTATATTTACTACGTGTCTTTTACTCTGCCAGCCAATGCATTAATAGATGTATTTCAGTTGTTTAAGCCTCAGGGTTCAAAGCGTGTGGAAAAAAAGCAGCGGCTTTTAGTTCATAAATGACGGTGGATCTAATACAGATATAAACTGTGACTTCTTATACTGTGTTTTACTGCTTTTGAAAGATGACAGTGTTTGGGGTTTTTTTTATTCATTTATTTTTTGTGCATTCTTTTTGTGTTTGTGATCCTTGAATTTACCCAGCAGCCTCTGCGGTGCTGAAAGTGAAACTGGTTTATCAGAAACAGACAGTGTAATCTGATGTGGCTGCGTCCGAATCGATACTAAAAGTTATTGGTTATCTGTAATAAACATACATTTTTTTAGCAGTTTATCGGTTTAGCTTCATACAAGATAACTTTTCAGTTGTCTTGTGGTGGGCATAGCTTTTTTGGTTAGCTATGCCCACCACTGGTGTCACATTTAGTCTATTTTAGGGGTTCCTTAATTTAAGAGAACGATAGAGAAAAACAAAAACAACAACAAAAAACAAAACAAAAAAAAACAAAAAAACACAAGTTTAGCCATGATACTCACAGGATTTTCAGACTTACGCTGTTAATAAGTTTGGGACCGGTTATGTCAGGTCAGGGTTGACAGCATGTGCTGTTGCCACGTATTGTTGGATCCACCACATTACACAACTGAATTGGATCCTGGACCCCAACCAAACCGAGAGAAAACTGGTCCATCCTTACAAGACTGACCCACTGCTTCTTTCCTGTTTCTGGACTTATGAACACCAAGGCACCTGCTTGCTAATCATGCCCAGTGAACAGCTGGCATTCTCATACTACTGAAAAGTTACTTATCTGAGACTCATGCTCCAGTCTAGAGTTAAAAAACAAAACAAAACAAAAAAAAAAAACAGGATGACAACCTCCTTGCGATGAGGAAAAAAGTGATAGTCGCCTGGTAATTGCAGTCAATTATGTCACTGGTGATGACCGATTGCAAGGAGCTGCAGCGAACAATGGTTGCATGAAGGTTGAGGGTGCTGCATGCTCAGCCTTCTCACAACTTAGAGAATGCAGTTGTATTTCCATTTTATCAACATCTGATTGTGCAACTGACTGCAAATGGTTGCAGACCTGGTTGCTGTCTTTGACAAGCATTTTAGAGATTGCAATGTGATTGAATTCAATGTGATTGAATGAATTTGGGTTGCTCCGCCATCTCCAACCACTGTGCAACAATTCATTAGATACAAAGTAAATCAAGTTGTACCCAAGACTCCTCTGAAGAGACATAGCAACAAAGACATGAAGTCTTTATCTTATGTAACTGGTTAACATCCTTGTCCGACAACGATACAGTAAGACAGGGAGTATCAAGATGCAAAAGCCCTGGGCCTTCATTCTGTTGCAAAGGTATCAGCATCACCAAACACCTCTGTCCAGGAACCTCACATTAATGCAGGCTTTTCCCAAGTGTCCTTTGATCTCAAAGGCCAAGGACAAAGAGACATGAATTCCACTGCTGACAGGTTTGTCAGTCAGTGCACATGAAGTGCAGGAAGTCACTTTCTGTACATAAATCTGACTGAACAAGCAGAACTGCATTGTGCCCACTTTCTCCAATCACAGCAACAGAAGCTTATGACTCCTTCAGAGGCATCATGGGTGTCTTCCTTCATAAGTTGATGCCACAATATTCCCGACCCCTCATGTACAACATCCATGCAGGATGTATGTACAACTACAATGCCCAGACTCGATGGCCATCTGAAGGCCTTGGGTAAAAATGGAAGAAGATTGTTTATTGACACATCAGGTTCAGGTAACTTTATTTGTACCCGTAGGTAGATTTGGCTTGCAGTAAACAGAAAACAGAAAAAAGGCATCCATGTTAGTCAACACAACAACAACAATAAAAAACACTAAAAATACTAACAAAGAACATACACAAAACAAGTTAACAAACACCACCAAGGACATCTGCTGTCAGGTGACATGTCACACAAAATGACAATAGGAAAAAATCATCTGTAGGAAGAGATTGAACACACTATAGGAGTTTGCTGTTGTCACAGAAACTAGTCCCACGCATTTTGCTTTGTTTAATGAAAACACTGAGTTGAAACACTCCTCAGAGCCCTGCCTGTACTTTTCTCTTCCAGTGAAAAAAAACAAAACAAAAGCACCAATAAAACATTATATGAACATCAGCCACATCATCACGTACCATATGGCTTATATTTCTTAATATTTGATGTAAATCAAGTCCGATAAATAGTTGGTTATGTTCATATGAGCAAAACAGTTGCATCATCAGAAAACCAGTCACTTCCCAGTCTGCCCTCTTTATAAAGATGTCCTGGAACTTGCAATCTGGCTAGAAAGCAATGACAGGTGCTACTGTAATGATGATATGGTATGCCCAAAAGATGGCAACAACATGCACATGAAAAATGTGGACATGTAATCCACAATCTTTGCACACAGTGCACTGCTTCGTATTGAAACATTATGTGTTAACATGAACTAGTGCATTGCCTGTGGTATCCACAGGCTCTGAATTGGATAGTGTTTATAGAAAATTTATCACCCTTGAAAAGTGTCAGATACCTATTTTATAATGAGTTGGAATGGAGTGTCAGTCCAGATTGTTTTTAGAACCTTAGACCTCAGTTTTTATATTTTGTGCTAATTATGTTATTTCTTTGTTAATTTACTGTTGTAATGCATTTATAAGCTGTTTAGGTTCTTATTATCATATGCACACTATTATTATTATATTATGACTTCTATTTTGTCATTTAATTTTTAGAAGTTGGGACATTGTGTAAAATGTAAATAAAAAGAGAATACAATGATTTGCAAATCCTCTTCAACCTAAGTTCAAATGAATACACCACAAAGACAAGATATTTAATATTCAAACTGATAAACTTTATTGTTTTTGTGCAAATATTTGCTCATTTTGAAATGGATGCTTGCAACACATTTCAAAAAAGCTGGGACAGTGGTATGTTTACCACTGTGTTACATCACCTTTCACACAGCCTTACACCTCACAGATGTGTAAGTTGCCCATGCCATGGGCACTAACACACCCCCATACCATCACAGATGCTGGCTTTTGAACTTTGCACTACTAACAATCTGGATGGTCTTTTTCCCCTTTTGTCCGGAGGACACAATGTCCATGATTACCAAAAACAATTTGAAATGTGGACTCATCAGACCACAGCACACCTTTCCGGTTTGCGTCTGTCCATTTCAAATGAGCTTGGGCCCAGAGAAAGTGGCAGCGTTTCTGGATGATGATGTATGTCTTACGCTTTGCATGATAGAGTTTTAACTTGCACTTGTAGATGTAGCGACAAACTGTGTTAACTGCCAATGGTTTTCTGAAGTGTTCCTGAGTCCACGCAGTAAGATCCTTTACACAATGATGCTGGTTTTCAATGCAGTGCCGCCTGAGGGATCGAAGGTCACGGGCATTCAGTGTTGGTTTTCGGCCTTGCCGATTATGTGTAGAAAGTTCTCCAGATTCTCTGAATCTTCTGATGATATATTATGGACTGTAAATGATGGAATCCCTAAATTCCTTGGAATTGAACACTGACAAACATTGTTCTTAAACTGTTGGGCGATTTTTTTTCACTCAGTTGTTCACAAAGTGGTGATCCTCATCCCATCTTTGCTTGTGAATGGCTGAGCCTTTTGGGGATGCTCCTTTAATACCCAATCATGACACTCACCTGTTTCCAGTTAATCTGTTCACCTGTAGAATGTTCCAAACAGGTGTTCTTTGAGCATTCATCAACTTTCCCAGTCTTTTGTTGCCCCGTCCCAGCTTTTTTGAAATGTGTTGCAGGCATCCATTTAAAAATGAGCAAATATTTGCACAAAAACAATAAGGTTTATCAGTTTGAACATTAAATATCTTGTCTTTGTTGTGTATTCAATTGCATATAAGTTAAAGAGGATTTGCAAATCATTATACAGTATTCTGTTTTTATTTACACTTCACATTACGTCCCAACTTCATTGGAATTGAGGTTGTATTTTTATATTTACAATTACATGATAGACTTACATGGAACTTGCTAAATAAAATCATGCACGCACACATGGTTGTAATATATAGATTATTTAATGCCCCCTGCTGGCATGGTGTGTGAGTCCAGAACGTAATTATCAATGTCCATTTTTCAGTGTTGTTACCTAATATCCGTAGCTTCCTCTATGAAGGTTCTGTTTTGGCAGTGTTCATCCTTGACCAAGATACACAAGCCTACCAAATGGCAAATGTCAGCTATCCCCAGTTTCTTCATAATTTAAGCCATACACATGCACGCATAAACTCACTCATAATATACCCTGAACAAAAACACAAATGCAACAATTTTGTTTATGCACCCATTTTTCATGAGCTGAAGTCAAAGATCTCTCTGATTAACATCACTTTGAGTAAATGGAATCAGTTAATCAGTGAAATCACCTGATGGAGTGGGTGGTTGCAAAGAAAACCTGCACCCTCTCGGCCCTTTCTGGAATGAGTTGAATACCCCTGTCATATCGGTCACTCAGGTAGCTGTAAACTGAAGAGACAGGCTGTCTGGTCAACCCCAAAGAAAACAAAAACAGAACAACCAAGACATTGCATTAAAACAACACTCATTAAAACATTTCTATGAATACAAACAAACAAAAAATGAAAATATGCAGATGATATCACACAGCATATGAATGGTGAGGTAATGATCAGATATTGAAACTAAGCTATGAATTGTCAGCACTCCCAGAACAAACACAGTAAATAAATAAATTAAAGTAATAGAACTGTTCACACATCTGACTTCCTACATTCTCCCAGTGGTGTTGAGACTACAGGTGTACCTCAGTGGTGGATACCAAGTGGATTCAAATACTGCCTGTTGTACTGTAGGTGTCCACAGGGTATTTGTCTGGTGCACAAAATGACAAATATAAATTTTCATCAAGCGATTCACCCTCCACCTTTCATTCAGTTTCTGTGTTGGCCTTTCTTGTGCTCTGGACTCATGGGATACTATTTGAAGCCCAGGACCTAGTTTCACTGTTACCATGGGTCCTGTCTCACATGCACAGTTTATAAAACAGTGACAAAAAGAATGAAACAGATAGAGGACTGTTTTTGTGACTAAACTTTTCAAAGCTCAGTGTAAAAAGTTCACCCTCACAAAAGTTATCACAAAACCTGTGGGTCAAAAAAAATGTTGAAGAGAAATCTCTGTGGGGAAATCCTATGTATAAAGCATCTTGTCTGTGTGTGTGTGTTCACAGCTCATATATAGGTAAAAGGTGGCGTGTGGGTGAGACTATGTGAACAGAGTAGAACAAATGAAACCTGAACACCAAAAAGCCCATCTAACAGGTTGGTTCAGGTATTAGTGGTGTGAGTGGTGGTTCTCATAAAGGTTTTGCTTTGGTGTGGGCATTAAACATTATGATTTGCTTTTGTCCTCAGTAATCGTGGATTAATAACCTAATGTCACAAAGCTACCAATAGCTGCATAATACAAAAGCTCACATCTAGGGGGGAACTGGAGCCTATCCCTGTAATCATAGGGTGTGAGGCAAGGTACACCCTGGACAGGATGTCATTCTGTCACAGGGCCACATGCAGACAAACAAACTGATAAACACCTGCACGTACACCCACGGCCAATATAACGTTTCCAATTCACCCAACCTGCATGTCTTTGGATGTGGGTGGAAGCTGGAGCCCCCAGACGGAATGTACAGGGGTTCATGCAAACTCCAAACACAAAGGTCCCAGGTGGGATGTGATCCCACAACCTTCTTGCTGTGAGGCAATAGCGTTAACCATGAAAACACTGTGCTGCCAATTCCTAATGCTGTTCCAAAATTATATTACACAATGATTTCACTCAACACACATATTGCCATACACCTGTCTGAAATGATGCATTCAGAGAACTAACCACTCAGCAAGCCGTACTATTACAGATATTTGTAACAAAGTGCTCAAAAGAAAGCTGGCCTTCACAGTCACTGCAGCTTGAGGAGCTCTGACTGACTGCAGTATCAATGAAAAAGCCAAAAAAAAAGGTATCACACACGAGCTGTCAATCAAAGCAGCCACTCCCGTAATATTTTAAGAGAATTGGACTTTATTTTACATGTAACTTGATTTTATACATATTTCAATTGAAGATTTTTTTTTTTTTCATTCTTCTGTTTTCCCACCAAAAATGACAAAGACTCATGGCTAGTATTTACAGTGTCTTTTTCAAACAATGAATTCTTTGACTATAATAATGTGGTCAATGCATTTTATTATATTTTGATTTATTTTTTTATTCTTTTGCATGATGTATACTTGGTGGCCCAGTGGATTAGTGGTTAGCACTGTTGCCTCCCAGCAAGTACGTTACCCTATTCTTTAGGTATTTATCCATTGTTCATGACCATAGTTGAGGAAAGAAGTGTAAATTAACTGGTAAATTCAGGATCTCGTCTGCTGTCTCTTCTCCTTCTTCACCATGATGGTCTGGCAGAGTGTCCCTAAACCATAAGACACTGCCCCAATCCATCCATCGATCATACTTAAACACCTCCACCTGAGGCAATAGACCATGGTCTCAGATGTGGAGGTGCTGATTTTCATCCCAGTCCCTTCACACTCAAATTCAAATTTATTAATTTATATAGCACCAATTCACAATACAATCGCCTCACACAATACAAAATGGAAAACACAACAAAAGGAATTAAAAGATTAAAACATGATAAAAACGCAACCCATAAAAAAGTACAAATAAAAATATACATAATAACATACATAAAATACTCAATCAATCAATTTCAATCAATTTTATTTATATAGCGCCAAATCACAACAAACAGTTGCCCCAAGGCGCTTTATATTGCAAGGCAAGGCCATACAATAATTACGTACAAAAACCCCAATGGTCAAAACGACCCCCTGTGAGCAAGCACTTGGCGACAGTGGGAAGGAAAAACTCCCTTTTAACAGGAAGAAACCTCCAGCAGAACCAGGCTCAGGGAGGGGCAGTCTTCTGCTGGGACTGGTTGGGGCTGAGGGAGAGAACCAGGAAAAAGACATGCTATGGAGGGGAGCAGAGATCAATCACTAATGATTAAATGCAGAGTAAAAAGAGAAAGAAACACTCAGTGCATCATGGGAACCCCCCAGCAGTCTAAGTCTATAGCAGCATAACTAAGGGATGGTTCAGGGTCACCTGATCCAGCCCTAACTCTAAGCTTTAGCAAAAAGGAATGTTTTAAGCCTAATCTTAAAAGTAGAGAGGGTGTCTGTCTTCCTGATCCGAATTGGGAGCTGGTTCCACAGGAGAGGAGCCTGAAAGCTGAAGGATCTGCCTCCCATTCTATTCTTACAAACCCTAGGAACTACAAGTAAGCCTGCAGTCTGAGAGCGAAGCGCTCTATTGGGGTGATATGGTACTATGAGGTCCCTAAGATAAGATGGGACCTGATTATTCAAAACCTTATAAGTAAGAAGAAGAATTTTAAATTCTATTCTAGAATTAACAGGAAGCCAATGAAGAGAGACCAATATGGGTGAGATATGCTCTCTCCTTCTAGTCCCCGCTAGTACTTTAGCTGCAGCATTTTGAATTAACTGAAGGCTTTTCAGGGAGCTTTTAGGACAACCTGATAATAATGAATTACAATAGTCCAGCCTAGAGGAAATAAATGCATGAATTAGTTTTTCAGCATCACTCTGAGACAAGACCTTTCTAATTTTAGAGATATTGCATAAATGCAAAAAAGCAGTCCTACATATTTGTTTAATATGTGCTTTGAATGACATATCCTGATCAAAAATGACTCCAAGATTTCTCACAGTATTACTAGAGGTCAGGGTAATGCCATCCAGAGTAAGGATCTGGTTAGACACCATGTTTCTAAGATTTGTGGGGCCAAGTACAATAACTTCAGTTTTATCTGAGTTTAAAAGCAGGAAATTAGAGGTCATCCATGTCTTTATGTCTGTAAGACAGTCCTGCAGTTTAGCTAATTGGTGTGTGTCCTCTGGCTTCATGGATAGATAAAGCTGGGTATCATCTGCGTAACAATGAATATTTAAGCAATGCCGTCTAATAATACTGCCTAAGGGAAGCATGTGTAAAGTGAATAAAATTGGTCCTAGCACAGAACCTTGTGGAACTCCATAATTAACCTTAGTCTGTGAAGAAGATTCCCCATTTACATGAACAAATTGTAATCTATTAGATAAATATGATTCAAACCTAATTCAAATACTAATGATAAACTGGAAAACCAGGTGGGTCTTAAATCTTGACTCAAGTCTCCACAGTTTCTCATTGCCTTATATGCACTGGGGGATCATTCCACAGGGCAAGGACATGATAAGAAAAAGCCCTGTGTCCGGCAGACTTTTTATTCACCCTGAGAAGACAGAGGAGGTACATAGGGCCTAACCAGGTCCGCCAGGTAGGGAGGTGCCAGTCCGTGAACTGATTGATTTAAATGCCCAAAGGGTCATACTTGTCTACTGTCGTTGCTAGGCAGCTTGCATGTCTGTAATTCATTCAATCAGGATTTTATCTTGGTATCTGTACAGCTTACTTTCTTTGGAAAGAATTTCCAAATGGACCTTGGTGTCCTGGTTTATCTCTATATTGGTAGAACCAAGGATTCTTAGAGGTCAGACTATTGGGTGTTGAAATAGTACATTATTATGGAGGTTGCCCTTTGCTATCTTGAAAATTGCCTATGTTCCAACACCTCCTTCATACGGTGTGATTCTATTTTTGAGGATGACTTGCTCTTGACAGAGCTATAGCTATCAATTTGTTAATAAATGTAACTGTACTTTATAGGATACTGACTGACTTGAAAAGTTTTGTATCTCTGCCCAGCTTGCACTTTTTAATAATCATTTCACCCAGGTGTCTGATATTCATGATGTAGGATTTGCAGCCATACAGGCTTTTACAATGTTGACCATCCAGATAAAGGGTAATAAAATTCAACTCCAAATCAGAAAAAAGATATGACAATGTGGAACATATAAGAGGAAAGGCAATGATTGTTGCATTTACTTTGACTTCTATTTCATTGCAAACTGTATGAACCCAATATATTTCATGTTTTCTGTGGCCAGCTTCATTGTATTTGTTAAAATATCTAAATTTTTGCATTTAAGGCCTGCAACACATTACAAAAAGCTGTGACACTACAATTTATTGTAAATATAATGGTTAAATCACTACATTTACAGACAGTTTTCCTGAGTCAAATTGGGGAATGGATACCTGGACATTTCCAATCACTGAATATGCCTTGGACTTCATTTGCATAAGTCATTAAGAAATACAAACAGTACTGTGTTGTATGGCAATCTCTGTCAAGTAGTTAATTCTCAAAACTGAGTGACCATGCTGAACGGAGACTAGTGAGGGAAGCTACAAGACACCCATGCCAGTTCTGAAAGAGTTAGGCTTCTGTGGATGTGAGTGGAGAAACTGGGAATGGTGAAACATTTGCCTGTGGCATCCCCTTTCACAGCTTCATATATGAGTGGAGCAGAGAAGGATTGTAAACAGAAAAGCAGACCAGATCTAGGATCAGGCTTCCAATGTTCCTTCTGGCAAACTCCAGCTCAAATGTTGCATATACCTTTTAAAGAAAGTCCTACTCTATTCCATGTTGAAGCTGTATCACTGGTGATACAACAGATCAAATGTACACTATGTATAGTTCCTCCTTCCACAATCATGGAAACCTATAACTCCTTCAGTGTTGTCTGGACATCTTGGCAGCTTCCCTCACTCAACTCCTTTCAGCATGTTAATTTTTGAGAACTGCCTGCTTGACACCAATTTAGCATACAGTACCATACTGTTTGTATTTCTGAATGATTGTTGTAAATGCAGTTCAAGACATATACAGTGAATTGTAAATGTTCATGTATCCATCACCTAACTGTCTCAAGAAAACTGTCTGTAAAAGTCATGCTCTTACTATTAAATTCACAATAAATTGTCCCCATCCTATCTTTTTGGAATGTGTTGCAGGCCTTAAATGCAGGAATTGAACAAATTAACAAACTAAATGAAGCTGAGCACAAAACCATGAACTATCTTAGGAAATAAAATAAAGGTAAGGATCACTGCATTTTATATCCCCATTATTCCACCATTTTCTGATTTGGAATTGTAGAGTCAGTTGAAATAAATGCCTTTTCTGAACAATCCAGAACTAATAACTTCATTTTTGAAATTATGTAACATCTACAATAAAGGCATTTCAGAACAAGAGCAAGCAGAGATTTCTGACATCCGCCAAGGTTTGACGAGGACTCAAAATAAGAGATAGGTGATTCACATTTTTACCCGGACTTTACCTGGCTCTGGATTCCACAACACAATGCAATAATTGCCTACTGATCCAGAATGATCTGACTGATCAAGATGTTGCAATCTGATATTTAATTCACAAGCTGAAACAAAATAGTGTCTTCCTGATCTTAGTTTTATATTGTGATGTCGCATCCGTGAAGTAGTTTTGATGTAATCCTTAAATGTCTACAAAGTGAAATCCTGATTCAGAATCCAGATCCAGATCTCTTCCAGAATTTAAGAGTCTTCCAAGGCCTAACACCAATGTGTGGTAAAAATCTGTTATTTTGATGTAATCCTTCAAAGCCTATATAAAGTGAAATCTTGATCCAGAATCCTGATTCAGATCCGGTTCGCCTGCAAAATTCAGTGGAGTCTTCCATGCCCTAATATCTATCTCTCATGCAAATTTGGTGATAATCCATTTAGTATTATTATTTTTTTATTTTTTTACGTCGCCCTTCAAAGCCTCAGAATCCGGATCACCAACAAAATTTAATGGGTTCTTCCATTACCTAAAATCTATCTGTGATGTAAATGTCATCAAAATCTGTGCAGTAGTTTTGACGTAATCCTGCTAACAGACAGACAGACAGACAGACAGAAAAATAAATGAACGCTAATGATTTTATTACATCCTTGGCAGACATATTAAGGGAGCAAAGTTATAAGGAGATTAATTAACGTATATGCCAGAAAAGACAAATAATTCAACTCAGCAATTAAATCAAAACATTTATTTACACAAATATGTGATTAGTGTACACTAATTTGTATCAGTTCATGGGATAAGGGAGGATTCATAAATATCCATCCACATTGGCTCTCAGAGAAGTAGAGCTTTGACATTTGGTACCAGTGAGCACAAGAGCTCTTCTATCACTTCTATCACTCTTTTTTTGGCTCCTGTTCCTCACTCTGGCATTCCCTTTCACATCACTGCTCGTCTCATCTCCCTCTTTCACCACATGTTCTTGCTTTTATATACCATGAAATCAGGCATATACACATCGCCAAACAAGCCCGTGTTGTCACTCTGTAGTGCATCAAAACCAATATCAGCTTCCTTCAAATTAATTACCAGGTCTCTCCTCAGCTCGCCTCTATAATAAGTCTCTCAGGGAGCACAAGTGATAGGCTGTACTCTGTCCTCTGCTTCTTTCTCCTCCACATGGACTGACAGCTATTTCCCCTCTGCTGTGCTCTTTCAACTGCTCATACAACCACCCTCCTTCACCACTACCACCATCCCATGTCACCCTCATGCTGTGAGGGAAGAGAGAATGAACCTGAGAAACAGTCTATCAGTGAATTGGCTTTGTGTCAAGGGGAGTTAAATCATTTATCCATAATAGGACCCTCTCCATAGAAACAGCCCCTACATGTGAAGCATGAGCAAAATGTAGACTTGTTGAATATCGGCTTGTGCGGATCACATGCTTGGTTATTAAACATGAATAGCAATAGCCAATAGCATTTCTTGCATATTCGTCTGTGAATTGTTCTGTAATTTATGTTTGTAGCATGGCCCAAGCAGAGAGGGTCACCCCTTTGAGTCTGGTCTGCTTGAGGTTTCTTCCTCAGAGGGAGTTTTTCATTACCACTGTTGCTCTGCAGATTGGTAAGGTTAGACCTTACCTGTATGAAGCGCTTTGAGGCAACTCTGTTGTGATTTGGCGCTATATAAATGAAAATAAATAAAAATAAATAAATAAAATAAATGAATATGTGGCTCAGACGGGACCAGGCGTGTAAGTTGTGCTCTTCACTATATGCCAAACGTGGCTGTCAAAATAACCATTGCATAAATAGCAGTGGTGATAAGTGTCAAAATTTGATAAAGTATTGTCAAATGGGGCTGAATTCTCAAGATGGAAGTTCAAATCTGCCACATTGCCAAGTGAGGGGTGTGGCAAGCATGAAAGAGGACAGGAGGGAAATGCCCAACACCAGCCCAACACCAAGCAACATACACCAGATAAGAGAAGTCCCTCAACACAAAACAACAGCAGAGATACATCATAATAAAACAGAAACACTCCCCACAACCCCAATCATGCCACAGCTTTCTACCTCTTAAAAGAATGAAGAAGAAAAAAATAAAGTCAAAAGAAAATTTATCTAGGTTGATACTAACAACATTCTCCATGCTGTTATCACTAGCAGAATGGAATACATGCTTTATACTACTTTGTTTGACAGCTAATTATAATCATGACCGCTGGACTGCATCTTCTTTTTTGCATGTTTAACAATTGTCTGTTGTTCTTTGTTTATTTTTTTATTTTTTTTTGTAGGATGGCCAGAACAGATGGTCACCTTCTGAGTCTGGTCTGCTAGAGTTTTCATCATAGACTCAAGACACCTGGGAACATCTTTCTCTTGCCATTCTTACCAATGTGCTTGGTCAGCAGAGTTGGTAAGCTTAAACCTTACCCTTGTGCAACACCTTGGGGTGGTTTATGTTGTGATATAGCACTGTATAAATAAATTTAATTGAATAATTCATTTGATTAAAAAAAAGGAAAAAAACAGGGCCTAAAGCCATCCCTTGTGGAACCCCATGATTCATAGGAACAAGAAGGGAGGTTATTGTACAAGAGACACTGATAGTGAATAGATAATTAAGATGTCAACCACACGATGACCCTGAGTGAAAAAAAGGGAGAAGCTGAAGGCACTGACTTTTTTTTTTTCCTAGCTTCGAATGTCCGGTGACTTAAACTCCTATGGTACTTCTATACCAAGAATTTGCAGATTCATTATTAATTATAATAATTTGAATTATTTGTATTGTTTTTTTGCAGGAATCAATGCACCAGAAAAAGTCTAATTTTAAAAGAGTAAAAGCCAATAATAAAAGTGCACTACAATGATGCAAATTAATAATAATAATATAAATCCCAAATTAAAGCACTGATAATACAGAAAAATAGGCAACTTATACTACAGTGAAGCTTATACTACTGAAAATACAGTATGATTGTCTATGCAACTGTAAATCAGTCAGTGCCATTTATATATTAAAAGTGAAGTGGCCTCTGTGTTTAAGTTAAGTTTGATCACAGAGAAACTGTGGAGAGCTGGCATTTGACGTTTGGTATGCTTATGTATTTTAGGTCAAGGATGAATGCAGGGAAAACAAAGTTAATAGGACTAATATTTTTGGAGAAATTAGGGATATTAGCTATTATTATATACCTATAAATGATATGCCAATATGATTGGAGAAAACACTAAAGAATAAATAGCAATACCCCCTTTTCATGGACGGGTAATATTTTTCATACCACCCGAGTAATCAGCCGGAGTGGCGCTACGACGAAGAGGCACGGTCAGAGGAACTGTGAAATACTGGTGAGTCACTATTAATAATTTCTTATGTGTCCAACTTCGTAGGTTGATTGTTAAAATTAAATTTGTTAGTTCTAAAAGCCATCATAATTATTTATAGGAAAAGTTCTATTTTTTTTTTTTCTACTAAAGGTTTGAACTTTGAGTGTTAACACAGGAGAGAAAAGTGAGAAAATGTTAATGCCTGTTTGAGAAAAGTGTATAAAGTGTGTAGTGAGGGGTTTTACAGCCTTAAAACATCTATAATAATTATAAAAAAATAACGCTGACTACTTTGCAGATTTTGCCTATCGCAGTTTAGAACGTAACTCCCGCGATAAATGAGGGACCACTGTATATGATAAAATCTTTATTATGTTGTTCACCAATGAATATGGCTTTTTACACCCTTCAGAAAACCATACATCCTGAGGCCGAAGGGTGTATGGTTTTCTGAAGGGCGTAAAAAACCATATTCATTGGTGAACAAATTGATAACTGATAACACCTGGGAACATTGGACGATGATATCACCATTAATCAGTCCCTGGTAACCAGACAAGCTCTGAACAAAGGACATATCTCAGTCTTGCCAATTGTAAAACATATCAAGAAAATGTGCCAAATAATAAATACAATTATTCACAAAACTTTCTAATTTTAATTTCCTACACTTTCAGTTAAAATCATTATAGAAACTTTGCATAATTTATTACCACCATTAAAATATGTCATCTACCTATTGTATAAACCAGAGGTGGGAGTAAGTTACTGTCAAGTCATTCTCAAGTCATCAATCTGCAAGTCCCAAGTCAAGTCTCAAGTCAGCTTGCAAACAGTCATTATGACTTGAGACTTGACATGGGACTTGCTGATTCATGACTTGAGAGCGACTTACTCCCACCTCTTGTATAAACACTACCCAATCTCGAACCTGTGGATCCCCACGGCCAATGCGCTACTTCATTTGATTGTGACTCAACAGTCAACCTTTTACAGCCTTTCACACTCGATAGATAAATATGTATTTACTAGGGCTGAAACAATTCATCGAGTAATTCGAATAATTCGATTACAAAAAATTCTTTGCCTCGAGGCTTCGTTTAAAGCTGTAGTACATACGCCAGGCCTGTATGTGGCGCTGTAACACTCCCACAAAAAACACAGAAGACCAAAGCGCTAATCAATGTAGCAGGCGATGCTACAAGTTTGCAAAGCCACACGCTGAGTAAAATAAAGCCTTTTAAGAGAAATGGTTCGCGCGGATCGTCTGAAATGGACTTATTGTGCATTTTAAGTGAAGCAGTGTGTTTGTATATATTTAAAACATTTTGTTCCACTAGACGTTCTCTACCTTTTTAGATGAAGCGAAAGGACGAGCACTTTAAATGAGCCATGTTTAATGATTAGAAAAAGCTTTAATTCAGATTTGGTAAGAGGTTTTTATCAACAGGCAGCTTTTTTTTAGTCGATAAAATAATCGACAGAATATCCGATTCCAAAAATATTCGATAGCTGCAGCCCTAGTATTTACCATTTTCTGCAAATAGTCCATCTATGTCCTCACCCACTCCATTTTTTCATGATGAATGATGATTTTCAAATCGATCTAACTAATATATTATACGGATATATTTAAGACCTGGTTGAATCTGTCAAAATCTTAGTAGAAGGCTGGTAAGAAGCTGAATTATCAGAATAACAGAATTAACAGAATAAAAACTTACTGACAAGTCATTTTTACACCCATGTGCAGCAGTAGCACATATAGCGGTACTGTTTAATGTCCTATCAGTGTGTGTCCATGTGGGTGTGAACAAAATAACTCAAAGTGTTTGCAGATATGATGTCATCTCCAAGTGAAGGAGCCATGTTTAACTGTTAGGCATTATTGTGCTTTTGTTGGCTTTTCTGGGGAGTCTAGCATCATAATATTGTGTGCTTGGGCACATTGTGCTCCAGAGAAGGTAAGAGTTCCAAAAAGATCTTTGGAGTTCCATATCCTTGAGAAATATCCATTACAAAATGTAACAAACAAGACTGACAAGGAATTAACATGCAGTCTGAAAAAAGAAAACATGGTTTAAATTATTCAAATGGTGCAATGGCTGTCTTAAATTTAACTGCATGAATACGCACAGTAATAATACTGTTAAATGAAAATGAGTGGCAGTTTTCCTTCCTACTTATGGATGAGTGCAATAAAACTGAAAGAGGGAGTTAATACATTTAAAACCCCTTCCCTGGCAGATAATCAGTAAATGGTCACAGTCTAATTTCTATATTTGCAGGATCCAATTAAAACTTACAGTCATGCTGTTTAAAAAAAAAAAAAAAAAAAAGTCGGCAACTAATGAATGTGTATTGTTTTGCTGTGTCAAAAAGGCCATTGCTTCCATTGATCAAAGTAACCTCATGGTCACAGTTCTTGAGATGTGCAAAGTAGGTTCTTAATCCAATCATAAACTGTACCATGATATAATACAAATTCCGTTTCACTAAAATCATTGAGAAATGCATGCTGTATTGCAGCATGTATTGAGTAGTTAAAATGGGATTGTAGTTGTTGCTGAGATGAGAATATATGACAGCAATACAAGTCAAGTCAAGTCTGGGAGCATGTGACACCACAGAACCACCTTTGGAATCACCTAGGCAGACAACCAATCCATGCACACATCTCTAAATTGACCATCTCCTGTAGCCAGATGAAACATGGGCATGCCCTTGGCCTTCTCTAGCTCCTGGCGTTGTCAACACGCAGGCACCTCCATGCGAGATCACGCACAGACAAACATGCAACATAACCAAAATGTCAAAGCTGATGCACTGTCACAATACAAGTGATACTCCTCATCTTAGTCTCTCAGCAACCAACTGACAGGAAGCTTGAAAGCAAATTCTAGCATGTTCACAACTTCTGCTGTGCAGTCAGTGTTATATTTCCTCAATTATATTACACATTTAAATGTGATATAGACATAATGAGACACTCACTTGTCATAATAGTTCACTGGACTTCCAGAAACAATGTGTTTGAGGTGTAGATACATTTCTGTTGTTGAAATGCTGAAATAATAATAATAATAAAAAAAAAGCTGTGCACTTGAAAATAGTTAACAGAACCTGTCTTCCAAACACCACACGAGGTCTGTTAGAAAAGTATCAGACCTTTTTATTTTTTGCAAAAACCTGATGGGTTTGAATCATGTGTGCTTGCATGAGCCAACCTTGAACCTTCGTGCGCATGCGTAATTTTTTCACGCCTGTCGATTGCGTCATTTTCTGTCAAGCAGCATTTGTGTGAGGTTCATTGCAATGAAAATGGCGGAACGACTGGAGCAGTGCTACTGCATCAAATTTTGCCAGAAACTGGGCGACAGCCAGGTGGAAACCATTCAGATTATTCAGACAGCTTTCGGTGACGATCCTATGGGCATCACACAGATTAAGGAGCGGTACAACCACTTTAAAGACGGCTGCACAACAGTGGAGAGCGAGCCACGCTCCGGTCGGCCATCAACATGCTGAAATGACCAGATCATTTCCAAAGTAAACACTGTGGTGATGTGGGACCGTCGTGTGACTGTCGAAGAAATTGCGGAAGAGTTGGGCATCAGCACTTTTTCAGCACATTCCACTGGGACAGAAGATTTGGCCATGGAAAGAGTGGCAGTGAAATTTGTGCCGAAGCTGCTGATGGCGGAGCAAAAGCACCTTCGTGATGAAGTCTCACAGGACATGCTGTGACATGCCCACCTCTTCCACCATTCGGAATATTCAGACGGCTTTCGGTGGCTTTTCAGTCGTGTGACTATCCGAGAAATTGTAGAAGAGGTGGGCATGTCACAGCATGTCCTGTGAGACTTCAACACGAAGGCGCTTTTGCTCTGCAATCAGCAGCTTCGGCACGAATTTCACTGCCACTCTTTTCATGGCCAAATCTTCTGTCACAGTGGAATGTGCTGAAAAAGTGCTGATGCCCACCTCTTCCGCAATTTCTCGGACAGTCACACGACAGTCCTGCATCACCACAGCGTTCACTTTGGAAATGATCTGGTCATTTCAGCATGTTGATGGCCGACCGGAGCGTGGCTCACTCTCCACCGTTGTGCGGCCATCTTTAAACCGGTTGTACCGCTCCTTAATCTGTGTGATGCCCATAGCATCGTCACCGAAAGCCGTCTGAATCTTCCGAATGGTTTCCACCTGGCTGTCGCCCGGTTTCTGGCAAAATTTGATGCAGTAGCGCTGCTCCAGTCATTCCACGATTTTCCTTGCACTGAAAATCCGACAAGAGCACTACACACATCCTCACACAAATGCTACTTGACAGCAAATGACGCAATCGACAGGCGTGAAAAAATTCACGCATGCGCACAAAGGTTCAAGGTTGGCTCATGCAAGCACACATGATTCAAATCCATCAGGTTTTTGCAAAAAATAAAAAGGTCGGATACTTTTCTAACAGACCTCGTACATACATGGAGTGGCCACAGAGAATGATATGGCACATGGCCCATTATTCTGCAGCTCTTCTGCAACATGCTTCTGCTTACACTGACGTGTTTCTGATATATTTGTGTTGCATTTTACATAAAAAAAAATTACTCATTGGATGAACTCAGTTCAATTATTTACAGGATTTCCATCTAATAAATATATGTAGACCCTACTCAAATAAAGCACATTCATGCAAGATAATGTAATTTAATTTAGTTGGGACTACATATATTTATTAGGTGGAATCCAATCCAATGATTCAGTTTTTTGAATGTATCACTCAAACAAATGACTCACTGGATGAACTCAATTCAATTTTGGGCAGAATTTCCATCTAATAAATATATGTAGTCCCAACTAAATTAAATTAAATTATCTTGCATTGATGCACTTTATGGAAATCCTGCACATAAATTAATTGAGTTCATCCAATGCATCAGTTTTTTTTTTTTTTCTTTTTCTAGTGTACCATCCTATATATGGCCAGCTAGGGCCAGGTTTAGTTTCTGAAGAGCTTAACGTCCCTACATTTAGAAAAGAAAAGGTCACTTAATCCGTTTGAATTGGAAATCAATGGCTTTGAAAGTTGTTTCTGAGGTAGAAAAAGTGATGATGATAAGGCTTTATGTCCATCACCAGTTGAGACACTGCACCTGCAGGAGCTGGCCAGAGCTGAGAGATGGTAAGCCACTAAGCCAGCCACAGAGAGGCACGAACTGAAGAAGGATTGTTGAATAAAACAGTAAGAGGATACTGCACTGACTTTGAGACACTGCATCAGCTGCAGTGACAAAACAGAAAACCGTAACCTGGAACACTTGTGATAGAAATTCCCAATAAAGAGAAAACATTCTTGCCTTAACTGAATCTAAGGTCGACAGCCCAACACTATAATACAAATTGGGAGGTCTATTATTTGCCTCTGAGGCATGAACACTTGGATCAACAAAATCTCAGATGGTAGATCCATGTTGGATTTCAACCAAATAAACCCACACGGGGTGACACTGTTTGACCTCAGTCCATTTACCCCAAATGATTTGCAACAAGCATTTTTTATGGTCAGCAAATTCATGCTGGTTTGTCAGCAAATGATTTACTGAGATGTACTTCAAGGGAGTTGGTAGCAGTGATAAAAGCAAATGGCCGCACATATCAAAGACCTCATAAACATACCAGTACTGTTCTGTAGGCAATCCCCACAAAAACCTAACTAAAAATAAATAAATACAAATAAAATTCTTAAATATTATTCTTAATAAACAATGAAATGGGCTCCTTGATTTCCACTTAAGCTGTTAACCGTGTGACTCCAGCGGCAATACGGGGGAGCTGTTCTTCACTCTAATCTGCATGTAGCAGCGGCAAGGATTTTCAATACTCCATAAATTCAGGGCTTATCTCCAGATAGTGACTAGTAAATGGTAAGCAAGGCTATCAATCACGAAGCTCCCTGCTGTGTGATTCATAGTAATGTGTTTCCATTTAAAACTCCCCTGGGCCAGAGGAGAGAGAAGAGGAGAGGAAAACACAGAGTCTCTAGACATCAAATTCCCCACAACAATCAATACTCTGAGTTCAAACACCCCGCGCCTCTGCTTGCAGCGGAAAAAAATAACTATATTAAGGTGCAGAAAAATACATTAAACAGAAAATGAAAATGTGTTTAAGTGAACAGGAGTGAGGCAACAAAACAAAGACTGTGAATGCATGGAGGCACAGCTGCTCTTAGGAAAGGCCAGAGTTGAACAACTTTGTACTGCAGTGATGCTGATGGTACTTTGCCGCAAAGACAAACCAATGGAAGGCAACTCTGTAAAAAGACAGATGCATGAAAGGACAAATGTTCGTTCGTCATCTTATGTATGGGACTGTTAAGTTCTGACATAACGCATCATGTGATAAATCTGTTTCCAGGCCCAAACAAAACACTTATGGTTATGTAAATTGATGAGATTCATTTCATTAATGGTCGGTACAGCTGCTACAGCGTCAGCAATCAAAGCAAGGCCAGGGTAGGGTGCCTACCTGATAAGCTGTAGCTACTTCTGTTTCTGTTTGTCATTGGCTGGTAATCTATAAAACGACAGCTCCGGTGATGTTTTTGATCTCTTGACTCGTTCGCACATCCGGGAACTCTGCCTGTGAGGTCTTAGCTTCGAAAGAACCTCAGCCGATGCAGATGACCAATGACCACAAACAGATGACAAAGCGCACATTTTTTTGGTTTGGACCTGGAAGTTGAAAATCATGTGATGTGTTACATCACACTTAACAACCGAATAAAGCTGATTGCATGTGTGTTCACTATGCACAGCCATAGCATTAGACACCAACTTGATATGGTGACTGGTTGCACCAAGAGGGAGGTCACTGGGGTGAAAAGCGTACGTGCACGTGGTCACTGGTCTGAAAGCGTACGTGCACGAACACACACACACACACACACACACACACACACACACACACACACACACACACACACACCCTTATATATTAGATCATGCTCACTGGAGCCCTTATTTTCACAGATCACATAGTACTCCAGTCAGGTAGCAAGCATCACACTTTACTTACTACGTAGTAGCGGCTGACTAGGGTGTACCTTAATTACAATCGGATTGGCCAGCGTCCACCACGTGCAATTTAAGGCGCATGTTTTGTCAATTAAAATGTACCTCCTATGTACGGCATGACAGAGCATTGCAGTGATATGAGACGCCATGACCATTTATCATCATTTACTTAAGTCTCATGAATGTCACAAATTTTCTTGTCTATTACCGGTGCATAGAACGGGTAACTCAGCTAGTAGCAAATAAAGCTGCCAGCTCAAATTGCAACACAATGTGGATAAGATTTTGATATAATGGAAGAAAATACATCTTCATCCCAACCCGAGGCATTTTCTTTATATTACATGTGCAGTGGCTAATAAACTATTTAAGTTTGAGCCCACAATAAATATCCACCCATTTATTTTCTATACCCACTTAGTCCAATCAAGGGTCATGTGAGGGGGGGGGGGGGTTGCTATCCCAGTCATAGGGCATAAGGTGGGGTTCATCCTGGACAGGATGCCAGTGACTCTCTAAGTCTGACTGTCTATACGCAAAGCCATCAAAGGGAATAATGTGATTATTAACCATCAGATGACAAAATAAATCATCTTAAATCATTCTTAAGTCATTTTTAAGCAGAAACGAGGCGATGATCAGTGAATCGCTACTGACGCTCCGAAATTACATAAGCGCAGCAGCATGTCAGACGTGCTCCTGTGGTGCTCTGATCAGTCCCCATTTTTTATTATGAAATAATGCTGAATTTACGTGGAAATGATTGTTGTACAAAAGCTTCAGCTATCTGTCAGTGAGATAGATGATGACTGGAGTGCAGTTTTAAGCAAAAGCGAGACGATAATCGATGAATCGCTGCCGATGCTCTGAAATGACGCATGTGCAGTGAAGAAAGACGGGGTTAACCATTTTTTTTTTTTTGAGGGAGGACACCAGCAGGTAATTTTGAAGACATACCCACTGGATGACAGCAGTACCTGCTCTGTAACCTTCAAGAGTACAAGGGAAAATTTGACTATGCCAACTCATTCAAATATCCTGGCCAGTTTGATATTCATAAAGTATTAAGAAGAACATCTACCAAACAAAGACAGCTTGTCAATTATTGTAGTTACAAGGCTGATGGTAGGCTGTAAAGGCACCTGCTAAACACTAATATAATAAAATGTTTTTGCTGATGGACTGCCACAAAGCGGAGGCATCTCCTCTGCAACACTGGTACAGTATATGCAACTTATTAATTCATGCCAGATGTCAGTTGCATAAACACATTATGGAGGAATAGTTGGCAGTCCTGTGCCAACAAAGGATTTATTCAATACAATTATCAGCTACAGCAAGAAGTAATTACAGTGCAGTGCCACAATCTATATGCAAACACGCACATACACAGACACACACCTTTTGTGAATTGCTTTCTAACATATATTCTGTAAAATACACAGTTATGTCGGAAGTGTTGCAGGTTTCAGCCAAAAGAATTTCTGGCATTCCAGTCTAAACCATAGGCATTTGTGAATGTCACACCATTTCTTTGTTCACTCAGTACTTATACATTAATGTTTTGGTGGTTGCATGTAGCAAAGGTGGGACAAAGTCACCAGCAAGTCACTCTCAAGTCATGAATCTGCAAGTCTCAAGTCATAATGTCCACCAACTGCCAACTAATCCAACGGTATAGGTCAATCAAAACTAGGACAAACAGACTCAGGGACAGCTTTCTCCCCAGAGCGATCACTGCACTGAACATTAACAAATCACTCTAATTCGCACCTTTCAAGTTTCTTGTGCAATATCTGTAAACCATGTGCAATTTTCCAGTGCAATATGATTCCACAGTTGTATATAATTTCGTTTTACATTTTATCTAGTCCACATTTTATTTTATTTTACCTTATGTTTATATTAGTTGTCCATATACTCTTAATAATTTGCCGTTAAATTTCACTATCTTTTATTTGGCTAAGAATTACTCGCACCACGGAAAGCACCTTTTTGAAGTTGCACTCAAATCTCATTGTAATGCAAATTACAATGACAATAAAGGCGATTCTGATTCTGATTCTGATCAATTGTTTGCAAGCTGACTTGAGACTTACAGATTGATGACTTGAGAATGAATTGACAGTGACTTCGTCCCACCTTGGGCATGTAGTAACAACAATCATAAAATGGTGAAATACTTTTAGCTGCTGCAAGCGTGCAACTCAATATATGTGTCATAAATAATGTTAAATGAAATAAGTCACAATTAAATAATATTACATTAGTCAAACTAGCTAAAGTGCAGCTTTTTCTTTTTTCTCCAAATTGTATTGAACAACGCACAGCACTGGTGTTGAATCCAGAACCGACCATGGTTTTAAAACATTTAAGAATACCATGAGTTGTACGTATCATATCATCATAGACTTCAATTTCAATTTATTCAATTTATTTTCATTTATATAGCGCCAAATCACAACAGAGTTGCCTCAAAGCGCTTCACACAGGTAAGGTCTAACCATACCAACCCCTAGAGCAACAGTGGTAAGGGAAAACTCCTCCTGAGGAAGAAACCTGAAGCAGACCAGACTCAAAGGGGTGACCCTCTGCTTGGGCCATGCTACAAACATAAATTACAGAACAATTCACAGAACAATTCACGGACGAATATACAAGAAATGCTATTGGCGCACAGGACAGGAGGATCACCAACATAAATACAACTCCCATCTCTGGAGCTCCACCTTAAACAGAGAGAAAAAACAGAATCACGCATCAGAAAGACAAAAAATACTGTATAATTTGCTAGCATTAAACAACAAGAAAAACAGAGAAATACTAAGGTGATCGCCGGCCACTAGCCCTAAACTTCGCTAAAAGACCCAGAATTTAGGTAAAGTTGAGGCCGCAGCCCGCTCCAATTACTAATAAATTAATTAAAAGAGTAAAAAGCATAAAACAAAACTGTACCAGTACGCTAGCCATATGAAAGGGAAAATAAGTGCGTCTTAAGTCTGGACTTGAAAATCTCCACAGAATCTGACTGTTTTATTGACGCAGGGAGATCATTCCACAGAACAGGGGCACTTAAATGCAAACTTGCTGTTTGCATTTATTTTAAGCTCTACTCCAGGTGCCATATTAACACTTATCCTGCAGAATCCTCTGAGGCCCACTGATGTTGGTGCTTATATGCAGATTCCGTAGTGTGAAGCTAGTGTGAGCCTACAACGCCAGTACTCATTTACAGCTGGATGGACTGGGAACATCTGGATCAAGTGTCAAGGATACGGACTGACTGCATGAGTGCAGTTTGACCCACGTCTATATATTGGCAAGCCAGCTCCTTATCCACTGAGCTACCTGCGCTACAATCCCAAGGGTATCAAACCTGCGATGCAATGAAATATTTTTGACTTAAATTAATAACTCAGATTTCATTTTCAGTAATTTGTGAGAAAAATTATATTTCTCTCATCACACAATTGTCAACCCATGAGCACAGCAGTCAGAGGTTTTCCATTAAAATGACAAAAGTTGGAAAATTTAACTTCTGTTTGAAATGCTTGACAAACAAAGAACAACAAACAACAATTGCATTCACTAAAGTGCATTCAGTGTTTTTATCAAAAATTTGTCTATTCATTTTTAGACAGTGGAAAAAAAACAAAACAGTGTTCTTAATATTATAAGAGAAACCCTGAAAGAGAGAAGCCGTCCAACACCCAGAACAATTTCTCATAACATTGAGCAGTTTCATCAGTCATTGCAACAATCTGCATATTGCATTTGCAGTAAGATGCCAAACAAACAAAAACAAAATACGGGAAAAAGGATTCCAGGAAATAATAATAATACAAAAATAAAGATCAAGAAACACTAAAGTAACTTTTTTTTAACTCTTAACAGAGCATGTCTGAGAGACAAAAGGAGTACTTGTTTCCTTTTTTTTTTATTTTTCATATGAAGCACATGATGCTGGTGGCAGCTGCAGAAACACAACTGAATAAGTTGGTTATCAGCTTTTGTACATACACATTATGCTTGCAAAGTCAGTGCACACAACCACTCATATAGACACTTGCAGAAGTCATACATGTGCATCTGTGCATGTAAACAAATAGAAAACATGCAAAAATATCGTACTGCAAAAAAAGAAAAGCAAAAACTATAATAAACATATACAGTAAGCGAGAGTGCACAATGGCAGGAACGCAATGGAACTGGGAGCACCATTTCTCAAACCAGGCAAAAATAGGTGTCAGAACAACATTACAAAGTAAAACTAATGTATTTTGACGCAAGAGAAACAGCCAAGATCCATGGTGTTATTTCAGACCCAGACTTTTTGGTATATTCCCATTAAAACACAAAGACAAAACAATAATGTCACCAACAAAACACTGCCTAAACGATAATATGTCTGCTCTCATTTTCCTTTCATTCTTTGATATTCGCTCACAGGCACGAGGAAAATTGAGATTGAGTGAGGCTTGGTGAGCACAAAACACTTTTTTTCCTTGTGCAAGTGATCCATTTAGACTTTACTCATACTCTAGGATTCCATCAAGTCAACACAGTCACAGAACTCATAAATATATTTTACCAAAGCCCATTATTCATCTGTTTGAAATACCCGTTTGAATTAAACTTTTCAAATCATCTCTCTTCCCTTTCATAAAACCAACAATATGAATGATGTAAAACCCAATATTCTGTCCAGGAAAATATATATATTTTGTCATCACACAATCTAGCCCCACTGTCTCTTCTTACATCAATTTAGATGGTCAAGGGGAGGTGTTCCGAGGCCATGGAGGGAGCGATGGAAAGGATAAATGGATGGTTACTGTCATTCTAAAGGCAGATTTCTCATTATGGCTGAGTTAACTCAAACCTAAATGACAATTTAGGGCTGATTAGACCAACACATCAGAGCTGAGACGAGATTATGAAAGAGAGCCACGTAGAAATATGTTAGAAGTGATAACTATAGCTGCTATTTTACATCAGGAAAATACATCCACTCTGTGGTAATGGCTTTCTGACGTCCCGTAAAGCTAAATTATTTCAGATGAGTTTCAATACAGAGCAATCCTTTATCATTCACAGATCCTGAGATTTTTCTTGCTGTCACTGTGCAAGATCCAATCCTTTTTAAGTGACAAAAGGCCGCCAGCATTGTGACAGAGTCAGGTTCTACAATCAATACTACATTATTTAGGTGACTTGACAACAGCTGCCAGTGTACAGAACAAGCTCCGTCACCTTGCATCTATTGTGAAGGATGTCTATAATAGGTCAGTACTGGGAGCACATGCACTGGTACAGTGCCTCACTGCAAACACCACACCGCAGAACTGCCCTTATGTTCTGAATGACAGCCAGCCAGATAGACAACTGGTTCATAGACACATCCTGAACGTAACTATCAATAACTGGGCATCTGCTTTGCCTTGTGCAGTGGCTGCAGTCCTCAGAATTGAGGCTCCTGCAGGATTGAATATACTGTGAGAAACATATCACATGTACAACTCATCTGAATCTCACTAAGTACTCATTCATTTAACACAGCCATTCAAGCAATACCTTGGGATTTTCAAGACTGACATCCCAGTTTCACAACCACAAAGTAAAACTAGAAGCATGAGGTGCCTAAAGACATGGACCTCCTGCAAAGGTATTGGCATCACCGGACACCTTGATGCATAAGCTTTTCACAGGCACTTGTTGTTCTCAAAGACACAAGTATCACTGCTGAGAAAAATAAGTCTTTCAACAAACTGTTTTGAAGCCTAACCCCATTAATTTAGTGTAACCTTGGATGTTAGTCTTCATAGTCTTGATCCTGTACAGTCAGAAACCTAGATAATCTGACTTGTCTGTTTTAAGGAAATGCTTTCATTGCACAAATATCACACCATCATCTGCAAAGTGTAGATTATTTTTAACATATGCTCGCACCCAAGTTTCTGGATTTCACAACACTGCACAAAGTCAAAGTGTTTTTTTATTCTCCCCAGGAAGAAATTTGTCTTGAGCAGAGAGGTCTGCTGCACAAATAAAACATCCATCATATAGCACCCATGCATCAAAAACACTTACATAATAGATCAAAATTAAAACACAAATACATAATCAACAAAATTATACCAGCATCTTAATGCAAAATCTTTTCTGTCCACCCTGAGCCATCTGCTCATTTATGAGCTTCACTGACAATGGGATAAAGAAGTGTTTGTATTGGTTATATTGACAAAGAGGAACCCTGTACCTCCTTGAGTTAAGCTAAATATATTCAGAGTGTACAACCCCTGGCAAAAATTATGGAATCACCAGCATCAGAGCATGTTCATTCAGTTGTTTAATTTTGTAGAAAAAAAGCAGATCACAGACATGACACAAAATTAAAGTCATTTCAAATGGCAACTTTCTGGCTTTAAGAAACACTATAAGAAATCAGGAAAACAAATTGTGGCAGTCAGTAACGGTTGCTTTTTTAGACCAAGCAGAGGGAAAAAAATATGGAATCACTCAATTCTGAGGAAAAAATTATGGAATCATGAAAAACAAAAGAACGCTCCAACACATCACTAGTATTTTGTTGCACCACCTCTGGCTTTTATAACAGCTTGCAGTCTCTGAGGCATGGACTTAATGAGTGACAAACAGTACTCTTCATCAATCTGGCTCCAACTTTCTCTGATTGCTGTTGCCAGATCAGCTTTGCAGGTTGGAGCCTTGTCATGGACCATTTTCTTCAACTTCCACCAAAGATTTTCAATTGCATTAAGATCCAGACTATTTGCAGGCCATGACATTGACCCTGTTTGTCTTTTTGCAAGGAATGTTTTCACAGTTTTTGCTCTATGGCAGGGGTGGGCAATCATGTGCATGAAGGGCCGAGACAGTGCAGGTTTTCCTTGCAACCAACCACCTCAGCAGGTGATTTCATTCATGATCAGGTGTTTATATTCAGGGGAGAAGCTCATCAGCAACCCACCTGCTGAGGTGATTGGTCGCAAGGAAAACCTGCACTGTCTCGGCCCTCGCTGCCCACCCCTGCTCTATGGCAAGATGCATTATCATCTTGAAAAATGATTTCATCATCCTCAAACATCCTTTCAATTGATGGGATAAGAAAAGTGTCCAAAATATCAAGGTAAACTTGTGCATTTATTGATGATGTAATGACAGCCATCTGCCCAGTGCCTTTACCTGACATGCAGCCCCATATCATCAGTGACTGTGGAAATTTACATTTTCTCTTCAGGCAGTCATCTTTATAAATCTCATTGGAACAGCACCAAACAAATGTTCCAGCTTCATCACTGAATATGACTTTCATCCAGTCATCCACAGTCCACGATTACTTTTCCTTAGCCCATTGTAACCTTGTTTTTTTCTGTTTAGGTGTTAATGATGGCTTTCGTTTAGCTTTTCTGTGGGTAAATCCCATTTCCTTTAGGCGGTTTCTTACAGTTCGGTCACAGACGTTGACTCCAGTTTCCTCCCATTCGTTCCTCATTTGTTTTGTTGTGCATTTTCGATTTTTGAAACATATTGCTTTAAGTTTTCTGTCTTGACGCTTTGATGTCTTCCTTGGTCTACCAGTATGTTTGCCTTTAACAACCTTCCCATGTTGTTTGTATTTGGTCCAGAGTTTAGACACAGCTGACTGTGAACAACCAACATCTTTTGCAACAACATTGCGTGATGATTTACCCTCTTTTAAGAGTTTGATAATCCTCTCCTTTGTTACAATTGACATCTCTCGTGTTGGAGCCATAATTCATGTCAGTCCACTTGGTGCAACAGCTCTCCAAGGTGTGATCACTCCTTTTTAGATGCAGACTAACGAGCAGATCTGATTTGATGCAGGTGTTAGTTTTGGGGATGAAAATTTACAAGGTGATTCCATAATTTATTCCTCAGAATTGAGTGAGTCCATATTTTTTTCCCTCTGCTTGGTCTAAAAAAGTAACCGTTACTGACTGCCACAATTTTTTTTTCCTGATTTCTTATAGTGTTTCTTAAAGCCAGAAAGTTGCCATTTGAAATTACTGTAGTTTTGTGTCATGTCTGTGATCTGCTTTTTTTCTACAAAATTAAACAACTGAATGAACATCCTCCGAGGCCGGTGATTCCATAATTTTTGCCAGGGGTTGTAGTAAATGAGATGTATCCGATAAAATATTGTCTACAAGTCTGAGCATTGTTTGTTCTCACAAATCTTTGGATATTTGTTCAAACAAGCAATCCTAGATCTGCCCTAGACAAATTTACTCCTAGAGAGACTAATGAACACACTTTGCCTACCCAATATCCAGTCCATGAAGGACAGAGTAAGAACCAGATCATATCGCTAACAAGCACCTGGACTCACTGTGCCTTCACTCTTCTCATTACACACAAGGGCTCCAGCCCTCCCTTGACCCTTAATTGCACATAAAATGCAGATTTCATTGTTCACTTTCAACATCTCATTTTTAAGATTTATTTGGTCCCCTATCCCAGGAGCAGGTGGGTTTAACATTTCACATGAAAGGTTCACTGTCCAAAACATCTGAGCTCCAAGTTCATTTCAGAGCTCAAGTGTACACAAAACCACAAAATCACACTCCATTTAGTTAAAAACCATGACAAACTGATTTAAAATCACAGATGATACTTATTTTGTATTGAAAAGAATAATACAAGGCATTGAAATAGAAAAAAAAAAGATGTTTCTATTTGACTGAGCTAACAGAGATAAAGACACAGGTTACAAATGCAAATAGCAATATTTCATTACTTAGATTTTTTTTTCCATACTTTCTAACCCGAATTACCTGTTGTATGGCTGGGGGGCCTGGCTGCCTTTTTGTTTCTGTCTTTTGTTTTTCCTTCCAGGTGGCTTGCATTTGGGACTGAGTGGCTGTGTTGCTGAGGTTATCAGGACCTCACCCTGATCACCTGCGGCTCGTCAGGACTCACAGCTGAGGTGCATCTATATGGATTGGAACATGGTGGCATTTAAGACTGGAGTATACAGTGTGTATTTGCCAGAGACTCGACCTTGTGACCAGACGGGTGAGATCGTCGTCTTGGGAGCCATCTCATCATCAGTGGATGCAGAGAACGTCCAGGGTTTGATGCACGGTCTGTGAAAGAGGAGGGGGTGAGGTCTCACGCTCGTCAGCACACTTCCTGAGGTACGTTAGATTTTGTGACTAACATTTATACAGTCAGTAAATGTGGTGTCCCTCACACCTTTTTATATTGAGCTGTATGTTAGTCATGTATCGGCTTCCACTGCAGTGGAGTTTTATGAACTGGATGTTCCATGCCTGCAGGTTGGGAAGCTGATTAGTAATCAAGCCAGGAAGTGTTTGCTGTTTGTACACCTTTAAGTGTTCTCTCTGTGTGTAGAGTGTGGACTCACATAATGGTTCCTTCTTTCACAGACTCGGTTTGTTGCGGCCACCTGGGGGGTGTCGGCGGGGTCCTTGGGTCCGAACAGCTTCTGGCTCCGGACCGTTAGCGCTGCTGGGAGCGCACCACGCCAGACCGCACTTTCTTTTGTTATTTTTTGTATCACTGTTATGTATTAAATTCAGTTAGCCTTTGTACCGTGCTCTGCTTATTTCATACTGGGTCCTTCAAACGCTGGTTGGTTCTCCAAGCTGCGTCCGACACATAACATTACCTATCTTTTTGCTTTTTTAAATGTATTAGCACTTCTTCATAATATTGCTTTTAATATTACACTTGATTCCATCAGAGGTCAGAAGTAAAATAGATTAAGTCCTGATTAGCATACAGCTGGGGAACCACTTTGTAACACCAAGTGCTGTGTACATGTTTCTCCAAGCGAAATTAGAGTTGTGTCAGGAAAGCCATGTGGCATAAACGTGCCAAATCCCAAAGCGGAGCTGGACTGGATCCACTGTGATGACCCCAAGCAACTGTGGGCAACCGAAAGACAACCAAAACCTAGTATGTGCCATGCATCTTCTTTCCAAGACACGACCAAAGGATTTATCTCAGTTGATGTCCTATCAAACATTTGAGTATATGGTACATCATTGTCTGAAGTTGATGCTGTGCGTAAATGTTCAAAGTGCTTTAAAATGATTGCTCACATCCACCCATTCACACAGATACCAATGTTAGCATGCTGCAAAGCAAGGCACTCAACATCTCACTGGGGGAAACTTGGGGCCCAAGGTGGGCCTCAGTGATTTCCCAATCTGACACAGAATCAAAAAGAGTATACTCTAGTCACAATCCCAGTTCTGTTTCTCAGTCATCATCCCCCATAGTGAGTAAGTCCCTTCGGCTGCTCCCTTGTTTTGTACTCGGGGTCGCCACAGCAAATCCAAGGTGGATCTGCATGTTGAATTGGCACAAATTTTACGCCGGATGGCCTTCCTGATGCAACTCCACATTACATGGAGAAATGTGGTAGGCGTGGGATTCGAATCAGGAACCTTCCGCACTGAAACCAAGTACATTAACCACTTGGTCATAATCCCCCATAACTATTTTAATTATTTAATTTGCTATTTCAGTCACTTGTGTGTTGTTTTGTGTGTCACTATTGGTACTTGTGTGTTTGTTGGATAACTCTAGAAGCCAGCATGAGCATTGACAACTATGTTAGGATAGTGATGGCTATCAATCAGCTCAGATGGAATCAAAAAAGACCCTTGAAGCTTCTACAGCAATAATCAAAAGACTTGCTGTCAAATAATTTGAAATTAATAACCATCACAACATTGAGGGGCACCCATCCCCCCATCCCCCACTCTTCCCAAGCTTAGGTTTTAAAACAAATCCAGTTGAATAGGATGATACAGCAGTGACAATTATTTTTCGAAGTTGTCCATGCTTTGACCCTCAACAATTTACATGTGTTTGACAGGCTTTCCTGCTCTGATGAAGAATATAAGATTGGCAAAATGCAGCCTTAAAGGGAGTTAGGTAGCTACAAAAAAACGAGCAGCTGCTTTGGGTGAACATTTTCTGACAATCTTAAAACAATAATTAAATAAATTAATAAAAAAAAAAAGCCTGAAGGGAATTGGGAGTTCACATCAAGAGCAAAAACTGAGCTCAATCCAGAGGTATTTAAGAAGTATTTGAGGTTTAAAAAGATTTATCTACAGCCTTGAAGGAAACAGCCACTTGTGTAAATCTGTTTAAGCTTGCTCTAAACAATGCTTCAATCTCTAACTCTACCACTGATCATATCCATGTGCACTATCTGCTCCCGAGAGAGAAAATGTTGTCATGCATTATGGCTCTCCCCAGCTAATCCTCTTAGCATCTATAATCTCTTTTATTTTCAATATCCACAGTTAATGTCATGGCAACCCTCTCAGCTGAAATCTGTAGGAAAACTGTCATGAATCAGAATCTACTTTGATTTAAGATGTGGTCTGTTGTGTGAAATGACATTACAGAATATATATATCTCCCTTAGTTCACGGCAAATTGAAAATGGATCTTGACAAAACTGGGACAGGCAAAATTGATATGATTAAGAAAATGTCTACATATGCATATGTCAAAATGGTTGAAGTGGTCTCCAATTTAATACATTATAATTCAACTGGATTTAAAGCAAAAACAGCAAAGCAAATGAAGTTTAACAGTCTGTGAATGCAAGAGGACCACAGAATTTGACTGTCTGAAAATGAAGTTAAGGGCCTATCTTACACCTGGTGCAAAGCAGTGCACATTTCAGTAATTTCTTGGTTTTCATTCATCAGTGCCTACTCTGTGGATGTGAAACCTCTCCTCACCTGCAATAAGTGGAATTTATGTTTAAAAAGAAAATATGTGAAAGCATTAATGACAAAATATGCATTCCACTTGAGGAAATACAGCTACAAAGAAAACCGCAGTTGCTGAAACAATGACATGACAAAAAGAGAAAATAGTGGATGTTCTATATGCTGGCTTAAAGTTTTAATGTGTTAATAATGAACAGTTATACTTAGAATACTGTAAGAAACACTTGAGATGGGGTGACATTCCAGAACCAATATACAACGTTTTAATTGCAGTTTCTCTATTTTCACCCACTGGAAAATTGCACAACAGCTTTGAAACGGGAAACAGGAATCATTCAGCAGTCAAACATGTTTTCAGCAATAGAAGGGTAAATACTACATCCATCTTCCTGCAAGACTTTTTTTAATATCAAAATCAGACAAAAATATCATAGAATTGATTTATGTTATTGTTTATTGTTTTATATTATTTTACTTCACTTTACTTTGTGCTTGTTTGTCTGTTTGTGGCCCTGTGACAGACTAGCGTCCTGTCCTGGGTGTACCCCGCCTCATGCTCTGTGACTGCTGGGATAGGCTCCAGCCCCCCACGACCCTTAATTGGACTAAGCGGTTGAAGATGAATGAATGAATAATATAATTGTATGTATTCCTTTGGAAATTGTCATCCCTGATAGTTTTATATATATTGTATAGCAGCTCTTGTATAGCAGCTTAGTCAATATTCATTACACTGCAGCTTATAAAATGCATGGCAGGTTGCCCAGTCGTTACACATATAATAAAATCATATGTTTTTCAGATATATGATTGACTGCCCCAAAAGTGAACAGCTTGAAAGGGTTCTGGCAGTCTCACAAAACCTTTCTACATATGTGTTGCCCCCCTGTCTATGTCTTGAAGGACAAAAAATGCTGCTATCTTGGCCTGCGATCAGGGCCAACAAGTATAAACCACATCAGTTTGATGTCTAAATTTCATACCTTTGGATGAGAATTACACAGGTCTAACATGCCAAGTCTGACCAAATCCAGGTCATAAAAAGTGACAAACATTGGAGCAGAACTAGAGCTCATCCTGATGGCCCAGGTTGGGAAGAACACTGACATGTCAGCTGTGCAAATGACCCCTCTTAACCAGAGAAGAATTATAATGTCTGTCTTGTTTCTTATAATTAATCAAAAGACAAAGTTTATTTTCAATTTTAATCTGTTACATATTCTTTCATTATGCGTGATTATGAATATTCCTGGCATGTCAAATGTTGTTTCTTGAATTATTAATGAATAGCCATTGTGAAGTGTTTCATTACTTGATTTCGCACCTACGATGTATTTAGAACATTTTGTCATTGTATATTTTGTTAGTTAAGAGAGAACAGAAGCGGTCATTCATTATATCATGATGTTTTTTTTTCTTACTTTCTTTGTGGGCAGAAACCAAATGCTCAAATGAGCAGAGCCTATGACCATGTATCCTCTTTAACTTGTACTTTTCATCTTGTCAGATCCCGCTTTTTTAGATACACGGCACACGCTCACCCTCCGATGAGTGTGTTTGTGTACTAAACCAGCTCTCCGTCTCTGGGGTCCGACCTTCGTGTCTCCACGGGTATTACCCGGCAGGGCTCTTGGAATGTTGCTAGATTTTGAATTTAGTGACTCGTACAGCGAGTCCCCAGGATGTGTTATTTTCATTAAAAAAAACCAGACTAACCTTTTAGAGCCTATTTGATATTGTACACCCAATAAACTTTAACTTTTACACCTTAAGAAGCATCAATAATCCAATGTCCGAGCCTTAACACTTTAACTGCATGCTTGGAAATTTATTGCAGGTTTTGCAAGTGCCAATAACATAATCAACATAGATTATATGATGATAATTTCACAACAGTAATTCAAGTATAATTAGAATAATGATTGGCAGAGATTTTTGTTTTTAATTCAATAATTCTGACTGATCTTACTTTGACTGGGACTGGATTGATTTCTCAACAAATTTTTTCTAGGAGTGAGGGAAGGAGGTTTTTGAGGTTAGGGTCCCCAGCTCGATGAACTTGATTTCCTCTTCATCAGCTATTAATTGTTAGCTGACCACAATCCTTGTGTGATGTTGTAATCCTTCAGAAAGTTAATCCACATAAGAATTTATTCCTTCTTCAATCAACCAAAAGTTGATCTAATCCATTCTGGTATGCGGTGATGTTCCTTGAGAGAGAAATCGTTGAACATTCCCCACTCAGACTTAAGGCCAGTGGTTACTCTTCCGTTGCTCTGCTACTCCGTGACTGGACGGCCTGAGTGGGAGTTGAAAACTCTCCCAAATGATCTCTTATGGCTCCAATCCTCTCACTCCACGATTCCAATTGCTGCTCACAAGATGGTCAAGTCTTGTGATCTCCTCGTAGCAGGGGAGAAGTGGCAACAGCACCTCTCCCTGGAAGAATAACCCCGTTTTCTGGTGTTTCACAGTTTATATATGTGCTTGACTCTTGTTGTCTTCAGATGATCTTGGTTACCATGGGGACGCTGTTGACTCAAAACCTCCTCCCTTCTCCTTCTGCTTACTGGAAATCTCCTGCAGCTCCTTACCAGTAACTTATTGCTCAAGTTCCTCTTTTCTGTTAACACTTCAGCTTTTCTGAGAATTCATTCTTTTAAATCATTTCTTTAGAATCACATCAATCATATTCAATCATTTCATTACAACTCTCTTTCACATAAAAACAATTCATATGATGATATACAAACATTTTCATTCCTTATTATTCATTTCATATCTTACTAACATTTTAATCATTTGATCAGTTGTTTAACATCAGCTCTTCTTGCCCTGCTTGCGACATCTTCTTCACTTCCTCTTTTTTCTCTGACTCTGCACTCTTTATGAAAAACAACTCATATAATCATTCATTTCACTTATTTGTAACATACTTTTTCTAATACTTTTTCTAATCAACTCTCAATTTTAACACATTAATACTTCATTTGATCATACTTGTCATGTTAGAATCATTCTTAGACATATTCCATCGTCTTCACCACTGAGTTCATTCCGTGGGCCTCCCCATTTATAATGGAAAAGTCCGGTTTGACCTCACTTACTTCTGTAAAGTACCAAACACGGTGCAGTTTAATCCAACAGCATGTATATTAATTCCATGGCACGTATTATATTCCAAGATGAAAACAAGCTAAAAGCAAGCTTAAAGTCATCTTTCCTGACAATCTCGCTGTGCATCATCACATCACACTGTCCATCTGTTGCATTCTTCATTCTCTCCTTCCCCATTCATAATTATTCCTTTTTCTCTCCTTAAAAACCTGAATCTTTCTTTGTTACAAAGTTATTGTGAATTATTCAAATGCTGCAGAGTGCAAGAAGCTCCAAAGCTTCCACCCTAACTCAGGTCTTTAGATGTTTAAAATTTACAGGGCAGGGGAAAACAGAATGCATCTACTGCAACAACGCATTGTTATTTAAAGATGTTTTTAGTGTGTGCTAATTTTCAGATGGAATTGAATTTGTTTCAAGTAAATATCACAACTAACCTGATATTATGATCCTCAAATGATTTTCTAATTTGCGTCATTATGGCACACTGAGCACTCCTTTTTTATGTTGAACAAACTTTAACATTAACAACATTGAGTTATTTTGGTGAACATCAAACACTAAAGCAAGTCAAGTTCATGCAGAAGCTCTTACGCTGCAAAAAAAGTTCCTTCTCAAAATAAGCCAAATAATCTGAAATTTAGACAAACTGTCTTGTATTAGGCAAAAAAGCTGCCAATGGGGTAAGAAAAATTTACTTGGTTAGAATTCTAAAAACTAGCAAAAAGTCTAGGCACTGAATAATCAAAATGTGCCTTAAAACTAGACCGAATTGTTATTTTAAGATTAGCCTGTGTCTTAAAATAAGGAAAATTACAGGGTTTTCTCTATATTATCAATATATATTATCAAATATTAATGTCTTTACTTTGATGTACTCTCTGTGATCATGTCTTTGATTCTGTTCTCTATTTTTCATATACATATATGCATGTGTGAAAGTTCATGTACCATTATTCCTTTAAATAATTACTTAGTGTCAAAAGCAATCATATACACTGAACGGCTCAAGTGATCATTAAAACTGTCAAACGAGAAAGTGAGATTGATGATCTTTGACCAGTCAATGTGCAGACTGTTTTGCCAGAATGTGCAGACTGTTTTGCTAGGGTCATGTTTTTGCTAAGCGCAGATGTGCACCTTTAATTAATGGTTCAGCCTTGAGGAACAGCATTGTAACCGGAACACCGGTTCAGGGCTGGACATTATTATGGGAATCTTAGGAGACCGAGGGCTCAAAGCCATAACAGTTTTCATATCAATGTGAGACCAGACTTTGTGTCTTTCCATTGTTTTGTGATGCTGTCACTCCTATATGCTGTATGTAACTATATTCAATAAAAAGGAGAAGCAAATGGGCGGGGCCTTCAGGACGGACGGCAGTTCTTGCTGGATGAGCTCCTCGTTTGGACTCTCCTGATCAGGAAAAAGAAATTCAGTGTCTTTTGCGTGATCATTTTCTGTGTGTGTGTGTAAACTGGGTTGTTCTTTCCAGGTCCAACTCCGAACAACTCTGACAAAAAACAATCTTGTTCCTTTGCTTGGATGATTTCAAATCCAATGCCTTTCCTTGTTACTGTTGAAATACAGCTTGATATTAGCTAGAAAAATTTAAGAAAATTAGAGACACATTTTCCCTAAATAAGACATTTTTTCTTACAGTATGTAAAGAATGGCTGACAAGATTAATTTTTGTCTAAATAGAAAAATAAGTCAAATTTTCTTCAAACAAGTCTTTTTTACCTTATTAGATATCACTTTTTGCAGTGTAGCAATAGAGCAGAAGCAACTGCTTCTGGACGTCTTGCAGAACATGCTGGAATGCACAAACAGCGACCCTGACTTCCATCATTGGTGATGAGACATATAAATGTGAAGTGTGATATGTCTTGCATATTATTATGATTGTCCTCATGCATGCACAATGCATGAAAATTCAGTAAGGTATGTCTTCTAGAATATATGACCCACATTTCTGTACTCTGGTGAAATAATTTCCTTTGGGATAAACACAGCTAATCTTCTCATTTTATCTTTTGCGGGTCACAGAGTTTTTAATATTTTGTAACACTTATTTATTTTTTTTATTTTGTTATTTCTAACCCTACCCCTTCCCTTAGCAATAAAATAAATAAAAATAAATAAAATTATATTCGTATCTTTGGACGTCAGGAAGCTGCTGCTGAGGTTTCACATCCATCTGTCAGAAGTGCACATTTGTGCTTTGGTCCAGGTTAGGGATAGAATAACAGTAATTACAAGACAATTTTCAGATTCTGCACCTCCCCTTTTTTTCTTTTTTTTGGGGGGGGGGGGGGGGGGGCAGACAAAAATCGCACCTTTTTGTTTTTGGCGATAGTATCACTGCCTCCATGGGGATTTATATGATTTTTCTGTGCATAATCTGCTCGATGAGTACCTGCTACACTGAAAGACAAGTATGTTGGATTTAAATTATATAAATATGTACATAATTAGCACCTTATCAGCATTTGTGCAAATAATTTTCTATGTTTTTCCAATTAGGATCATATGTAAATCTTGCTTCCTTTCGTTCAGTGTACACTCAACATAATACAATAATAAATACTACAATCGCAGTCAGTTCTGGCATACTATATAAACACCAGTGGTAGTGTCATATGCAGTAATGCTGATCCCACCTTGCTTCTCTCACAGTGGCTTAGTGGTGATCACTAATGCCTCACAGCAAGGCGGTCGTGGGATCGCTTCCCGCCCTTTGTGTGTGGAGTTTGCATGTCATCCCCGTGTCTGTGTGGGTTTCCTCCGGGCACTCCAGTTATTTATGGTCTTCTCCTTTCTCTGCCCCTGACCAAGGCAGCATCTCTACATCTGGAGTTGGACCCCAGGCGCTGGACTGTGGCTGCCCACTGCTCCTTGTGGTTGGATTGGGTCTAAATAATTAGGATGGGTAAAATGCAGAGGACAAATTTTGTTGTATTCATGTAAAATGACGATACAGGGTCTTCTTCTAAAGGAAGGTGGCACAGTGGTAGGGGTTTTGCCTTACAAAAGTAAGGTCCCTGATTCCGTGCTTCATGTCCATCTGGATATATGTCATAAAGACATTTGCTGGAAAATGTGTTCCATCAACTTACAAGTAAATAAATAAGCAGGGGCAGCCAGAAAAATCATGCACCGATAGCCAAAAATAATGATGACAGCTACTCAAGGAAATTTTTATTACAACCCCAATTTCAATGAAGTTGGGCTGTTGTGTAAAATGTAAATAAAAACAGAATATAATGATTTGCAAATCCTCTTCAACCTATATTCAATTGAATACACCACAAAGAAAAGATATTTAATGTTCAAACTGATAAACTTTATTGTTTTTGCACAAATATTTGCTTATTTTGAAATGGACGCCTGCAACACATGGGAAAGTTGATGAATGCTCAAAGAACACCCATTTGGAAACAGGTTAGTGTCATGATTGAGTATAAAAGCATCCCCAAAAGGCTCAGCTGTTCACAAGCAAAGATGGGGTGAGGATCACCATTTTATGAACAACTGGATGAAAAAAATAGTCCAACAGTTTAAGAACAATGTTTCTCAATGTTCAATTGCAAGGAATTTAGGGATTCCATCATCTACAGTCCATAATATAATCAGAAGATTCAGAGAATCTGGAGAACTTTCTACACATAAGCGGCAAGGCCGAAAACCAACATTGAATGGCCGTGACCTTCGATCCCTCAGGCAGCACTGCATTAAAAACCAACATCATTGTGTAAAGAATCTTACCGCATGGGCTCAGGAACACTTCAGAAAACCATTGTCAGTTAACACAGTTTGTCGCTACATCTACAACTGCAAGTTAAAACTTTACTACGCAAAGTGAAAGCCATACATCAACAACATCCAGAAACACCGCCGCCTTCTGTGGGCTCAAGCTTATTTGAAATGGACAGATGCAAAGTGGAAAAGTGTGCTGTGGTCTGATGAGTCCACGTTTCAAATTGTTTTTGGAAATCATGGACGTTGTGTCCTCTGGACAAAAGAGGAAAAAGACGACCCAGATTGTTACCAGCACAATGTTCAAAAGCCAGCATCTGTGATGGTATGGGGTGTGTTAGTGCTCATGGCATGTGCAACTTACACATCTGTGATGGCACCATCAATGCTGAAAGGCACATCCAGGTTTTGGAGCAGCACATGCTGCCATCCAAGCAACGTCTTTTTCAGGGACGTCCCTGCTTATTACAGCAAGACAATGCCAAGCCACATTCTGCACGTGTTACAACAGCGTGGCTTCGTAGTAAAAGAGTGCAGGCACTAGACTAGCCTGCCTGCAGTCCAGACCTGTCACCCATTGTAAATGTGCACATTATGAAGTGCAAAATATGACAACAGAGAATCCAGACTGTTGAACAACTGAAGTCGAGCAAGAATGGGAAAGGATTCCAACTCCAATGCTTCAACAATTAGTGGCATCAGTTCCCAAATGCGACACAGTGGCAGTGGTAGGCACAGTTCTGATAATCCGATAACCGATACTTATCGAAGATAATGTTTTCATTATCGGATTATCTTTTCAGATAACTTTAAAAACAATTATCGGACTAATTATCTTCCGATAAATTTTTGTCTGATCATTTTTAGACCGTTAACGTAGTAAACAAAGCTGAACAGCTACTAACATTTTTAAAATTTAAACTCAATTGAGCACCTACCTGTTAAATGTTTCATAGCAGATGTGTAGTTCTACCTTCTGCAAACAGAAGATAGCTGCTTCTAGGAGAAACCACTCTATCCTCTGTAGGCAAAGAAGAACTGGTCACAAAAAATAAAACATTTCTTGCCACATTTACGCTGCCACGTTTAGTGGAACAGCAACCTTGTCTACTACTGCAGCGTCGTATTAAACCCTCAACTATGACTGAACTTGAGGCCAGACTACCTGATATTTTATCTTTGAATCTGGAGAATGCTAAATCAGTGGACAGCCTCGCGGACAGTCTAAATTTAATGCTTAAAACTACACTTGATAAGATTGCGCCTCCACTTTTAAGGTCAAGCCCTGCTAAGGCACAGTCACCTTGGTTCAATGATTATTTGCGTGACCTCAGGCAGGAGGCTAGAGGTTTGGAACGGAAATGGAGTTATTCCAAATTAGAGGTGTTCCACCTTGTGTGGCGGGATGCTATTTTAGATTATAAGCATGCACTACTGGCCACAAAGTGGACCTATTACCCTGATTTGATCAGTAAAAACAAACAACTCAAAGTTTTTGTTTGACACGATCGCATTTCTTATTCACGGGCAGCCACCTGTTAGTCGTTCTCCCTTTTCAGCACAGGATTTCTTGGATTATTTTGAGAAGAAAATAGAAGATATTAGGCTGAGCATATCTCAGCATGCCTCAGCCCAGCCATTAAAACCTGCTATGGAGGTGGGCGCTACCATTGAGGTGTTACCTAGATTGACAGAATTTAATAGTATTTCATTGGGCGTGCTGACGAAACTTGTGGCGTCTACAAACAGCACAACCTGTTTATTTGATCCCATACCAACAAAATTGTTTAAGGACCTGTGGCCCACTCTTGGGCCGATTGTGCTGGAAATTATTAATCTGTCATTAACCTCTGGATCTGTTCCGAAATGTTTTAAATCAGCAGTGATTAAACCATTACTTAAGAAATCTAATCTTGACCCTAGTGTATTGAAAAATTACAGGCCGATATCAAATCTATCATTCTGTTCCAAAATTTTAGAAAAGGTTGTTTCACGGCAGTTCATAGACTACCTCACTGAGAATGATCTTTTTGAGCTGCTGCAGTCTGCTTTTAGGAAATATCACTCCACAGAGACAGCGCTTACTAAAGTTGTGAATGATCTTCTGCGAGCAATGGACTTAGACACCACTACGGTTTTGGTGTTGTTAGATCTCAGTGCTGCGTTTGATACAGTGGGTCATCATATTTTGCTCAATAGGTTGGAGAATTTTTTTGGGGATTACTGGAAGTGCCCTTGCCTGGTTGACGTCATATCTGTCCAGTCATTCTCAATGTGTCTTGTATAATGGCACTACCTCTGACCTTGCTGACATGAGATTTGGGGTTCCACAGGGATCTGTTTTAGGCCCCTTGCTTTTCTCCCTGTATGTGGCGCCCCTTGGGCATATACTGCAGAGTTTTGGAATTGCCTTTCATTGTTATGCTGATGATACTCAGTTGTACATGCTGATAACTGCGGAAATCTCACTCCCATAAAATCCCTGGAGGACTGTCTTCTATCAGTGAGAAGTTGGATGTCTAGTAACTTCCTACTTTTAAACTTTGAGAAGACTGAAATGATGGTTCTTGGTCCAGCGAGACATCGGCATCAGTTTGACCAGCTGGCGCTCAGCCTGGGTTCCTGCGTCATACATCATACGGACAAAATGAGGAACCTTGTGGTAATTTTTGATCCCACATTGTCTTTTGACGTCCATATCAGGGATGTTACTAGGACTGGTTTTTTCCATCTGAGAAATATAGCGAGGATCCGCCCCATCCTGTCCATGACTGATGCTGAGACCCTGATTCATGCTTTTGTTTCTTCTAGACTAGATTATGTAATGTTCTATTTTCAGGGTTACCACAGTCCAGCATTAGGGGTCTTCAGCTGGTTCAGAATGCTGCCGCCAGACTTCTGACACGTAGCAGAAGGTCTGAACATATCACACCCATTTTGGCATCTTTGCACTGGCTCCCTGTCTCTGTGAGAGCAGATTTTAAGGTTTTGTTATTGACTTATAAGGTTGTTCATGGTCTGGCACCATCTTATCTGGCTGATCTGGTGGAACTCTACGTGCCGGCCCAGGCTTTGCGGTTGCAGGATGCGGGACTTCTCTGTGTTCCCAGGGTGAAGAAGAAGTCAGCAGGTCAAAGAGCCTTTTCGTATCGTGCACCCACCCTGTGGAACAGTCTTCCTGTGACCGTGAGGCAGTCTGAGTCTGTGGACATTTTTAAGTCAAGACTAAAAACCTATTTTTATTCTCTTTCTTATGGATAGTTTTATTTTATTTGTTTTATTCTTTTACTTCTGTTTTTGTTTATGTATTTGAATTTTTTATTAATTTTTAATTATTTATTCAATTTTATGTTGACTTGTTTTGTGTAAGGCGCCTTGAGACGGCTTTTGCTGTGATTTGGCGCATTATAAGCTAATTAAATTCTTGTAACCCCATACTGATACACTGGCAATATCACGCAAGTCATCCAGAGGCATACATTTTTAACATTTTTAACCAAACGAATTTCGGACAAGTTATTTAAAATTACTGTCACGTTGGAAGTTTTATAAAGTGAAAATATCAGATATATGTTTCAGTTTTAAAGTAATCCACTAATTTTTAAGCTTTTAGTGTGGACATGCTGTGCCCAGCAGTGCATTATGGGTAGGATAGGGTAATCTCAGTATGTTCACATCAGGACAAATGCATTTCAGACACTCTGTTCAGGTTCCACGGACAAAAGCATTAAAGAATAGTGCCTAAAACTCTCGTGAATATATTATCTGGGTTTATAGACGTTGTTATTGTCTGAAAATCTTACAGCACTTACAGGCGTTACCTGTAAGTGCCGTGACAGTTAGAAGACACCTGTGTGAAGCTAATTTATTTGCAAGAATCCCCCGCAAAGTCCCTCTGTTAAATAAAAGACGTGCAGAATAGGGATGGGTATCAAGAACCGGTTCCTTTCAGGTATCGTTAAGAAATGGTTCGATCTACCGACATCAATAACCTTTTTACTTAACTTTTCCCTTATTGGTCCTTCAGAGTGGCCGTTGTTTTGAGGGGTGTTTGTCAGGAAAATTATAACTTCTCTACATTGATCACAGACCCTGCAGCGGGTCTGTAATCAACTTTTCTGCAGCGCGGCTTTGCTTTGAACCTTGAACCAATCGAAGCAGTGATTCGCAGATCGAAGCAGTGCTTCGATCATTGCTTTGTTTATTAATTTTTTTCTTTCACTTTCCCGCGCTAAAACCCTAAAAAGCATATGGCTGTGAGTATTATTTACCTTTTATGTTAAACCGACCTGTTATGGTTTTCTGAAACAGTTGATTGATGTATTTTATAACTTAAAAACGGGACCGATGCTAACACGTTAGCATGTCTATGGCATTTTCAATGTTAAATTAGCATTAAGCAGTTGCAGTTGTCAAGCGTTTGTTGTAAGAGTCAAATGTATTACAAATTGTAATTTTTTTAAATTTATTTTTGTTTATATATTAATAATAATTGCCAGAACAACAATAATAGTCATAATAACTAATCTAATGATTATATACAATTTTAGAGAAAGAGACAAAAACAACCTGAATGAAAACACAACAGAAAATATAAAACCAACTAACAATGAACATACATAAATAAATAAATACATACATACATACAGAAATAAATAAGTGTTTCCTGTGAACACCTACTGACTCTTACACCTCCATTTCATACCTGTGTTATTTAAGTTTAATGACAGTTTGTTTCGGTCAAACCATATTTTCAATGTGTTAATTTCTTCAGTGATTTCTTCCAGAACTAACTGCCAAACTAGAAAACTGCTGCATCCGAGTAAGAGCAGAATACTACTGGAATGAATTTGAATAAGGAAAGTTTTTTTTTTTTTTTTTTTCCTCACCTAAATGGATGCTGCATTCACTGCAGTTTATTGTCTGGAATAGTCCCAGATTGCATTTCAGAGCTTCTAGAATTCAGACATTTTCATGTAGGTGGTGTTGGGGGGTAATTTTGGGTTTCAGCTCTTTTTGTTTTTCACCACTTTCATCCCTGAATATGTGAAATCGTGAATCACTTTTGTGCGGATTAAAGTTAGTAACTGGGACTCCTGTCTTGTTGCGAGAAAGAAACGAGAATCGTCCTCCGTTCTGTACACACAGCTCCAAACGCTGCGCGGCTCTCTGCCGAGTCAAGTTAGAACGATAGAATCCAGTCGGAATTAATAACTTCAAAGCAAAACACCATTTTATTTTTATTTATGTCCAGAGATAAAGGACACAGTAACCAATTTCATATTTATTTACTTTAAGACTCAATGAAATACATAGAACCGTGCAAAGCCTACTTTTAGTACAAAATTCACAAGAGGTATCGATAAGGGATAAGGGATAAGCGATAAGGAATTGGATCCATAAGCAGAATCGATAATGGCATCGATATCAATAAAATCTTATCAATACCCATCCCTAGTGCAGACGAGGTTACAATGCCAAAGAACACATCAGCTGGCCTAAAGAGAAATAGAGGAATATTTTGTGGACTGATAAGAGTAAAATTGTTCTTTTTGGGTTCAAGGGCAGCAGACAGTTTGTGAGACGACCCCCAAACTCTGAATTCAAGCCACAGTTCACAGTGAAGACAGTGAAGCATGGTGGTGCAAGCATCATGATATGGGCATGTTTCTCCTACTATGGTGTTGGGCCTATATATCTCATACCAGGTATCATGGATCAGTTTGGATATGTCAAAATACTTGAAGAGGTCATGTTGCCTTATGCTGAAGAGGACATGCCCTTTAAATGGGTGTTTCAACAAGACAATGACCCCAAGCACACTAGTAAACAAGCAAAATCTTGGTTCCAAACCAACAAAATTAATGTTTTGGAGTGGCCAGCCCAATCTCCAGACCTAAATCCAATTGAGAACTTGTGGGGTGACATCAAAAATGCTGTTTCTGAAGCAAAACCAAGAAATGTGAATGAATTGTGGAATGTTGTTAAAGAATCTTGGAGTGGAATAACAGCTGAAACGTGCCACAAGGTGGTTGACTCCATGCCTCGCAGATGTGAAGAAATCATGAAAAACTGTGGTTATACAATATCTTGTATCTTGGCCTATAATTAGCTATCTTAGCTAATTATAGGCCAATCTCCAACCTTCCTTTTCTCTCAAAAATTCTTGAAAGGGTAGTTGTAAAACAGCTAACTGATCATCTGCAGAGGAATGGTCTATTTGAAGAGTTTCAGTCAGGTTTTAGAATTCATCATAGTACAGAAACAGCATTAGTGAAGGTTACAAATGATCTTCTTATGGCCTCGGACAGTGGACTCATCTCTGTGCTTGTTCTGTTAGACCTCAGTGCTGCTTTTGATACTGTTGACCATAAAATTTTATTACAGAGATTAGAGCATGCCATAGGTATTAAAGGCACTGCGCTGCGGTGGTTTGAATCATATTTGTCTAATAGATTACAATTTGCTCATGTAAATGGGGAATCTTCTTCACAGACTAAAGTTAATTATGGAGTTCCACAAGGTTCTGTGCTAGGACCAATTTTATTCACTTTATACATGCTTCCCTTAGGCAGTATTATTAGACGGTATTGCTTAAATTTTCATTGTTATGCAGATGATACCCAGCTTTATCTATCCATGAAGCCAGAGGACACACACCAATTAGCTAAACTGCATGATTGTCTTACAGACATAAAGACATGGATGACCTCTAATTTCCTGCTTTTAAACTCAGATAAAACTGAAGTTATTGTACTTGGCCCCACAAATCTTAGAAACATGGTGTCTAACCAGATCCTTACTCTGGATGGCATTACCCTGACCTCTAGTAATACTGTGAGAAATCTTGGAGTCATTTTTGATCAGGATATGTCATTCAAAGTGCATATTAAACAAATATGTAGGACTGCTTTTTTGCATTTGTGCAATATCTCTAAAATTAGAAAGGTCTTGTCTCAGAGTGATGCTGAAAAACTAATTCATGCATTTATTTCCTCTAGGCTGGACTATTGTAATTCATTATTATCAGGTTGTCCTAAAAGTTCCCTCAAAAGCCTTCAGTTAATTCAAAATGCTGCAGCTAGAGTACTAACGGGGACTAGAAGGAGAGAGCATATCTCACCCATATTGGCCTCTCTTCATTGGCTTCCTGTTAATTCTAGAATAGAATTTAAAATTCTTCTTCTTACTTATAAGGTTTTGAATAATCAGGTCCCATCTTATCTTAGGGACCTCGTAGTACCATATCACCCCAATAGAGCGCTTCGCTCTCAGACTGCAGGCTTACTTGTAGTTCCTAGGGTTTGTAAGAGTAGAATGGGAGGCAGAGCCTTCAGCTTTCAGGCTCCTCTCCTGTGGAACCAGCTCCCAATTCAGATCAGGGAGACAGACACCCTCTCTACTTTTAAGATTAGGCTTAAAACTTTCCTTTTTGCTAAAGCTTATAGTTAGGGCTGGATCAGGTGACCCTGAACCATCCCTTAGTTATGCTGCTATAGACGTAGACTGCTGGGGGGTTCCCATGATGCACTGTTTCTTTCTCTTTCTGCTCTGTATGCACCACTCTGCATTTAATCATTAGTGATCGATCGCTGCTCCCCTCCACAGCATGTCTTTTTCCTGGTTCTCTCCCTCAGCCCCAACCAGTCCCAGCAGAAGACTGCCCCTCCCTGAGCCTGGTTCTGCTGGAGGTTTCTTCCTGTTAAAAGGGAGTTTTTCCTTCCCACTGTAGCCAAGTGCTTGCTCACAGGGGGTCGTTTTGACCGTTGGGGTTTTACATAATTATTTTATGGCCTTGCCTTACAATATAAAGTGCCTTGGGGCAACTGTTTGTTGTGATTTGGCGCTATATAAAAAAAAATTGATTGATTGATTGATACAACTAAGTACTAGTTTAGTGATTCACAGGATTGCTAAAAAAGCAGTTTGATCATAATACTTTTGAGTTTGTAGCGTCAACAGCAGATGCTACTATTATTGTGAACACCCCCTTTTCTACTTTTTTTTACGAATAGCCCAATTTCATAGCCTTAAGAGTGTGCATATCATGAGTGCTCGGTCTTGTTGGATTTGTGAGAATCTACTGAATCTACTGGTACCTTGTTTCCCAAGTAACAATAAGAAATATACTCAAAACCTGGAATCATCTTTTTAGTCACATAGTACTACTATTATTCTGAACACTACTGTAAATCCTTAACATGGAAATTGAATAAACAAAGAAGCATGTGTTACAAGACTGAGAATAATTAACTGACGTGCACGTCTTAACTGACGTGATTTACATCAATTTATCATTGTTCTCCATGACTTTTGTCTGTTACAGCAAAAATAATTTGCAGCTCAGTATCTGATACGTATATTAGAGTATGACTGTTGAGCAAGAATAATGACTCAGACCCAGCTTCGACAATTGCGTAACAATGCTCATATTGACACAAAGTGAATAATATGACCAGTCTAAAAAAAAAAAGAATAAATAAATAAAAAGTGTGCACAACTATGTAAAACCTCACAACTGTCCCTTTGGTCTGGTGGACAGATTGCTAAAGCTCTTATAAAGTTGCAGTGCACTTTTCCTCAAAGGTCCATTAAAAGGGAATTGCTTGATTGTTTCCTATGACAGCTAAGGGGCATCCAGGAAAGGATATGAGTGTTGGGTGTCAGTCCCACCACAACCGGACATCCAGCAGATAATGTAGAGCTGTGTGGATGTGTGCAAATTCCTTCATTCTTCTACAAGGTCCTTGGGTTAGCTCGCCATTTTGAATGATCCGGATTCTTGTTCCTTTAGACTCATCCCATTCAATTCAGTAACCAAAAACAAACAAGCAAAAAAAAAAAAACATGACCGAAAGACAAGGCCACATGTATCATTTACGCTTCAATAAAGAATTATTAAAGGTATCCGTGCCATAAAATGTATAGAACATTTCAACCACCTTATAATTAATTTCAAACTATTGTTTTGTTCTGTTGTACAACATTATTCCTTATTTTGATCACTGTAGTTCATCAAAAATAAAATGGTCGAAAGAGCAATGCCATTAGATCTCACAGTAAGGTTAGTTTTGTTCAGTATTGAAATATATAAAACCTCAAGACACAAAAACAGCTTCTTTCAGTCTGCAGCAAGACTTATAAATTCTGTCTGCAGCAAGACTTATAAATAATGCCAGAGACCCCATTTATCCTGCCCCCCCCACCCCCCACAAAGTACAGATTGATCATCCCTACACTAAAAGGTACTGTACATCTGCATGACTTGCACAGCCCCATTCCACCATGGTATATTTATTTAACAGTGAACACAGTTTTGCCCATTTGTCTATTAAACTCCTTTACATCATACAGAATTATTTTTCCTTTTTTTAAAATTGTTGTTTATGCACCAATGACACCTGATCAAATTCCTTGTATGTCAGAACTTAGTTGGCAAAAAAATTGATTCCGATTCATGTGCTCAATCACTCCTCCTGTGCCGCAGGCTTACTGATGCAATGAAGACCTACACCAAAACTTAACCTCCTCATAGTTAGTAACTCACACTGTTGAGAAAAAACTTTACCACAATTTGCACTATAAAATAAATCACCTTCAAAATGCACTTTGTGCTGCCTGCAACCACATACAACAGAGTACACGACTGTACTGTACATCCTAACTAACAGTCCGCCCCAGCAGGACTTCACATAGCTTAACCTGTTTTTAGCCTATCCAGGGCACTAGTAGCCAAATGACACCAGAATGGAAGAAATCACAATTCTCAACGCTGAGCGCTGTTGAAAGCTCTCAACCGCTTGCATGATGGTCACCTGTGAAAATCGTAGCTAATGTTAGAACAGGTAATGATGGTTAGCTACTCATTGCTAATTAGCTTTTTTTTAGACGGGGAATGTCTTATCTTACTGATAGACTTAGCTTCCTTTCCACTCAATATTTGGATGTTTAACGGTGCACACAACAATACAGACAACAAGTGAGTTCTCTGCATCTGTTAACAAACAGTTGCCTCGCATTACCACCACAGTCAACAGGAAACAAAAGAAAACCCACCCAAGTTTCACCTCTCAGATAAAAAGTTAAATGGTAAATAAATGGACTGCATTTATATAGCACTTTCCCATCTGCATCAAACACTCAAAGCACTTTAAAAATCATGCCTCACATTCACCCCGATGTCAGAGTGCTGCCATACAAGCCACTCACTACACACCGGGAGCAACAGGGGATTAAAGACCTTGCCCAAGGGCCCTTAGTGATTATCCAGTCAGGCTGGGATTTGAACCGAGGATCTTCTGGTCTCAAGCCCAACGCCTAGACGATCACCTCCCCTGGTTGAATGAAACTTAAGTGCAGCCAATTGGCTGTTCAAAGGGTTAGGCACCTCCCACATGGGAGTGAACGAAGAGATGGTGCCTTCAAGTAGGAAACTAGAGAATTTAACAAGACTATAAGTCAAAAGTAAAATAATACTTCTATTAAAACTGAAATCTTAGTTAATCTGATTCTATTTATACAGAGAGGAAAATAAGTATTTGAACATGCTGCGGTTTTGCACGTTCTCCCACTTAGAAAACAGAGAGGGGTCTGAAATTTTCATCTTAGGTGCATGTCCACTGTGAGAGACATAATCTAAAGAAAAAAAATTAGGAAAAAACAATGTATTATTTTTTAATAATTTATTTGTATGTTACTGCTGCAAATAAGTATTTGAACCCCTACCAACCAGCAAGAATTCTGGCTCACACAGACCTGTTAATTTGTCTTTAAGAAGCCCTCTTATTCTGCACTCTTTACCTGTATTAATTGCACCTGTTTGAACTTGTTACCTGTATAAAAGACACCTGTTCACACACTCAATCAATCACACTCCAACATGTCCACCATAACCAAGACCAAAGAGCTGTCCCAGGACACCAGGGTCAAAACTGTAAACCTGCACAAGGCTGGGATGGACTACAGGACAACAGGCAAGCAGCTTGGTAGTAGACAACAACTCTTATGACTATTTATTAGAAAGTGGAAGAAACACAAGATGACTGTCAATCTCCCGCGGTCTGGGATTCCATGCAAGATCTCACTTTGTGGAGTAAGGCTGATTCTGAGAAAGCTCAGAACTACACAGGAGGACCTGGTCAATGACCTGAAGAGAGCTGGGACCACAGTCACAAAGATTACATTAGTAACATATGATGCTGTCATGGTTTAAAATCCTGCAGGGCAGCAAGGTCCCCCTGCTCAAGCCAGCACATGTCCAGGCCCATTTGAAGTTCACCAGTGACCATCTGGATGGTCCAGAGGAGGCATGGGAGAAGGTCATGTGGTCAGATGAGACCAGAATAGAGCTTTTTGGAATCAACTCCACTTACCAATTTTAGAGGATGAGAACAACCCCAAGAAAACCATCCCAACCATGAAGCATGGGGGTGGAAAGATCATACTCCGGGGGTGCTCTTCTGCAAAGGGGACAGGACGACTGCACTGTATTGAAGGGAGGATGGATGGGGTTATGTATTTGGAGATTTTGTCAAACAACCTCCTTCCCTCAGTAAGAGCATTGAAGATGGGTCATGGCTGGGTCTTCCAGCATGACAATGACCCCAAACACACAGCCAGGGCAACTAAGGAAGGGCTCCATAAGAAGCATTTCAAGGTCCTGGAGTGGCTTGGCCAGTCTCCAGACCTGAACTCAATAGAAAATCTTTCGAGAGAGCTGAAACTCCAAACCTGAAAGATCTAGAGAAGATCTGTATGGAGGAGTGAACCAAAATCCCTGCTGCAGTGTGTGCAAACCTGGTGAAAAATTACAGGAAATGTTTGACCTCTGTAATTGCAAGCAAAGGCTACAGAATCAAATATTAACATTGATTTTCACAGGTGTTCAAATACTTATTTGCAGCAGTAAAATACAAATACATTATTAAAAAAATCATAAATTGTGATTTCTGGATTTTTTTTTTTTTTTTAGATTATGTCTCTCACAGTGGACATGCACCTAAGATGAAAATTTCAGACCCCTCCATGATCTCTAAGTGGGAGAACTTGCAAAATCGCAGGGTGTTCAAATACTTATTTTCCTTACTGTACCTGGGTTACATTAACCTTAATTGAAATTAAGCAGCTGACTTAATTACACTATAAAATAAATGAGTTTATTCTGTTGACACAGCCAATGGTATGTGTACCACACTTTGAGAACTATGAATTTAGACAATTGCTTTTGGTAAGTTGTGCACACAAAATAACCAATGTTCATATGTAGGGATGGGTATCAAGAACCAGTTCCTTTCAGGTATCGTTAAGAAATGATTCAATCCACCGACATAAATAACCTTTTTGCATAATGATTCCCTTATCCGTCCTTCAGAGCAGCTGTTGTTTTTGGGGGTCTTTGTCAGGAAAATGATCATTTCTCTACATTGATTACAGACCCTGCAGCGGGACTATAATCAACTTTTCTGCAGCGCGGCTTTGTTTTGAACCTTGGACCAATCGAAGCAGTGATTCGCAAATCGAAGCAGTGGTTCGATCAGCTGCTTCATTGATTCATTCTTTTATTTCACTTTAACTTAATTTTTCCCCGCTAAAACCCTAAAGAGCATATTTCTGTGAGTAATATTTAATTTTTTTTTTATGTTAAACCGACCTGTTATGGTCTGAAACAGTTGAAAGATGTATTTTTAACTTAAAAATGGGACCGAAACTAACGCGTTAGCATGTCTATGGTGTTTTCAATGTTAGTTATTATTAAGCTGTTTGCATCTCAGCACATTTGTGTGCATTTGTTTTCTGTATAATAATTAATGGCTCAGCATTCATTGTTGTAAAAGAGTCAATTGTATTTTTTAATTTTTATTCATATATGAATAATAATAGCGACAACAACAATAGTAATAATAACTCATAATAACTAATAATGCTACAATAGAATTTTAGAGAAAGAGACAAAAAGAACCTGATTAAAACACAACAGACAATATAAAACCAACTAACAATGAACATATATATATATATATATATATATATATATATTATTTATTTATTTAGAAATAAGTGTTTCCTGTGAACACTGAGTGACTCTTACACCTCTGCTTCATCCCTGTTTTATTTAAGTTTAATGACATTTTTTTTCAGTCAGACCATATTTTAAATTTGCTAATTTCTTCAGTGACTTCCTCCAGAACAATCTGCCAAGCTAGAAATGTCTGCATCCTAGTAAGAGTACAATACTACTGGAATGAATTTGAACAAGTTTTTTCTCACCAAAATGCTGCACTCACTGCAGTTTATTGTCTGGAATATTCCAAGATTGCATTTCAGAGCTTCTAGAATTCAATAATTTTCATGCTTTTTTAGTTTTTCACCACTTTTATCACTGAATATGTCAATTGCGAGTCACTTTTTTGCAGATTAAAGTTCCTAACTGGGACTCCTGTCTTGTTGCAAGAAAGAAACGAGAATCGTCCTCCGTTTTTTAACACAGCTCCAAACTCCATGCTGCTCTCTGCCCAGTCAAGTTAGAACGATGGAGTCCAGTTGGTATTAATAACTTCAAAGCAAAACGCGGTTTAAATCAGTTGACACCTCTTTCCAAACATTGTAATACAAACTGCAATCAATCAAAATGTTTTTTTTTTCCTCCCAAAACATGCAGCAGTCGGCTGAGCTCAGCTCAGAGGTATGAAGAGACATTCATGCCAAAATGTCTGAAAGGAAATGCTTTTGACAAAAACTACAGATTTTATTTATTTTTTTTATTTATGTTCAGAGATCAAGGATCTAGTGAACAATTTAACCCTCTGGGGTCCGAGGGCATTTTTTAGACTCGCCTGGCATAAATGTTTTATTGTTACTGTTAACAGCTCTCCCTGCATCCCACAATCAAGTTTTATGTCTCTTTTTTCAGGACAACCTTTACTTTCAAAATATATATGCTATAGTTGTGTTTTATAAGTGTAAATAGAGGTTTATAAACAGAAATAAGAAAGGAAAAAGTAAAGCGGAAAATAATTTCCCACACACATTTATTCAAAACACACAGCAAACTATAATAAACAACTGTTTTGACACTTTATAAAGGTAATTTGGGCTCTTGTGTGAACGAGTGTACAACAACAAGGTTCAAACAATAAACACAAATGCACATTTTGAACAATATATACAAAATGGTTTGTGCGTTTTGTTTGTTTTCATCTCAAAGCAATTTCTGTCTGCTATTACACAATGGTCACATCACAAACTTCTACTATGAAGTTGACTGTGTGTTTGTTCTCTCCTGCTCTGAAAGCAACAGTCACACTTCGACGCTCACTCAGTTTGAGGAGCACCCCCCCCCCCCCCTCGCTCCATTGATATGGTAAACAGTGCTTTACGCTGGAGTGAGAGAGCTTGCCACAGGCTTATCCAGTAACATTCACAGGAAAACTAGTAAAGCAATCCTGATACTCACACACTGTTTGAGCATGTGAGATTGAATGAGAGGCTCTCCGTCTGCTCACTTTTGCTGTGCGTAATGGTGCAGGGTGCATTGGAGAAGCCAGGGGGCTATTCAAACAGGCCAACTAGTAACACATCACTCCTAAAAATAATCTTTGGTGTGTCACGTGAGGTAAATCTGTCCTATGATTGGATTTTGGAAAACCATGTGACGGTGAACCAATTCTGATTGGATACTCACATTGCTCACGTCATTACACAGTTTCTATGAGGAGTACAAAGATGGTGGACGGTGGCTCGAAAGTCCGCGAAGTTAAATTTTCAGCAAAAAAAGGTAAGTTTCTATCTCATATCATTAAAAAGTTATTTATAATTTAGTAAAGCTTGGTCTCAGCCATCGTATACGACAGCATTGGCCCCAGAGGGTTAAAATGTTGTTGACATAGAAAACCTGTAAAGCCTACTTTTAGTACACAGAAAATTCACAAGCGGTATCGATAAGGGAATCGATAAGGAATTGGATCGATAAGCGGAATCGATATCGATAAAATCTTATTAATACCCATCCCTATTTATATGTTCATCCTTATTTCCACCCTGTAGGTGATATCCCATATGTTGATGTGTTTGTGCCTTGCCCACATTTAAATGGTCTAATCAAATCAGTGCTGATATAACGTGTCATGGAAGAAAAGTGGAAATGTCACACATCACAAATGGTAAACATGCTTTGCCTTCTGCTTCCATCAAACGTTATGACTCACTTTCAGAGAGATGAAATGGCAAAGCTCATCCACCTTAGGTCTGAGCTATTTCCCACTTTGTGTTCCTTAAAGGTCCTGTGTTATGGGAAATAAAGTGGTTTGCTGTCAATTCCACGGTTAGGGAAGAAGGTCAGATTTAAAACCTTTTCCATCCAGTTCAAAAAAAAAAATAAAAAAGATACAGTGCCTTTGTTTTATTTTCCTGTGCACTGTCAGTTGGTAGTAAGGAACAAATTTGTCATCTAAAACACTTGTGTCACTATTCTGGGTCTGATATTATGTATGTGGCCTACTTTGTTCATCTCTTTATTTTGCACACCTGCCAACCATTATGCACTTTGAATATCTGGTGTGCATTCCTCACTCTAAGCGGCTTTCCGTTGCTCGCTGTTTGAACACCTAAAAGGCTTTAATGTTTCCCAGGTGATCATTGCTGTTTTATCTCAATTAATACTAAAGGCACAACATTTTTCTGAAAATTATCATAAAAGCCAAATTCATTTTCATTGCAAGTCCTGCTGCAGTTATGTCTTACAAGGCTGCAGGGTTTTGCAAGTAGACCTGAATGCTTTAATGAATATATTTTCAAACTAAGTGTTTTTTTTTTTGAGAAGCCAGTTCTAATCTTTTCATTTCTAAAATACAATGCTGGTTAGAATTGTTTAATTAAAGGATGAAAGTTATAGAAATTAAACAACAAAATCCTGTCACGCAGTGGTAAAAAATGTACCCAGGAACTGACAGTTATTCCACATTATCCTAAAAAGAGAGAAAAAAAAATAGTAAGATATAGAAAAAATTAATGGACAAAAATGTGTCCATATCCCATGACAGGCAGTGATAGCAACACCAAAAGCAAGAATGAGAATTTTTAATCAGGAAATAAAAGGCAGAAATTTAACTAATACTTATTTCCTTTATTCTAATTATACTTTTAAATATTGTTATTCTATCCCTAATCCTTATCTGAACATGCATTTCTGAATGGTAACTGTGGAATACAGTGTGCATAGTAAGACCCTTTGGCTGCTCTCTTGTTTGCACTCAAGGTTGCCACAGCAAGTCCAAGGTGGATCTGCATGTTGAATTGGCACAACTTTTACCCACATTGTGCATGCATATGGAAATTTGTCAGAACAAGCCTGAACTATGTTTAACATTTAAAATGATAATATACAAAGCATGTCATGACAATGTGTTAATTTTATGAATTCATAGTAAGTTATTGCTTATTTTGTCAAGTCAGGGAATGGATACATGAACATTTCCAAGTCAGTGAATATTTCTTGTACTTCATTCACACAAGGTCAGGTGTGCTCTGCGACCATGCACTGATGCTGCATCTGCCACACCGTAGAATGTTCTTAGCCTTGCATGGCCCACCTCTTGAAACTACCCATCTATCTGTTGCATCCAGGTGGAATATAGCTGATCCCTTGACCTTCTCCAGAAGTTGGGGTCCACACCACTGAAGCACCTGTGTGCTGGATCGTAAATACATACAGTGCATCTTCAACCACATATCTGGGATTGGGTGGCGGGGGCAACAGCTCCAGCAGTTGACCCCAAACTTACAGGAAGGAGAGAAGTACATGTGCTGGATCATGATCAGTGAAATACAACAACAGCTGTGATTGGTTTGAGAAGCAGAAGGTGACCACAGTAGTAACTACTCTAATGATAATTTTATCTGCTGCTTCACAAACCAAAACAAAAGACTGGTTCATTATATCCAGACCACACATTAGCGTGGTCCACACTTGTGTCTGAAACATGTAACATTAGCAGACAAATCCTCTTGCTGTTTGTTGTGAGCCAACTTTAAGTCTTTTTGTTGCTGTTGTGGTCCTTCCAATCAAAGAAGGTGTCTCAAAAAACAAAATCTTTGCTCAACATTTAAATTTGACTAGCTATTTATACTCCTAATTTATGACACTAGTGCATCATGTGTCATTATTTTGAAACCTAAGAGTGAAATAGACTGCAACCGATCAAGTGCCATAACCATGTGTTCACTGACCTCAAAATTAAGTGCTATTGTAGTGCAGTTAAGAACAACAATGGCATTTATAGGGTTTGCAATGCAGGGACTATGGCCTAGACCTGTAAGCAAAGCTGTGTACACTGGGAGTTAGGTCATGGGAGAATGTGCTCCACAACCAGAATTGTCAACAGAACATCTTTCCTGAGAAGTTTCAATGCAGTTGCTATAGTGTTTGCACTGGTTCGAGAATCCAGCTCAAAATTACTCACCAAAGAAGGAAGAAGCATTGCAGCATCTTCACTGGCTGCTTGAGACTGGCTCCAAAAGTGAGCAGATTCTCATAGACACCCATGTCAAAATGACCAGAAGTAATCATGCTTACAGCCTGGTATGAAAAAATAGTGTTATTGGCTGTTCAGATAGTTTGCCCTCACTGACAACTGTGCAGGGGGTAAAATATTTGTCTAACTTATGAATATCTGAAAAACTATGGCTTTTGTGTGGTTAATTCTCCTAACAGATCATCTATGACTTCTGTACTGCAGTATTTCCTTCAGTTTTTTCTGTTTTACTTAATGTTGGATGTTAATGGTGTTAGTGCTTTTAACAGGTATAGGTAGCTTTATCTGTTAGGTCCAGTTCAGTCATAATAGAGCATCGCAGTCTTGTTGTAACCCTGTGTGACATCGCAGGATTTGACCACTTACAGGGACCTTCACTCCATTGTGCAATATATACACAGCATAACTTCACATGGGAAAACGGTGTACAGTTTTGTTTTCGCCTGCAGTCACCGAAGCAGTTGCAAAACTATTTTTTTTTTGGTTCCCAGTGCAGAAGAGAAGACGAGGCAGATGGAAGAAATCATGTCGGTAAGGGTTAGCCTACACAGCTAATAGGGGTAGCTCCATTCTCTTGCCTGCAAAACTGCCTTAACATGTTTGTGCTCCAGGTCATAAAAAAAAACCTGCAACACATGTCCAATTTCCCACAGCGTAGTCATTTTTTCTTTGCATTTTCACTTTGTTTGCATGTAGTTTGCCCAAAAACCCATTGAAAATGTTGTGTTTTTTATCCTCCAGAAGTAGAGAAATTATGTCAAATGCATCATAATTTACCCCTTTAGCGCCTGCCCTCAAACGAGACTGCGGTGCCCTATTAATGAGGAAATAAGTGGATCAGAATTTTTAATTGCCAAACTAAAGCAAACCATTATGAGAAACACAGTGCACTCCCAAAAAATTTGATTCAATTTAACAATCATTTACACATTAAATTAAAATTTTTGCACAATTAATAGATCTTTACACTCAAGAAGTAAAACACCTGTCCAAAGTTGCACAACAATAAGCACAGACTTTCATACTTTTTGCAAAATATTCTATACATTGATTTGCACCTTAAGCCATTTAACCCCGCACTGCCATGCAATTTGTCATGCCACTGTGACCACTGCATTATCTAAAATAAGTATTTCATAGCGGATGAATAATTTGCTCTCAGAGTTTGGCTGATAAAACCACTTCTAATCGCGCTGGAATCACAGTGGAATTTTCTACAGCCACAGCTGTTCCTGTGTGTCTGCTCTATACAGATTAACCATAGAGTGCCATACTGTTTGTATTTCGACATAACCGATGTAAATAAAGTCCAAGACATAATCAATGTCTTGGAAGAGTTGATGGATCATCCCTTAATTTGTCTTAAGAAGACTGGATGTATAATAAAGGGTGCACTTACTTATTCACACCATCATTTTGGCTTTTAGATTTTTATTTAATTCATGATGTAGAGATTACTGCTACGACAGACTGGCATCCCGTCCAGGGTGTACCCCGCCTCGCGCACTATGACTGCTGGGATATAGGCTCCAGCCCCCCATGACCCTTAATTTGACTAGGCAGTTGAAGATTTGCGTGTATGAGATAACTTCACTGTGAGGTTAAATGGCAAAATTTTAGAAATTATAATATAAAAAGCTTGATTTTTTTTTTTTTTTTTTTTTTTTTTTTTTTTTGATGTCCTAAAACATTTTCAAACATGTAAAAGCTCAAAGGGGCACGAACTTTTTCACAGCACTGTACTCCATTGTAATCTAAGTAAACATACTCAGCTTCTATAGTTGAATTTTTTAGTGATGACAACAAATGATGAGAATAAAAGGGCACCAGGTCTGTGGTAATTTAAGACATTAGGTCAATGCATTAGTGAATCAGATTTTAAATTATATAAAAGTAATTCATTTAATTTAATTATTAATAATTCATTTTTTAAAGTGTTAATTTACAGTGCATTTCATTAAATAGGTCAATCAAATTATTTATTACATTAAAATAATTAATTTAATTATGAATTATTAACATATTTTAAAATTGTATACAGTGTTAATATAATATACTGTGCTTTAAGTTAAAAGAGGCTGCTTTAATATTTTATAGAACCGGGTCTTCATCTTTTGTGCATGTGCATGATCTGCAAAAGTTCAAAATTTCTTCACAGGGTACAAACAACCTCATGAACAAATATATCAATGAATCAGAGAGTTTTGTATCACATTTCCCCATCTGTCTATTTAACTCCTTTACTTCTTACAGAAGTACTTTTCCTTTTCTTTTTGTTGCCGTTTTTGCACCTATTACTTCTTAAAGAAACATTTTCTCTTGTTTATGCACCAGTGACACCAGATCAACTTCCTTGTATGTGAGAACTTACTTGGCAACAAATTTGATTCCGATTCTGATTCGAAACACAGATTTGTGCATATGCATGGTTTGTGAATGAGCACCATTGTGAGGGGTTTTGTGAACAAAATAAATATTGAAGCTGTCATCAGTGTCTTTGTCAGACGTCAAAGCAGGACTTATTATTATTATTATTATTATTATTATTATTATTATTAGCCCCCTTGCCCCTTTGAAATGTGGCGTGTCTATGCCTATGCTAAAAATATAGGATATGGTGAATGAGTGCCTCAACATTTGGTGGGCAGTTGATATTTTCTGTTATAACCTCATACGGCACCATTTCATCTTCTGTTTGGACCACACCCCCATCCAATGGCTACACTGGATGACCACCACTGGATGATCCTTTGGCATTTCAAGGTAGTCTGTTGACCTAGCACTCAACAGTGCTAGGTCAACAGAGGGGGAGGAAGTCTGTTATTGATGTGATAAACCTTTGTCTCCATCAGACAGTGGGGTTATGTACAGGGAGTGTGCCATCTGTGAGAGAAACTTGCCAGGACAGAAATGTTACATTATATACTGTATGTCTTGTGTTTGGACAGAGGTGAGCCAGTGCACAAGAACAACTGGCTGATACAGCTGAGAAAGCCTCCTGGAGACAAAGGCAGAGAACAGAAATGCTCTCTGAAGAAGAATTTTTTATTTTTTTAATAAGTTGTTGATGGACTGAATACACTCTGACATGTTTCATTTTAGGTCTGTCTGTCATAATGTATCAACCAGATGGTAAATTGACTGCATTTATATTGCACTTATCTGCAACAGAAGCTCAAAGCACTTTGCAATTATGCCTCGCATTCACAGGCAGGCACATTCACACAACAATGTGAGGGTGCTGCCATGCAAGGTGCTCACTACACACCTGGAGTAACTAGAGGATTAGGGACCTTGCACAAGGGCCCTTAGTGATTTTTCAAGTCTGGCTGGGTTTTGAACTGTGGATCATCTGGTCTGACACCCAACTCTTAACCACTAGACCATCACCTCCCCAGATCATAAATGGCTTCTATTGAAATGTCACAAAATACAAATCTTTTTTTTTTTTTTGTTGTTGTTGGTTTGTTTATTTTTGTTAAGCTTTTGTAAGAGGCTTAAAATGATGAGTTAATGATTCAATTCTTAAAAAAAAAAAAATCCTTTCAGGCTACCTAATATCACATTGCTTTGAAAATTCTGCAGGGCTTATATTTGGTTGTATTAAGACCACATGCACCCAGTAGCAGCAAACGGTGAGGTGCATGGGGGAATAGTTTGACATTCCCATCTGACTCGAGCCTAATGGGGCGGCAGGGTCACACTGTTTAATGGCAGTTAGCTAGCTGACTGACAGCACTGCACCAGGCTAGGGGCTCAGCTGTCATGGATCACAGGTGTAGTGCTGTGAGTTATGTCATTGTAGGATGCTCTAAGGTCAGGTAAAGACTGAGTGGGAGGAGAAGGAACTGATGGAAAAAAGATACAGCAAACCAGAATGCAGCAAAATGAGACCATTGAAAAGCTCTAATAAGTAGGCTCAAGGTGACATGTTGGAGGACAACAAATCCCCCCAATGTTCACAAGACAGGCACATTGAAAACAACACTTGCCAAAAATCACCATAATATTGCCAGTTGTTTCATACCAAGTGTGAAGATATGTACCCACATTCAAAATCTCATGCACATAGCAGATACTGCCAATGACAGCTTTATTTTGGGTCCAGTATGCATGTGACATAACCCCCCCCCCCCCCCCCCCCCAAAAAAAAACATCTGAGCAAGTAAGGAAAGTTATGAAGCCATCTTTTTCATAGAACTGGGATGCACCTGCACATTCTATAGTACATTATTTTAACACAATTTTTGCACTTGAACGTCACAATTTTTTTTTCCATCAAATAAAGAATGTTGATTCACACCGGACTCATCGTTTGACATTGCAAATGTCATTGCTGTGACAACGTTGCCCACAAAGGTTTTAGTGGCATCAGACAGCAGACAGGAAGGGTTTCATTGGAAATGAAGAATTGTTTTTCAGGGGAGAGGTTGGGTGATGTAGTGATGACCAGGGGCTCAGGGGGCGTGCCCAGACCCACGCAACTGAGAGACTAATGGGCATTCCACAAACTCATGAGGGACACGCGGGTAAATCCTGTCCGATGCAGGACATTACCAGCTCTGGATGGCAGTTGAAAAAATAGGCTTCAAACCAAACTGAAGTGAAATGTGCTTTGAAGCACCACCTAGTGGGCTCAGAAAACATAATACTTTGTGAAGCCTCATATGGCCATTAGCAGTGGGTGTTACTTATAACAAAAGGTTTTTTTTTATTCATACATTCAAGGCTAGTAGCTGAGGACTCCTGAAGCATTTGCCATTTTCTGAGCCCGACAGTCTCTTTAAATGGGTTCAAAGCACATCTTGGTTGTACATTTTGAAATGAGACTGCGATGTAGGGGGCTAAGAAAAAATAGCAAATCCTTTATGATACCTCATATACCTGTCACTAATTATGGCTCATTGGACAAGTCCCATATTATTGTTTAATGGTGCCATTTAGTACTTAATATAACATGTCAATGCAGCCACATATGTACTGCAAAGAGCATCATGGAGAATATATAGCTTAATAGTTTTATTTATATATATATATATATATATATATATATATATATATATATATACCGTATTTTCCGGACTATAAGTCGCACCGGAGTATAAGTCGCACCAGCCACTTTATCCATTATAAAGAAAAATAAACCATAAATAAGTCGCACCGGAGTATACGTCGCACCAGCCACTTTATCCATTATAAAGAAAAATAAACCATAAATAAGTTGCACTGGACTATAAGTCCCATGGACATACAGGTATGTTAACATGAAAAGTTCAGATGATAATAATGTGACGGCTACCGTTTTCGGATGCATATTTAACCAGTCTTAACTTGTAATCTGCAGAGTATGATTTTCTTTTTGGTGGCATTTTTTCGGGCCTTCTCCGTTGTCTTGTTAAGTTATCAGTAACGTTGAAATTTTTATTTTTCTATAGTAGTCAGAAGTCGCAGGAACAGTCACACAAGCCTCGAGTGCCCTCTCGTGAGCTGCATTTTACCTACGGATATGTTTGTATTTTGCGGACCACATTGCGAGCCAAACCATGCAGCGCCTACCTGCGCAGCTCATGACCGCCCAGCGGTGTCGATACAGCTCCTTCCAAGTGCAGACGCTAATCCTCCGCCGTCGCTCAGTGCTCCCATGCAGCTCTCGGCGTCAACTCTGCTCACACTGATATCCAAGGGTTGAAGCTGTTTTGTTAGCTGTCCCGGAATAAACACCATGTTCGTCTGCTTCAAACGCTTTTCACAATCATCAACACCAGCTCCTTCCAAGTGCACACGCTAATCCTCCACCGTCGCTCACCCAGTGCTCCCACGCAGCTCTCAGCGTCAACTTAAACACTCTGCTCACACTGATATCCAAGGGTTGAAGCTGTTTTGTTCGCTATGCTGGAATAACAGCAAGCACCGTGTTCGTCAGCTTCTCACGCTGTGGGTGAGGTGAGGAATACGCGTCCAACGTTCTGTTCTCTGATTGGTTATCGCGACCAGCATAACCTATAGGACGGCCACCATACTACAGTGCCCATGATGCATTGCATTTCCTTTTCTGGTGGCCATTTTAAAACATAGATTGACTCTGTCACGTAAAATTGTTTTGTTACAGTAAATTAATTGAGATCCTACCGGTATATTTTTCATTTATAAGTCGCACCGGAGTATAGGTCGCAACCCAGGCCAAAACATGTAAAAAAAGTGCGACTTATAGTCCGGAAAATACGGTATATATATATATACACAGTAGTGTTCAGAATAATAGTAGTGATGTGACTAAAAAGTTTAATCCAGGTTTTGAGTATATTTCTTATTGTTACATGGGAAACAAGGTACCAGTAGATTCAGTAGATTCTCACAAATCCAACAAGACCAAGTGTTCATGATATGCACACTCTTAAGGCTATGAAATTGGGCTATTAGTAAAAAAAAGTAGAAAAGGGGGTGTTCATAATAATAGTAGTGTGGCATTCAGTCAGTGAGTTTGTCAATTTTGTGGAACAAACAGGTGTGAATCAGGTGTCCCCTATCTAAGGATGAAGCCAGCACCTGTTGAACATGCTTTTCTCTTTGAAAGCCTGAGGAAAATGGGACGTTGAAGACATTGTTCCGAAGAACAGCGTAGTTTGATTAAAAAGTTGATTGGAGAGGGGAAAACTTATACGCACGTGCAAAACATTATAGGCTGTTCATCTACAACGATCTCCAATGCTTTAAAATGGACAAAAAAAAAAAAACAGAGATGCGTGGAAGAAAACAGAAAACAACCATCAAAATGGATAGAAGAATAACCAGAATGGCAAAGGCTCACCCATTGATCAGCTCCAGGATGATCAAAGACAGTCTGGAGTTACCTGTAACTGTGACAGTTAGAAGACACCTGTGTGAAGCTAATTTATTTGCAAGAATCCCCCGCAAAGTCCCTCTGTTAAATAAAAGACATGTGCAAAAGAGGTTACAATTTGCCAAAGAACATATCAACTGACCTAAAGAGAAATGGAGGAATATTTTGTGGACTGATGAGAGTAAAATTGTTCTTTTTGGGTCCAAGGGCCGCAGACAGTTTGTGAGAGCACTCCCAAACTCTGAATTCAAGCCACAGTTCACAGTGAAGACAGGTGGCATGGTGGTGCAAGCATCATGATATGGGCATGTTTATCCTACTACGGTGTTGGGCCTATATATCGCATACCAGGTATCATGGATCAGTTTGGATATGTCATATTACTTGAAGAGGTCATGTTGTCTCATGCTGAAGAGGACATGCCTTTGAAATGGGTGTTTCAACAAGACAATGACCCCAAGCACACTAGTCAACGAGCAAAATCTTGGTTCCAAACCAACAAAATTAATGCCTCGCAGATGTGAAGCAATCATGAAAAACTGTGGTTACACAATCTCCACCTTAAAGACACTAACCATACGTTTGAGGACAACAAAGTTAAAATCTTAGCCAGAGAGAAGAAATGGTTTGAGAGAGGGGTCAAAGAGGCATTCTATGTGAAACACTTAAAACCCAGCCTTAACCGGGGAGGGGGTCTGAGACACGCTTTGTCCCCTGTTTACAATGGGGTACTCAGGTCAAAGCAGTTTCAGTCTTTTGTTCATGGTAATGAGTCATTCACATCATCAGGAGAGTCACCAAGGGAGCCATCAGGAGAGGTGTCCATCCCATCATTAGTTTGGACAGCTGTTCTGTCATTAGGAGGGTGCTAATTAGAGCTATTGTTTAGTCACTAGTCTATAGCAGTCTGCCTCTCGGTAGGAGGGGTCTGGTTAGGTTAAAACTCCAGCTTTTGTGGCTTCTGTTTATTCTTCTCTACAAGAGTCAAGACAGAAGTCAGACTACCAGAGCAAGTATTTTAGCTGAGGAAGCTTATGCGATTTGAAGCAAAACGTCCTCGCGTCAAGCAACCCAGTCCAGTCGAAGATTCAAGCTTCTCTACTATGGCATCCACCTGGACAACTGAGAGCCTACACAGAAACATGGTTACACAACTAAATACTAGTTTAGTGATTCACAGAATTGCTAAAAAAGCAGTTTGAACATAATAGTTTTGAGTTTGTAACGGCACAGCAGATGCTACTATTATTGTGAACATCCCCTTTTCTACTTTTTTTTTTACTAATAGCCCAATTTCATAGCCTTAAGAGTGTGCATATCATGAATGCTTGGTCTTGTTGGATTTGTGAGAATCTACTGAATCTACTGGTACCTTGTTTCCCATGTAACAAAAAGAAATATACTCAAAACCTGGATTCGTCTTTTTAGTCACATAGCACTACTATTATTCTGAACACTAATATATACTAATATATATATATATATATGATAAAGCTTTGTTATACAGAGCAACATAGAGTTCACACACAATATTTCTGCCAGAAAGTCACATATACCCCACTAAAATAAAATAAAATGGATGATAAGAATGATCTACCCATCTAATTAACCAAACTCCACAATTTTAAGTGTCATTCTTAAAAATTCTTTGACAAAATACCCCAGATCCCATTCTAACCACAGTCCAAACAATGAGTCACACAGCACTCCTTGGTATCAGTTAGCTTTGATATTTGAACATATTCTTTTCAGTTTCCCTCCCTGCAAGCTAACCACTCAAATCAAACCTCCATTCACCTTCACATATTCAGTCTTTTTCCTTTAATACCAAAGCCCCCCACCACCCCACTCCATTTTCTTGCTACCAATCTATCTCCTTCCTTTTGTTGCTGCACATACACTGTCATCTGCCAAAAGCATGCACCAGAAAGGGTATTTAATCCTGAAGGTCATCACATTCATAACGAATTAAAAACATGAAGTTTTAGAAGAGAATTATGGTACATTTTGTCTCTTACCCAGAAACTACTAACCTCAGTCCTCACTGCCTCATACAGTGCATCCAGAAAGAATTCACAGCACTTCAATTTTTCCACATTTTAGGTTATCCAGTATAGGTTTATATATATATATATATATATATATATATATATATATATATATATATATATATATATATATATATATATATAGTGAGGAAAATAAGTATTTGAACACCAAGTATTTGATCCCCTACCAACCAGCAAGAATCCTGGCTCACACCGACCTGTTAATTTTTCTTTAAGAAGCCCTCTTATTCTGCACTCTTTACCTGTATTAAATGCACCTGTTTGAACTTGTTAACTGTATAAAAGACACCTGTTCACACACTCAATCAATCAATCAATCACACTCCACCCTGTCCACCATAGCAAGACCAAAGAGCTGTCTAAGGACACCAGGGACAAAACTGTAGACCTGCACAAGGTTGGGATGGACTACAGGACAACAGGCAAGCAGCTTGGTAGAAGACAACAACTGTTATGATTATTTATTAGAAAGTGGAAGGAACACAAAATGACTGTCAATCTCCCTCGGTCTGGGATTCCATGCAAGATCTCACTTTGTGGGGTAAGGATGATTCTGAGAAAGCTCAGAACTACACAGCAGGACCTGGTGAAGAGAGCTGGGACCACAGTCACAAAGATTACATTAGTAACACATGATTAGTAACTTCAAACGGGCCAGCACATGTCCAGGCCTGTTTGAAGTTCACCATTGACCATCTGGATGATCCAGAAGAGGCATGGGAGAAGGTCATGTGGTCAGATGACACCAGAATAGAGCTTTTTGGAATTAACTACACTTACCATGTTTAGAGGATGAGAACAACCGCAAGAAAACCATCACAACCTCCCAAACAACCTCCTTTCCTCAGTAAGAGCACTGAAGATGTGTCATAGCTAGGTCTTCCAGCATGACAATGACCCCAAACACACAGCCAGGGCAACTAAGGAGGGGTTCTGTAAGAAGCATTTCAAGGTCCTGGAGTGGCCTGACCAGTCTCCAGACCTGAACTCAATAGAAAATCTTTGGAGGGAGCTGAAACTCCAAACCTGAAAGATTTGGAGATCTGTATGGAGGAGTGGACCAAAATCCTTGCTGGAGTGTGTGCAAACCTGGTGAAAAACTACAGGAAATGTTTGACCTCTGTAATTGCAAACAAAGGCTACTGTACCAAATATTAACATTGATTCACAGGTGTTCAAATATTTATTTGCAGCAGTAACATACAAATAAATTATATATATATATATATATATATATATATATATATATATATATATATATATATATATATATATATATATATATATATATATATATATATAAAATCCTACATTGTGATTTCCGGATTTTTATTTTTTTAGATTATGTCTCTCACAGTGGACATGCACCTAATATAAAAATTTCAGACCCCTCCATGATTTCTAAGTGGGAGAACTTGCAAAATTGCAGGGTGTTCAAATACTTATTGCAAAAATTATTAAAGTTAAATTATTAAAGTTATTAAAAATAACTAAGAAATCACATCAATTTGAATTTATTTTCCTTTATATAGCACCAAATCACAACAGAGTTGCCTCAAAGTGCTTCACACAGGTAAGGTCTAACCTTACCAACCCCCAGAGCAACAGTGGTAAGGAAAAACTCCCTCTGAGGAAGAAACCTCAAGCAGACCAGACTCAAAGGGGTGACCCTCTGCTTGGGCCATTCTACAAACATAAATTACAGAAATAATTCACAGAACAATTCACGGACAAATATACAAGAATTGCTGTTGGTGCACAGGACAGGAGGGTCCCCAACACAAACACAACTCCCATCTCTGGATGGAGCTGCACCTTAAACAGAGAAAAAATAGAATCAGGCATCAGAAAGACAAAAAATACTGTATAATTTGCCAGCATTAATCAACAAGAAAAACAGAAGAAATACTAAGGTGACCGCCGGCCGCTAGCCCTAAGCTTCACTAAAAGATCCAGAATTTAGGTGAAGTTGAGGCCACGGCCCACTCCAATTACTAATAACATGAATTAAAAGAGTAAAAAGCGCAAAACAAAACTGTACCAGTATGCTAGCCATATGAAAGGGAAAATAAATGTGCATAAGTATTTACAACCTTGGTCAATACTTTGTTGATGCACCTTTGGCAGCAGTTACAGCCTCAAGAATTCTTGAATGTGATGCCACAGGCGTGATGCACAGTCATTTACAGATCTCTCCAGAGATGTTCAATTGTATTCAAGACTGGGCCACTGAAGGACATTCACAGAGTTGTCCTGGAGCCACTCCTTTGATATGCTGGCTGCTGAAAAATGAACCATTGCCCCAGTCTGAGGTCAAGAGTGCTCTGGAGCTGGTTTTCATCCAGGATGTCTCTGTACATTGCTGCATTATTCTTTCCCTCAATCCTGACTAGTCTCTCAGTTCCTGCCACCGAGAAAACATCCCCACAACATAATGCTGCCACTGCCATGCTTCACAGAGGGTTTGTTTTGGCTAGGTAATGAGCAGTGCCTGGTTTCCTCCAAACATGATGTCTGGCTTTAATGCCAAAGAGTTCAATCTTTGTCTTGTCAGACCAGAAAATTTCTCATGGTCTGCGAGTCCTTCAGGTGCCTTTTGGCAAATGCCAGGTGGGCTGCCATGTGCCTTTTTGTAAGGAGTGGTTTCTGTCTGGCCACTCTACCATACAGGCCTGATTGGTGGATTGCTGAAGAGATGTTTGTCCTTCTGGAAGGGTCTCCTCTGTTCACAGAGGAATGCTGGACCTCTGACAGAGTGAGCATCGGGTTCTTGGTCACCTCCCTGAATAAGGTCCTTCTCCCCCAATCGCTCAGTTTAGACAGGCAGCCAGCATCAGAAAGAGTCGTGGTGGTTCTGAACTTCTTCCATTTACAGATGATGGAGGCCACTGCCATCATTGGGACCTTCAAGGCAGCAGAAGTGGTTCTGTACCCTTTCACAGATTTTTGCTTCAAGACAATCCTGTCTTAGAGGTCTACAGACAATTCGTTTGACTTCATGCTTGATTTGTGCTAGTGGAAACAAGATTTCACCCATTTTGGAATTAGGCTGTAACCAAAAAATGTGGAAAGACTGCAGTGCTGTGAATACTTTCTGGATGCACTGTACATGCTTTGCTGCTCATGAATCTCCAAAGTTCTTGATGTGGCATCTTCTCATAAAGCTTCTCCAAATTATTTAACAAAATTAATGTCTTTTGTTTTTCTCAGTTTTTCATGAGCGGTCTAAGAGCAATTACCACACACTTGTTTTTTCCACCTTGTCTAAAACAAAACTTATGATGGGCTCTTTAATTTAACCAGGTGAGTCCCATTGAGATCCAGACCTCTTTTGCAAGGGAGACCTGGACAATTAGAAAGTTTCCAATTCACTTTTCCTGGGTGTCTTTTAATGTGCGAGGAAACCAGGGCAACCAGAGGAAACCCGGAGAGAACATGCATACTCCACACAGAAAGGACACAGGTGGGACTCAAACCCATGAGCTTCTTGCTGTGAGGCAACAGTGCTAACCACTAATCCACAGCGCTGCTACTTAGTTGAATGTTTTCTCTACAGACCCTTGCCAGATCTTTTTTCATAAGACATCCTTGTGTGTCTCAATATGTCCTTAAGCATCAACTGTTGCCCTGTTTTAAACAAATGTACTTAAACATCAGTAATTTGAAAAGGATAGCCACAGTTCTCAAAATGAGCCTTAACCCTGATGGACAGATAGCAGAATGGACAAATGGATGCAGCAGAGGATGAAAATACCATTTGGCTAAAGTGTAGGTCAAGGGATAATGAGCAAACAGGTTTTGAAATAGATGCCAGACTTCATTGAGCTGATCTCACCTGCATGACTCACCCGTGTGTGTAATTTTACTGGAAAATGTCAGCTGCAATTATAATGCAAAGGTAACCTTTTGTGAGGGACACTACTGTGTGAATATGTTGCGGCTTGTCAAACACAGTGACAAAGGATACTTTGTTGACAATTGTTAGTTGTGATGGTGAAGGAAATTGCTTTGCCTTCGTTACTAAAAGCCTATCTTCAGTAATCTGACTGTGAATATAAATGGGTAACACTCTCTGTTTTAGCATTCCATTCACAGTAATCCATCATTTGTCACACAGTTTGGTGTCATGTTCCATTATGCATAAATGAGAAGCTGCCAGTGATTTTTCTGTGTGCGGACGGGGAAGACGGATGCTAAATGGTCAACACATTCTCACTTCCAACTCAACAAATTTTTACGCTTCGTCAGCACATCTTTTTGTCACGATTTGAAGAGATAGGTAGCCCTGTCATGTCATGTAATGATGGGTGGGTAGATGTGCTGTTGATAGCAGAACTATCTGCTTTACTTCCACATCATCAGGCAAAATTCATCTGTTTTCATTATGGTTAACATTTCCCCGTTCATGCAACGGGGCTATCCAATTCATGACATATTGACTGCTTTGAAATTACATGCCAGTGGCACATGTAGTCCATAGAAAGGAGCCAGTTGTGGTGGTTCAGGCACGGGTGAGGATGCCACCTGGTTGTCTCCCTTGACAGGTCTTCCAGGCACATCCAACTGGGAGGAGGCCCAGGGGAAGACTGAGAACACACTGTAAATTTCCCCAGCTGCCTTGGGAAGGCCTTGAGATCCCCTAAGAAGAGTTACAGGAGGTGGCTGAGGGAGGGGAACTGTGGGTTGAGCTTCTTGTTCCCACTACGACCTGGACCTGAATAAGCAGGCTAAAGTGAATGCATGAATGAATGCAGTGCTTTTAAATCACTTGTCCAGTGATTAAAAGCACTGGACCAGAGTAAGGTGTGCCACATTATCAAGCAGATGGGAAAAGCATTTCTAATTACAGCTTGATGCACCACAGCCTGGAATGTAGCACTAACTTCTGAAAAAACATGATTTCAAGTCTTAGAGCTCCCTGCTACAATGAAGAAATGAACATAGATTACATCACAGAATGACATGGCTAAAATCTTCACATGCACTTTGCATGAGTTGGCTGATCTTGGTGGGTGGTGTGGGCACAAACACTTGCTTTATCATGGAAAGTGTTTTCCAGTATAATTGCTCTTTGCATTATGTGAACTGGGACAGATTATTAAATAAATAAATAAAAAACACCCAAATCTAACTTCCAAGTGTCAGAAAGAGGGTCTAAACCTCATTTAATTTAAATTGCAAGGCTGTCTAGCCACCTTGCAAATTATTTCATCAATGGATTAGGGTTAGGATTAACATTAGGACTAGCATCATTTGTGTTTTTCTTTTAAAATACATACAAAGATCTGACATTTGGACAATGTTTTATGTCTGGATCAAGACATGACACTTCCAGGAGTCTTAGGCAGCAGCACAATTCTGACATGGCCCAAGTCCAATTAAAAATGATTACCAATTCATTAACTGTACAGAACAAAATTAATCAGCTGGAGGCACAGCATCTAATTTTTTCACAGACAAAGGTTGATGTTACATACCTTGTTAAATACTATTATACAGTTTGAAATTAAAGAAGAGAGTGAAACGTGTTGCCAAATTTTGGACTGTTAAATTGCATTTCTAATGTGCAAAAGTCTTACCTACAGTCATGTGTCTGTTTGATTTCCATGACTGTCATTAAATTGAAAAATACAAAACTGAGAAATGGAACATGAAATTAATGAGGGAGCTTTTATTATTATTATTATTATTATTATTATTATTATTATTATTATTATTATTATTATTATTATTTTACTTATTAAAAGAAGATGTTTGTAAGATGTCTATATAGACCCATTGACCCACCAGACTGGTGATAATCACCAGGATACCATATCTTAAAAAAAGCTCAGGCTATGACTTCCCTTGGACAGGATGACAGTCTATCAGAGGTTATTCTCTTATGCAATGCCATTGCCCATTCACACCTTGGTGAATTGGGACAATGCAGAAAAAGTGGCTTATCCAAGGAGACAGCCAGGTAAGTTGAAGCACTCTAAATTTGAACTATAGTCTATAAATTGGCAGTCCAACTGATATCCCACAGAGCCACCTACTCTTCCATTGATTATGATTATACAAAAAAATGAATGCTTATGAGTTCAATAATATGAATATTTCATGAGGTGAAAGATCAAATGTTCCATTTAACAAGGCAAAGCTGAGTTGAATGGTACATTCCAGCTTTCAACAAATTAAATATTTGCTCCACTGAAAGAATGTAAGAACATTCATTATTTGTTTTATAAACAGATCTCTGTCATTTGATATTATATTAAATTATAAACAACAAAAAAGGGACTTACATTTTGGTGTTTGTCACTGGTGCTTTGACGTCAACAGTCCAACACAAACTTTAAATAGGAGTCCAAATGTTATCGTTGATAGCAGAGTTCAGTTTAAACCAAAAATGCAGGCAGCGTGGACATGAGGGATCCTATCGACCAAAGTGATTTACTGTGACAAAATTCCAAAAAGTGCAAAGGTAGTTAACAGAGTTGGGATGAAGTCGATGTCAAGTCATCAATCTGCAAGTCTCAAGTCAAGTCCCAAGTCAGCTTGTGAACAATTGGTGGTCATTATGAGTTGAGACTTGACTTGTGACTTGCTGATTCATGAGAGAATGAGAGAGTGACTTGATGTTGACTTTGTCCCACCTCTAGTATTTAACAGTCCCAATGACAAGATTCCAAAAAGTGCCAAGGTATTCAACAGTCCCAAATAAATCTGAGGCTGCAAAGTGAAACGCTCTAAAACCAGGGCCAGAATTTAAAAAATGACAAAGACTGGAGTAAACACAAGGAACAATACGAGGTCTGTTAGAAAAGTATCGGACCTGTTTATTTTTTGCAATAACCTTATGGATTTGAATCACGTGTGATTGCATCAGCCAAGCTTGAACCTTTGTGCGCATGCGTGAGTTTTTTCACGCCTGTCAGTTGCGTCATTTGCCTGTGAGCAGGCTTTGAGTGAGCACTGGTCCTCCCCCCTCATCAGATATTCATTGTGAGGAAAATGTCTGAACGGCTGGAGCAGCGCTGCATCAAATTTTTCCAGAAACTGTGAGAGCCAGCCAGGTGGACACCATTCAGAAAATTCAGATGGCTTTCAGGGACGATTTTATGGGCATCACACAGATTAAGGAGTGGTACAGCCGGTTTAAAGACGGTGTACAATGGCGGAGGGCACGCTTCGCTCAGAGCGGCGATCGACAGGCTGAAACGACCAGATCATTTCCAAACTGAATTCTGTGTTGATCTGGGACGTCGTCTGACTACCAGAGAAATGGCAGAAAAGGTGGGCATATCACTTTTCCGGCACATTACACTGTTACAGGAGATTTTGTCATGAAAATAGGAGCGGAGGAATTTGCCACGGAGCCGCTAATGGCGCAGAACGAAAGCACCTCCGTGTTGGTCTCACAGGACATGTTGTGACATGCCAAGATCTTCGACAATTTCTCGGATACTCACTTGACTGAAAAGCCACCCAAAGCCATCTGAATCTTCCGAATGGTGGAAGAGCTGGGCATGTCCCGTGAGACTTCCAACACGGAGGTGCTTTTTGTTCTGTGCCATTAGTGGCTCCATCCTGATGTTACGTCCACCTCTCTTGCCATTTCTCTGGTAGTCAGACGACATCGCGGATCAACACAGCCTTCACTTTGGAAATGATCTGGTCGTTTCAGCCTGTCGATGGCTGCTCAAAGCGCGGTGCGCCCTCAGCCGTTGTGGGCTGTCTTTAATCCGGTTGTAATGCTCCTTAATCTGTGTGATGCCCATAAGATCTTCACCGAAAGCCATCTGAATTTTCCGAATGGTTTCCACCTGGCTGTCTCTCACAGTTTCTGAAAAAATTTTGATGCAGCAAAGTGGCAGTCGCTCAGCCATTTTCCTGACAATACAAATCCGCCGAGGGGGCTGGACCACTCCTCCCACAAAGCGTGCTCACAGGCGAATGACGCAACCGACAGGCGTGAAAAAACTCACGCATGTGCACGAAGGTTCAAGCTTGGCTGATGCAATCACACGTGATTCAAATCCATATGGTTTTTGCAAAAAATAAAAAGGTCCAATACTTTTCTAACAGACCTCGTACTTACACACAAGATTATACAGGCAACCGGGTGAGGAGTTTGCCAGAGTAAATACACAGTGAACTGGCGCTGACTGAAAAACAAGGACATGCTTAAAGAACCAAACTGATGAGGGAAGAGGTGAGTTGAATCAAGGGAAGGAGGAGGAGCAAGTGCACAGGAGGAACTGACTGAACAAAATGGAGGACTGGTGTTTGATAGGGTCAAAGGCCATGTGTCAAACATGAAGGTGGTATAAAATGCAAATGTATGGCAGGTGAGGAAAGGAAAGCCATAAATAAATTACAAGAAAAGATGTCAGACCCTAAAGATGCAAAATATAAATCCAAGTACCCAAAACACATTGACTTAAAAAAGGTGTAAAAGGAGTAGTGCAACAAATACATAAAAGAGGTAATCAAAAAATACTAGGTGAAGGTCTCTAACAGAAAAGCAATGTGGGGTCAGCACAGAAATAAAAGTGCTACAATACTTAATGCAAAAAAACCCCACAAGGAATTACATTAACCAAAAAGTAGAGAAGAACTCAAACCAGTGATGGAGGTGCAACAGAAAAATAAAACTGGACAGAGAAATCAGCACGCAAAACCATTGCAAATAAACATTTAAAGGGCGCTAACAGGTGCAAACCACAACTAAAGTACATACAAAGATCTGACATTTGGACAATGCTTTATGTCTGGATCAAGACATGACACTTCCAGGAGTCATAGGCAGCAGCGCAATTCTGACATGGCCCAGATCCAATTAAGATTCATTACCAATTCATTAGCTGTACAGAACAAAATTAATCATGCAAAACCATCGCAAATAAACATTTAAAGGGCATTAACAGGTACAAACCACAACACCAAAATTGTTCTCAGTCAACTTGGAAAAACAGTTAGATAGTACAAAAATAATTCTGACTGTGTAGTCTGTGATGTCATGCACTGACTTTGTGTACTTCCAAAAAAAAAAAAGACTTTGTGTACTTCCTCAGTCCAGCGAAAATCAGATCAGAAATTTGTCCAGTTTTTCTTGCCAAGTTCATCCTCTTCATCCTAACAGCTCTTCATGCCTCCAGATGGCTTACAGCGTAATGGATTAGTTTTTTTGTGTGTGTGTGTGTGTGTGTGTGTGCGTGCGCGCGTGTGTGTGTATGTTAGATGAATTAGCACCATCAATTAGCTTGCTCAAATCATCATCCATCAGCAACTCCACCATGTGTAGGTAAACGCCACCACCACTATTGTGTGCGTGGGCGGAGTTCACAGTGTGCAATGGGACAAAACATAGGGAACCAAATTTGCACGCTAAATGGAACTAAATTTATACACTAAAGCAAAGCAACACAAATGGGAGGAATAATCCATGTCATGTGACATACAAACCACCAATCAAATGGCAAGGATCCACTCAGTCGTTATATAATAAATAATAATTGCTGCACTATGTTTGCATTACTGCGGAACCCGGGAGAGGTCACTTAAAGTGATATTTTTTTTCTGGCCATGATAATTTCTGCACACGTTTTCCTTTATTTGAGCCCACAAATTAATAAAATGTGCTCTCAAATTAATAAAACGTGTGCACATTTTCCTGGCTGTAATAATTTGTGCGCACGTTTTCCTTTCATTGAGTCCTCGAATTATTAAAACGAGCACACGTTTTCCTTTAATTGAGCCCTTGAATTAATAAAACACGCACACATTTTCCTTTTGTTCAAAATGAACTCCATAATATGACTTGACTTGTCATTCTCACTACGGGGAGACGCTTCGCCCTCACCATCCTTTTTAATGTGCTTAAACTCCAGATGATGCCATGCTGGGTAGGCAGAGTTCTCTATATGTCCTTCTGCACCCAAACCATGATATACCCTGACCAGATCCATTTCTAATGGGGAAATATATTACTGGCTCCTGGTTTGTTGGTTAATAGCCAACTTTTATGTGTCAAGACAATATTGAATAATTGAGTGCATGTTTTACAAATTGTGGCCACGTTTAAGTAGATTGTGCCCTTGTTTTACTCAAACGATGCTTAAAACGTGTACAATGTAATAAAATGAGCACACAATATAATAAAACGTCTACATAGTATAATAAAATGAGTGCACAATATAATAAAACGTGCGTACAATATAATAAAACGTGCACACAGTATAATAAAATGAGCGAACAGTATAATACAACATGTGCACATTCTCTCCACATGCAAAACATTTTGCGATGACACTTCCAGGGCTCCATACATTACACTGGTCAAAAAAGAAAAAAAAAAAATCTTGCATCGGCTTTGAGAAATGATTTAGGGTATTTTTGGGGTGTTTCTGTGTAGGCTCTCAGTTGTCCAGGTGGTTTCCATAGTAGAGAAGCTTGAATCTTCGACTGGACTGGGTTGCTTGACACGAGGACGTTTCGCTTCAAATTGCAGAAGCTTCCTCAGCTAAAATTCTTGCTCTGGTAGTCTGACTTCTGTCTTGACTCTTGTAGAGAAGAATAAACAGAAGCCACAAAAGCTGGAGTTTTAAACCTAACCAGACCCCTCTTAAGGAGAGGCAGACTGCTGTGGGCTAGTGACTAAACAATAGCTCTAATTAGCACCTAAACTAGCACCTCTAGTTAGCACCCTCCTAATGACAGGGCAGCTGTCCCTCCTAATGATAGAATGGACGCCTCTCCTCATGGCTCCCTTGACGACTCTCCTGATGACATGAATGACTCATTACATGAACAAAAGACTGAAACTGCTTGAACTGAGTACCCCATTGTAAACAGGGGACAAAGCGTGTCTCAGACCCCCTCCCCGGTTAAGGCTGGGTTTCAACTGTTTCACATAGAATGCCTCCTTGACCCCTCTCTCAAACCATTTCTTCTCTCTGGCTAAGATTTTAACTTCCTTGTCCTCAAACGTGTGGTTAGTGTCTTTAAGGTGGCGATGAACTGCAGACTGAGGTCCACTGGTGCCCTCTCTGCGGTGCTGGTATATAGCCTTTTGTGTAAAGGTTGCTTAGTCTCACCTATGTAGTGTTCATTACAGTTTTCCTGACATCTGATAGAGTACACTACATTGCTCTGTTTGTAACTAGGGATCCTGTCCTTAGGGTGAACTAATTTCTGTCTCAAGGTGTTAACTGGTTTAAAGTAAACTGGGATTTTGTGCTGCATGAAGATCCTCTGTAGTTTTTCCCCTACTCCTGCTAAATAAGGGAGAGACACTCCTCTTCTTCTTGTCTCCTGTCTATCTGGTCTCTTTGTTCTCTGGGACTTCTGCACTTTGTCTGAAGGTAGTCTGACAGAAGTCAGACTAGCAGAGCAAGAATTGTAGCTGAGGAATCTTCTGCGATTTGAAGTGAAACGTCGTAGCGTCAAGCAACCCAGTCCAGTTGAAAATTCAAGCTTCTCTACTATTTTTGGGGTGCTGAATCCAAATCTGAGCTCAGATTTCTTCTATCACATCACATTTTTTTTTTTGCAATCTGCATGTTCCATATTGATGGATTACGCAAAAGCTGCTCATTCACTCACGAGGTTGACGCACATCAATCATGCACAAATGCAGCTTCAAAAGCATAGTTTTGAAATCAGGTTCACGAAATGTGAACAAAGAGCAGCAACATTGTTTATGGCACTGAAGAGGTGTGCGAGACTGCAGCTTTTGCTTCAGTGCTTGATGAGAGAAGTAGTCACAAAGTTAGAAAAATAGCTGTTTCCGGACAAAGTAGTAATGTTAAGAAATGTCATTTTTAAACATATGTTTGACTGCAGCAGCATTAGTTTCTTAACAGGAATGTTTGTTATTGTATGACAGGTTCAGCAATTTGCAGTTTAGGAGCAATTGATTGGAGGGCTGACTGTTCACAGATTGCTGTATCATTGCACATTCATGGAAAGTTGACTGGAAGGGAAAAGTGTTGTTGGAAAAGATGTAAAAGCAACAGGGATGACTGCTGCCATGATTTTCAATTAAAGCTATTTCATGAATTTGGGGAAGCTTCACATTTAGCAGACTAAGGCTAAAATCAGTGCATCAAGAGCCACCACGCAAAAACTTGTCCAGGAAACAGCGGTGGAAAACTTTGGCTTCAGAAAGTAAAAGTCCAACCACATATTTGTTCCATCTTCCTAATAAACCAGCTGATTGTAATTAGTTCATCTCTTCAGGCAGGTAGATGAGCTACCTGTTTTTGGTGCACAGGTAGAAGCAATACATGGTAGGGCTTTTCCTTTCTGAAGCCAGAGTTTTCTACCTCTGCCGGGAAATGGGATGCAGTTATTATATTCCTCTTGTCAAAATACTCCTGAAACAGAGACAATGTCAAGCATCTTACCATGGCAAAGGAGTGAAAGAACTGGACCATTGCTCAGTGGTTCAATGTCCTCTTTTCAGATGAAAGTACATTTTTAATTTAATTTGGAAATCACAGTCTGAGAAACTGGAGGAACTTTAGAAAGGCACATATTCCAAGTTGTTTGAACTCCAGTGTGAGGTTTCCACAGTCAGTCATGAATTGGAGTGCCATGTCATCTGCTGGTGTTGATCCACTGTGTTTTATAAAGTCCGAAGTCAACACAGCCATTTATCGGGATATTTTAGAGCACTTCGTGCTTCTATCTGCTGACAAGGTTTATGGAGATGCTGATTTCTTTTTCCAGCAGGCCTTGGCACCTGCCCACAGTGGCAAAACTATGAGTAACTGCTTTACTGACCATTGTATTACCATACTTCATTGGCCACATAGACAATATCCAATAGATTCCCCTGTTAACTAAAAACCAAAACAAATTCCTTGAAGTAGGGGCAGCACTACAAAAATCCAAAGGTCACTAGCTGAACAAAACTCTAATGAAAAAGGGCTGCCAAAACACGCAGCAAACATTGACAAAAAGAAATAATGTCAGTGTATTAAACCCCTAGCTCTTGTCTGTTTGTCCAACAAGCCACTTAGGGACAGTGGTCAAAAAAGCCCAAAAGTCCACAAAAATAGTACGCTTGCCCTCAAAGTTAACACTGGCTGAGAAATGATGCAAAGGTCGCTCACAGAAAGCACATGGAAGATTAAAGATCAACAAACGTCCCATAAACTCTAACAAGAGAGGGCTCTTCATAGTGGCATTGATGACATTGATGACGCCCGGAGTGACAAAAAGCCGTAGCTTAAAACGATCAGGTGTCACTCAACGCCGTAAGTGCTGAAGCATGCGGTCACCAAGCAACACTAAGTCCAAGGAGCCATCACTGGGGTAAACAACAGAGGTGCTGCAACAGCACGCAACAGCATGTGCATGAGTCAAACAGTGACAGCAGAGCATGTAGCGGTTACTGAACTCTTCAGAGAATAAAAATTAATAAACAATTAAATGTCCTACTGACATTAAATTAGCAATAATCATACTGGTGGAAACACAAACATCAGTACTTGTGATGCCAATCTGGCTAGTAGTTGTTGAAGCAACATGTTGAAAAAGAATGGGAGCGATGTGTATGATGTACCAAAAAATAAGATGAAACTGGCACCCAAGCTTTACGGGAAGATTAAAACATACATTCTACACTAAACCACAGTTTGGCTTGAAGAAATATCAACTTTTTTTACATTAAAAATTCAGGAAGAAAGGTGAGATAAAGTTTAGAGTTTGCCACCAGAAGCTTGTAGGTTGAATTTTCCAAACAGACTACAAAGATCGCCATAGTGACCAAAAGCAAGGTCCTTTATCCCTAATTTCCAGTTGAGACATCTTGACATTGACATCTTGACACTGGCTTGTGCAAGTGCGGTATAATTGTTAAACACATTGTGCATCTCCCTCAGATGAAAAAAGTGCACTATACTTTAATAATACTTCTCAAAATAACAGAATATAATTTTTGAGATGGTTGTCAGTGAGCTGTTGTTAAAGATTATGTTGGTGAATATGAATTTGACAGCAAGGTGATGTGGTGGTTTTAGAGACTGGAGATTGGACTGGGAGGTTGCTAACCATGACTGATTGCAGTTCCCTGGTCGGGTGGATGTGGGGGGGACAGAGCTGCAATGTACGCTCTGGACCTGACTTGACCTCATTGACGATAGAAAGAGTTATTCTTTCGGTCTGACATAGAAAAACAAAATAATATTGTCTCAATAAAGGAAGTGCCTCAGAGCAAGATTATATTATTTCAGATCCAGGTGCAAACCACTTAATGGGTTTGTAGTGGCTTCTTTTCCTTGCTACACCCTTCAGGTCCATTAATCAGCAACCACTGGGAATACAGAGGTTCAGGTTCAGTCTGTTAGGGGACAGGTTTTATTTTTGCTGTGGCTGCAGCCAGCCTGTGAGTAAATACACACTCCCAAAAGCGTTCGCTCAGCAAAATCAGTCAAAATGTTAAAAGGTTGTCTCAAATCTTATTTTTACTTTCTTGCTTTGTCTGACAAGTTATTGTGTAGACCACCCCCTAACCCCATTCTAGAGGAATTAAAAAAAAATAATTACTGAACAATTGCTATTTTACACCTGTTTAAAGAATGCATGAAGGAGATGTGACTTGCACTAAATATGCAGTTGTCATATTTCCATTCAAACCAAATAAAAGAGAATGTTGACTGTGGTTGGCTTGTGATGCTCTAAAATGAATAAAGGAAGAATAGATGTCAGCAGCAACATGAATGGCCAAATGTCCTTACAATGGATGAATGTGAGTCATTTCTTGTGAATTACAGTTACTGAAACAACCAATTATATTCAAATTGTAGCTGAATGGCCGTTCTGATAATTATAGCACCTGTCTGTCACTGTTTGATTGTGTTGTCATGGAAGATTGTATTATTGCAGAACACACAGCAAAGTTGTTGCGGCATCACTTCATCGGCTATTAATGCACAATTAAAGTGGAAACGCTTTTAGCAAATGCAGCAACAGAAAATCTTCTTTGATGGTCTTAAATCAACCTGCCACCCTGTGTTTGTGTGTGTTCCCTGTGGGTATTCCAGCTTTCTCTCACTTCCAAAGGCAGATTAGATGACATGGTAGCTCGAAATTAACCGTAGGTGTGCATGCGTGTGGGAATGTGTTTGCTCACCAATTGTATATGTGGCCCTGTGATAGACTGGCATCCTGTTCAAGGTGTAGCTTGATTTACACCCCACAACTGATGGGAAAGGATCCTGCTTCCCCCCACCCCTGTGACCCATGACTGGCATAAACATGAACAGAAAATGACTGACTAGTTGAATAATGATTATAATAGGTGGCATGGTGGGTTAGTGGTTAGTAGTGTTGGCTCACAGCAAGAAGGTCCTGGGATCACTTCCCACCTGGTCCATTCTGTGTGGAGTATGCATGTTCTCCCCATGTCTGTATGGGTTCCATCCAGGTGCTCCATCTTCCTCCGACTTCCAAAGTCATGCAGGTTAGTTGAATTGGTGACTATAAATTGTCCGTAGGTGTGTGTGCAGGTGTAAATGAGTCTGTCTGTCTGTCAATATGTGGCACTGTGGTCGACTGTCCAGGGTGTTCTGTCCAGGGTGTACCCAGCATTTTGCCCTATATATATATATATATATATAATATATCGGCTGCTCCCGTTTTATGTTCGGGGTTGCCACAGCAGATACAGCCAGATCCTCACAGGTAGTTGGCACAAGTTTTACGCTGGATGCCCTTCCTGACGCAACTCCAGTTTTACCTGGAGAAACACACACAGCCGCTGGTGTTCCAAAGAGGTCTCCCATCCAAGTACTAACCAGGTCCTGCACTGCTTAGCTTCTGAGATCTGTCGGGATCAGGCTGACACAGAGCAGATCAGTAAGGTCTAACTTTACTAACCCCCAGAGCAACAGTGGTAAGGAAAAAATCCCTCTGAGGAAGAAACCTCAAGCAGACCAGACTCACAGGGGTGGGCCATGCTACAGACACAAATTACAAAACAATTCACAAAACGAAACATACAGGAAATGTTGCCGGTGCACAGGATGGTTTCTGGAACAGACACCACACCCATCTCTGAATGGAGCTGCACCTCAAACAAAGAGAAAAGAAAAAAAAGGAGAATCAAGCATCAGAAAGACAAATACAGTGTAATTTCTCTGCATTAAGCAACAAGAAAAACAGAAGAAATACTAAGGTGATTGCTGGCCACTAGCCCGAAGCTTCACTAAAAGACCCAGAATTTAGATAAAGTTGAGGCTGCGGCACGCTCTGTTTCCAAATAAAATTAATTAAAAGAGTAAAAAGCATAGAAACTAGGGATGATCGAGTACACCACTATCTGTATCTGTTCAACCATCTAAATTATCTGTATCTGCATCTGTATCTGTACTAGTAGTGGGCGGGGCCTAAACCAGAAGTAGGCGTGGTTTAACCTGAAATGGCTGGGGCTTAAATCAGGACATTATTTTAAGTCTGAAATTGATATGGATTGATCAGAAGTTGCTATATGTATTGTTTATTTGAAAACTATTTACAGAACAGCCTCAAAATTAAGATTCAAATCAATGTTTTTGATCACAAAAGTAAGAGAACTATTTGCAGAACAAGTTTTTTTATGAACTCAGAACATGAATATTCTTAAGTGTATGAATGAATATTTACAGAACAGCCTCAGAATTGAGAGTCAGTGTTTTTTATCACAACAGTAAAGGAACTATTTTACACAAGTTTTATTTTTTATAAACTCAGAACATGAATATTCTTAAGTGTATGAATGAATATTTACAGAACAGCCTCAGAATTGAGAGTCAGTGTTTTTGATCACAATAGTAAAGGAACTATTTTACACAAGTTTTATTTTTTTATAAACTCAGAACATGAATATTCTTAAGTGTATGAATGAATATTTACAGAACAGCCTCAGAATTGAGAGTCAATGTTTTTGATCACAATAGTAAAGGAACTATTTTACACAAGTTTTATTTTTTTATAAACTCAGAACATGAATATTCTTAAGTGTATGAATAGAAGAACAGCCTCAGAATTGACATTCAGTGTCGTAGGAAATTATGAACTATTAAGTATGCATGAACAACAGAAGTCATACACAACTTTCTTTTTTCAATTAATATGATCAAACTGTGATTTTTTTCAATTATTTATTTTTTTTTTTTTACTACCTAACATTCTTGGCATTTTTTTCCACACAAAGTTCAACAATATTGATTAAGGTGTGTGTGTGTGTGTGTGTGTGTGTGTGTGTGTGTGTGTGTGTGTGTGTGTGTGTGCGTGTGCGTGTGTGTGTGACTGAGGGAGAGAGGTTGTTCGACTGACCAATTTATTTTTATGAACTGCAGTGAGAAAGTGTCAGATACTGCATGCAGTTTTATTCAATAAAAATATTAATAAAGGCTACTTTGTGTGTTCAGCTATATGTGTGTATGTGTGTAAGTGGTCTGTAAGACTGTTTATTTTTTAATTAGTCTGAAACGAGTATCTGGATCAACCCTAATAGAAACATACTATGCCAGTATGCAAGCCATATGAAAGGGTCTTAAGTCTTAAGTCTGGACTTGAAAGTTTCTATAGAGTCTGACTGTTTTATTGACACAGGGAGATCACTCCACAGAACAGGGACACAATAAGAGAAAGCTCTATGACCCACAGACTTTTTATTCACCTTAGGAACACTAAGTAGTCCTGCATTTTGAGAACGTAAAGCCCAGGCCGGTACGTAGGGTTTAATTAGGCCAGCTAGGTAGGGAGGTGCCAGTCTGTGAACAATTTTATAGGCTAGTAGCAGAACCTTAAAATCTAATCTCACTGGGACAGGAAGCCAGTGAAGAGATGCCAAAATGGGTGTAATGTGGTCAAACTTTCTGCTTTGTGTCAAAACTCTGGCAGCAGCATTTTGAACCAGTTGGAGACCCCTAATGCTGGACTGCGGTAAACCAAAAAAAGAATATTGCAGTAGTCCAATCTAGAAGAGACAAACACATGAATCAGGATCTCAGCATCAGCCATAGACAGGATGGGAGGAATCTTCGCAGGTGGAAGAAAGCAGTCCTCGTAATATCTCTGATGCCATTATTTTTCTTTTACAGGTACAAGTGATGGCTTCTAATCGCAAAAAGTGGTGGTTGACTGGTCACCCAAAGGAGAACATTACTGGAATTACTGGATTACTGCATTTCTTGTTTCGGGAAAATTGTTGCTTTGTGGTGGACCCCTAAACAGTGTCCATTTACAATAAAATTTGGCACAGATCTTTTATTTTATTAGTGGAACAACATGTGGCCAAAAAGATTTTCTAACATTTGATATTTTGAACAGGTCTAATACAACCCCAATTCCAGTGAAGTTGGGATGTTGTATAAAATATAAATAAAAACAGAATAGAGTGATTTGCAAATCCTCTTCAACCTATATTCAATTGAATACACTACAAAGAAAAGATATTTAATTTTCAAACTGATAGACGTTTTTGTTTTTGTGCAAATATTTGCTCATTTTGAAATGGATGCCTGCAACACATTTCAAAAAAGCTGGGACAGTGGTATGTTTACCACTGTGTTACATCACCTCTCCTTCTAACAACACTCAGTAAGCATTTGGGCACTGAGGACACTAATTGTGAGTGTCATAACTGGGTATAAAAGGAACAAATGCATGAAAAAATAGTTCAGAAGTTTAAGAACAATGTTTCTCAACATTCAATTGCAAGGAATTTAGGGATTCCATCATCTACAGTCCATAATATAATCATAAGATTCAGAGGATCTGAAGAACTTTCTACACGTAAGCGGCAAGGCCAAAAATCAACATTGAATGCCCGTGACCTTCGATCCCTCAGGCGGCACTGCATTAAAAACCGAAATCATTGTGTAAAGCAGGGGTGCTCAAGTTCGGTCCTCGAGAGCTACCTTCCTGATACTCTTAGTTGTCTCCCTGTTCCAACACACCTGAATCCAATGAACGGATCATTAAAAGCCTGCTAACGAGTCTTTCATTGGATTCAGGTGTGTTGGAGCAGGGAGACAACTAAGAGTATCAGGAAGGTAGCTCTCGAGGACGGAACTTGAGCACCCCTGGTGTAAAGGATCTTACTGAGTGGGCTCAGGAAGACTTCCGAAAACCATTGTCAGTTAACACAGTTCGTCGCTACATGTACAAGGGCAAGTTAAATCTCTACCATGCAAAGCAAAAGCCATACATCAACAACATCCAGAAACGCCGCCGCCTTATCTGGGCCCAAGATCATTTGAAATGGACAGACTCAAAGTGGAAAAGTGTGCTGTGGTCTGATGAGTCCACATTTCAAATTATTTTTGGAAATCATGGAAGTCGTGTCCTCTGGACAAAAGAGGAAAAAGACCATCCAGATTGTTACCACCGCAAAGTTCATAAACCAGCATCTGTGATGGTATGGAGGTGCATTAGTGCCCATGGCATGGGCAACTTACACATCTGTGATGCCACCATCAGTGCTGAAAGGCACATCCAGGTTTTGGAGCAATACATGCTGCCATCAAAGCAAAGTCTTTGTCAGGGCTGTCCCTGCTTATTTCAGCAAGACAATGCCAAGCCACATTCTGCACGTGTTACAACAGCGTGGCTTCATAGTAAAAGAGTGTGGGTATTAGACTGGCCTACCTGCAGTCCAACCTGCTGCCCATTGAAAATGTGTGGCACATTGTGAAGCTCAAATATGACAACGGAGACCACGGACTGTTGAACAAATGAAGTCATACATCAAACAAGAATGGTAAAGAATTCCGCCTACAAAGCTTCAACAATTAGTGTCCTCAGTTCCCAAACGCTTACTGAGTGTTGTTAGAAGGAAAGGTGATGTAACTCAGTGGTAAACATACCATTGTCCTAGCTTTTTTGAAATGTGTTGCAGGCATCCATTTCAAAAAGAGAAAATATTTGCATAAAAACAGTTTTTATCAGTTTGAACATTAAATATCTTGTCTTTGTGGTGTGTTCAATTGAATATAGGTTGAAGAGGATTTGCAAATCATTGTATTATGTTGTTATTTACATTTTACACAATGTCCCAACTTCACTGGAATTGGGGTTGTAGACTTTCTAATGTTGCCAGGCAAACTGTTCTGTAAAGGACACAAAGCAATCCCACATCTATTTAGAGCAGGGCACAAAGGTGCACATAAGACTAAACTAATATAGCAAGCTAGGCAGGTGCATGACCATTTAGAGACTTATATATCACCAATTAAACTTTGAAACAGGCTCTCACATGAAGCCAGTGAATAGAGGCCAGTAGTGGGGTAATATGATCAATTCTTCTTGTTTTACCAAAAACTTTAGTAGTGTTCGATACCATTTACAGATATCTCACAGTCTTAAGTGGTAATCTGGAAAATCAGACAAATGAGTAACACAAAAACAAATTCTGGCAGACTGAAAAAAAAAATAAAAAATCAAGGTTTCCACATTCACCAAAGATATGATAGGCCTCATTATACAAAATAAAACTGCCCATCTTAATGACCTGCCTAAAATGCAACTCAATAGACAATGTTAGATCACAGATAACACACAGATTTTTTTTTACTCTTTCACTGTGATGAACCACACAGTCACTGAGTGACAATGTTAACTGATCATAAAGATGTCTCATTCTTCCGGTCTCAGAATTCCATCATCTCCTTTGTCAGCCAACTTGAGGACACATAAATGCACAAAGTCTATAGAAACACTGAAAGTCCATTTTGTAGACTAGACTAGCCTTATAAATAATGTCAGAGACCCTGCTCGTCCACTCCCACAAAGTACAGATTGATCATCCCTGCACTGAAAGGTACTGTACGTCTGCATGCCTTTGCACAGCCCCATTCCACTATATTATATTTATTCGGCAGTGAAAATAGTTTTGCGTATTTGTCTATTTAACTCCTTTACGTCTTACAGAAGTATTTTTCCTTTTATTTTTATTGTTGTTAATGCAACAATTACTTCTTACAGAAATATTTTCTTTTCTTTTCTTTTTATTATTGTTGTTTATTCACCAATGACACTAGATCAAATTCCTTGTATGTGAAAACTTACTTGGCAATACATTTGATTCCGATACTGATTTTGTGTGAAAGTCACCATGAAAGAAATTCTGAATGCTTTGTGGCCACACACTTAAAGTGCACATTATTAGACCGTTCAGTATAGATTACTCTCATTCACTATTAACTCATGCCAGATCTCCTGTATGACCCGCACTCATATACATCACATTATCTTGTATCTCTTGGGGATCCAAGGTAAGTTGACATCATATCAAACCACATTCATAGTCGTCATCATCATCATTATCATTACCACTGCAGTCAAGTTTGTGTGTGTGTTTAGCTAAGTTGAGAGTGTGAAATTGGAAGTGCAGAAGTCCAAGGTTCCACTTATCTGTCTACAAAAGAAAAAAAAAATGGCTGTCGTACTAAAGCTGTATATCATTCAAACACTGTATATGATTTTATGTGAAATGAAAAATACCAGTAGTGCTGCTGCTCACTGTCTATTCAGTTCATTCAAGGTTACTCATATTTGACTTGTGTTGAGTTTTACATTTTTCTGACCAGAGTCATGTGAAGAGGATTTGTGTTGGAGGTGCTGGAGTGGGTTGTCCCACAAACCTGACAAGAACACATCCAAAAAGGCTACTGAGTGACAGGACATCAGACATACGCACACAAATATATTATTAGCATCGACAAATCAATAGACGCTGGATACCAAAAGATAAAAAAATTTAAAAATATATATATTAAGCAAGTAGTGCATTACCAGATTCCATTATAGGCCACACATATGAGAATTTACCACGCACTGCAAATAATCACATACTATTGTTCATAATGGACAAAAACGTATCCAAATCCAATGTATCCAACAGCAATTTTGACAGATCCATAACATAATGTAAACTGCTCAGCGGCAGCTCATAATTAATCAAGCTCTTACCATGAGGTGCAGTTATAGGACTCCTGTTTTTCTCTAAGCATGGAGCAGTGGTGATAAAGTCTCTCTTTAGGGCATGTCGGCAATGGTGTGCATACTGCTGTGGCCTTAGTAGAAGTTGGTGATCTACTAAAAGAAAAAAGAAAGTCAGAATGTTGTTTCTGTACCATTGTGTCAACTATCATAGTACCTTACTGCCCTATCCCACAGGACACCATTCTATTACGATCCTCCACGATCAAGAAAAAAGGCAAAAATGGGATGAAATGGCTTACTTGGCATGACTCCTATCAGGCTGGCTTATAAAGTGTAGACTTGGCAACTGGCTATAAACTGCATATGTAGCAATGAAAATAAAGCTGAGCAATGAAAGCCGAAAACAAAAGTAAAGCTGTGCCCAGCTGCATTCTCAGCCAGAACCGCCATAAATGCTGCTTTTGCATCAAATTTTAACCCAGATGGAGCACAGTCAAAGAAGTATCAAGCTTTAATAACTTGGACTACCCCATTTAAAGATGTCTGAACATGGGTGAGGCTGTTAAGACTACAATCACCCAAAAGTGGGCGTGTAATGATGCCGATTTGTTGAATTGGGATGAACTTTTTGAATGTGTAGGTGCATCACAGTAACCTGTTGATCAATCTTTTGTCTTTCCTGAACAAACTTGGTATACGCTGTAGTTATGGCCATTATCGGCACCAGTTTTTTTAAATCGAGGTGAAATTTCCGAGATGTTCAAAAATTTCATCCTGATTCACCAAATCGGCGTCATTACACAGTTACTTCCAGGTGCACATACCTAACCTGCATGTCTTTGGATTATAGGAGGAAGCCGGAGCACCTAGAGGGAAGCCATGTAAACATGGGGAGCAGAGGTGGGACGAAGTCACTGTCAAGTCATTCTCAAGTCATCAATCTGCAAGTCGCAAGTCAAGTCTCAAGTCAGCTTGCAAACAACTGGTGGTCATTATGACTTAAGACTTGACTTGTGACTTGCTGATTCATGACTTGAGAGTGACTTGAAGGTGACTTCATCACACTTCGGTTGGGGAGAACAGGTAAACTCTATACATAAAGGCCACAGGTGGGAATCGCTCCCACAACCTTTTTGCTGTGAGGCAACAGTGCTAATCGCTAAGTCACCGTGCTGTCCATTTTGGTAAATCTTCCCCAAAATTGCTTTGAAATCAGGTACAGATTTTTGGGCCTGTGAAGACGTGAAGGATTTGACTTATCAAAATACACCCACTCTTCAGTAACTTTTGGAAGGTTCATATTCACACTCAGTGATTTTTGGCTTGACAACTGAATAGATTCTTGAAGAAAACTTAAAAAAGTAATTTGTTATTTTATTGACATGTAAATTGAAATACAAATCCAAATGACACACTAAAAAATAACAAATAAAATTCCTGACTTTATCAAAATCTATGGATGCCTAAAAGCTCTAAGGTACCACACACACATTCTGTATGCATTCTAGTATTACTGCACTCACAGTACCCGTTAAAATACACATTAAAGTAAGATAACAGCTAGTGCTCGCGTGTATGTAGGCTAAGTGGAGCACTGGAGCAAGTAATGGGAGATGATGACTCTAGAAACGGGTGACTCCTAAAAAGTCACCTTGACTGAATGGAACTCATCATTCTCTTGTCTCTCTCATTCTCGTTCTCACACACATGCACACATACACACACATACACAGTGACCAAGGTCTTCGTCAAGATGAAGGGCACAAAGCATGTTGTATTGCACTTGGTGAGATTCGTCATATCTCCTGCCTTCATCCTCTCTAAAGATGACGATGCTGACAGTGTACTGCGTTATTAGTTTCAGCTCCACGCTTGATGTGATGATCCATGATCCTTGTGTTTACAGAGCGTGCAGTTTGAGATGGTATCAAAAAAACAAACAAACAAAAAAAAATGTCTGAATTGAACACTTTCCTCCACCAAAAAAGCCTGGTGTCAGTACATACAGTAATATGGACCCAAGTGTGCATGTGCACTCACGGTGTGACTAAAGAATAATAATGTGGAAAATCCATCATATCGTATTTAATTGGCGATTGCCATGGTGTGACAAGAGGACAGTGCATGAGCCTGACAACGACAACTTCTTCTGGCCACATAAAAGCCACCATAACAACAGCATTCACAGACACAGATACATTAGGATTTTTTTTTAAATCAAGAATTCTAATTCAAGCAGGAGTTGAACAAAACACAGAGTAAAATTAAACTCCCACCTTCAATCAATCAATCAGTTTCAATCAATTTTATTTATATAGCGCCAAATCACAACAAACAGTTGCCCCAAGGCGCTTTATATTGTAAGGCAAAGCCATACAATAATTACGTAAAAACCCCAACGGTCAAAACGACCCCCTGTGAGCAAGCACTTGGCGACAGTGGGAAGGAAAAACTCCCTTGGTTCAGGGTCACCTGATCCAGCCCTAACTATAAGCTTTAGCAAAAAGGAAAGTTTTAAGCCTAATCTTAAAAGTAGAGAGGGTGTCTGTCTCCCTGATCTGAATTGGGAGCTGGTTCCACAGGAGAGGAGCCTGAAAGCTGAAGGCTCTGCCTCCCATTCTACTCTTACAAACCCTAGGAACTACAAGTAAGCCTGCAGTCTGAGAGCAAAGTGCTCTATTGGGGTGATATGGTACTATGAGGTCCCTAAGATAAGATGGGACCTGATTATTCAAAGCCTTATAAGTAAGAAGAAGAATTTTAAATTCTATTCTAGAATTAACAGGAAGCCAATGAAGAGAGGCCAATATGGGTGAGATATGCTCTCTCCTTCTAGTCCCCGTTAGTACGCTAGCTGCAGCATTTTGAATTAACTGAAGGCTTTTCAGGGAACTTTTAGGACAACCTGATAATAGTGAATTACAATAGTCCAGGCTAGAGGAAATAAATGCATGAATTAGTTTTTCAGCATCACTCTGAGACAAGACCTTTCTGATTTTAGAGATATTGCGTAAATGCAAAAAAGCAGTCCTACATATTTGTTTAATATGCACTTTGAATGACATATCCTGATCAAAAATGACTCCAAGATTTCTCACAGTATTACTAGAGGTCAGGGTAATGCCATCCAGAGTAAGGATCTGGTTAGACACCATGTTTCTAAGATTTGTGGGGCCAAGTACAATAACTTCAGTTTTATCTGAATTTAAAAGCAGGAAATTAGAGGTCATCCATGTCTTTATGTCTGTAAGACAATCCTGCAGTTTAGCTAATTGGTGTGTGTCCTCTGGCTTCATGGATAGATAAAGCTGGGTATCATCTGCGTAACAATGAAAATTTAAGCAATGCCGTCTAATAATACTGCCTAAGGGAAGCATGTGTAAAGTGAATAAAATTGGTCCTAGCACAGAACCTTGTGGAACTCCATAATTAACCTTAGTCTGTGAAGAAGATTCCCCATTTATATGAACAAATTGTAATCTATTAGATAAATATGATTCAAACCACCGCAGCACAGTGCCTTTAATACCTATGGCATGCTCTAATCTCTGTAATAAAATTTTATGGTCAACAGTATCAAAAGCAGCACTGAGGTCTAACAGAACAAGCACAGAGATGAGTCCACTGTCTGAGGCCAAAAGAAGTTAATTTGTAACCTTCACTAATGCTGTTTCTGTACTATGATGAATTCTAAAACCTGACTGAAACTCTTCAAATAGACCATTCCTCTGCAGATGATCAGTTACCTGTTTTACAACTACCCTTTCAAGAATTTTTGAGAGAAAAGGAAGGTTGGAGATTGGCCTATAATTAGCTAAGATAGCTGGGTCAAGTGATGGCTTTTTAAGTAATGGTTTAATTACTGCCACCTTAAAAGCCTGTGGTACATAGCCAACTAATAAAGATAGATTGATCATATTTAAGATCAAAGCATTAAATAATGGTAGGGCTTCCTTGAGCAGCCTGGTAGGAATGGGGTCTAATAGACATGTTGATGGTCTGGATGAAGTAACTAATGAAAATAACTCAGACAGAACAATCGAGAGAAAGAGTCTAACCAAATACCGGCATCACTGAAAGCAGCCAAAGATAACGATACGTCTTTGGGATGGTTATGAGTATTTTTTTCTCTAATAGTTAAAATTTTATTAGCAAAGAAAGTCATGAAGTCATTACTAGTTAAAGTTAAAGGAATACTCAGCTCAATAGAGCTCTGACTCTTTGTCAGCCTGGCTACAGTGCTGAAAAGAAACCTGGGGTTGTTCTTATTTTCTTCAATTAGTGATGAGTAGTAAGATGTCCTAGCTTGGCTACAGTGCTGAAAAGAAACCTGGGGTTGTTCTTATTTTCTTCAATTAGTGATGAGTAGTAAGATGTCCTAGCTTTACGGAGGGCTTTTTTATAGAGCAACAGATTATTTTTCCAGGCTAAGTGAAGATCTTCTAAATTAGTGAGATGCCATTTCCTCTCCAACTTACGGGTTATCTGCTTTAAGCTGCGAGTTTGTGAGTTATACCACGGAGTCAGGCACTTCCGATTTAAAGCTCTCTTTTTCAGAGGAGCTACAGCATCCAAAGTTGTCTTCAATGAGGATGTAAAACTATTGACGAGATACTCTATCTCACTTACAGAGTTTAGGTAGCTACTCTGCACTGTGTTGGTATATGGCATTAGAGAACATAAAGAAGGAATCATATCCTTAAACCTAGTTACAGTGCTTTCTGAAAGACGTCTAGTGTAATGAAACTTATTCCCCACTGCTGGGTAGTCCATCAGAGTAAATGTAAATGTTATTAAGAAATGATCAGACAGAAGGGAGTTTTCAGGGAATACTGTTAAGTCTTCAATTTCTATACCATAAGTCAGAACAAGATCTAAGATAAGATTAAAGTGGTGGGTGGGCTCATTTACATTTTGAGCAAAGCCAATTGAGTCTAATAATAGATTAAATGCAGTGTTGAGGCTGTCATTCTCAGCATCTGTGTGGATGTTAAAATCGCCCACTATAATTATCTTATCTGAGCTAAGCACTAAGTCAGACAAAAGGTCTGAAAATTCACAGAGAAACTCACAGTAACGACCAGGTGGACGATAGATAACAACAAATAAAACTGGTTTTTGGGACTTCCAATTTGGATGGACAAGACTAAGAGTCAAGCTTTCAAATGAATTAAAGCTCTGTCTGGGTTTTTTATTAATTAATAAGCTGGAATGGAAGATTGCTGCTAATCCTCCGCCTCGGCCCGTGCTATGAGCATTCTGGCAGTTAGTGTGACTCGGGGGTGTTGACTCATTTATACTAACATATTCATCCTGCTGTAACCAGGTTTCCGTAAGGCAGAATAAATCAATATGTTGATCAATTATTATATAATTTACTAACAGGGACTTAGAAGAGAGAGACCTAATGTTTAATAGACCACATTTAACTGTTTTAGTCTGTGGTGCAGTTGAAGGTGCTATATTATTTTTTCTTTTTTAATTTTTACGCTTAAATAGATTTTTGCTGGTTATTGGTGGTCTGGGAGCAGGCACCGTCTCTACTGGGATGGGGTAATGAGGGGATGGCAGGGGGAGAGAAGCTGCAGAGAGGTGTGTAAGACTACAACTCTGCTTCCTGGTCCCAACCCTGGGTAGTCACGGTTTGGAGGATTTAAGAAAATTGGCCAGATTTCTAGAAATGAGAGCTGCTCCATCCAAAGTGGGATGGATGCCGTCTCTCCTAACAAGACCAGGTTTTCCCCAGAAGCTTTGCCAATTATCTATGAAGCCCACCTCATTTTTTGGACACCACTCAGACAGCCAGCAATTCAAGGAGAACATGCGGCTAAACATGTCACTCCCGGTCCGATTGGGGAGGGGCCCAGAGAAAATTACAGAGTCTGACATTGTTTTTGCAAAGTTACACACCGATTCAATGTTAATTTTAGTGACCTCCGATTGGCGTAACCGGGTGTCATTACTGCCGACGTGAATTACAATCTTACCAAATTTACGCTTAGCCTTAGCCAGCAGTTTCAAATTTCCTTCAATGTCGCCTGCTCTGGCCCCGTAAGACATTTGACTATGGTTGCTGGTGTCGCTAACTTCACATTTCTCAAAACAGAGTCGCCAATAACCAGAGTTTGATCCTCGGTGGGTGTGTCGTCGAGTGGGGAAAAATGGTTAGAAATGTGAACGGGTTGGTGGTGTACACAGGGCTTCTGTTTAGGACTACGCTTCCTCCTCACAGTCACCCAGTCGGCCTGCTTTCCCGGCTGCTCGGGATCTGCCAGAGGGAAACTAACGGTGGCTAAGCTACCTTGGTCCGCACCGACTACAGGGGCCTGGCTAGCTGTAGAATTTTCCACGGTGCGGAGCTGAGTCTCCAATTCGCCCAGCCTGGCCTCCAAAGCTACGAATAAGCTACACTTATTACAAGTACCATTACTGCTAAAGGAGGCCGAGGAATAACTAAACATTTCACACCCAGAGCAGAAAAGTGCAGGACAGACAGGAGAAGCCGCCATGCTAAATCGGCTAAGAGCTAGTAGCTGCGCTAAGCTAGCGGATTCCTAAAAAAACACAAAGTGAATAATGTGTAAATAATTTAGAGGTGATTCAGCAGAGGGAGTGCTTTAGTTAAGGCACGTGAAGATTACAATGTGAAACAAATCGTTATCTAGTTCACTAGCAAAAAAAGCAAAAAACAAACAAACAAAAAATAAATTAAAAAAAAACAAAGGCATTCAGAGTACATTCCTGCACAGAGACTCAACTGTGTTGTTTCTACAAATTTGCTCTTCAGCCACAGACTGTTCCTTCCGAAGTGCAGGACCAACAGACTGAAAAACTCCTTTGTCCCTCAGGCCATCACACTGTACAGCTCTTCACTCATGGGGAGGAGGAGCAACGGGAAGACAGAGGACAGGAAGGAGAGGAACAGCAGTAGTGATAAGTATGTCTGGTATTGATATTTATATTTGCTTTTTTTTTCCTTCTTTTTTTGACGTTCACTTTTGGTACTTTGTGTGCTTCTTACCCTGTGTGCTGCTATACAATGTTGCTGGAACCTCAGTTTCCCTGAGGGAGTCTTCCCAACGGATTAATAAAGTTCTATCTAGTCACATCGATTATACTCGTATTATGATTGATATTAAATTAGCCAGTTTTTCGCAAATCTACAGAAGCCATTGATGCTTTTTATCCATCTGTTTTATTATGGGATGAAAATCTATACCCCTTCAAATTGAACAGTGGGAACACAGTGTGCATGTCGAATGAAACAATATATTGTGAATAATCATCCTTGTAAGTGAACATTAATATGGTAAAACATTATTTCAAACTGCATATTAAATTCCCTTGTGAAAATCTATTGCTTAGTCGCTGCTATAGGTTTCATCTGCCTTTAAATTACATTAGCTATGTTTATGGAAGTTGCAACAAGACAAGACATTTTCTGAACATGTATCAGGCCACTGTGGCTTTGAACCGAGCATTGTTGTCTCACAGCAAAAAGGTTTCAGGTTTTCTTTGGAAATGGCCTTTTCTGTGTGGACTCTATTCTTCCTGTGTTTGTTTTAGTTCCTCTGGATGTTCCAGTTTCCTCTCACTTCCAAAGACATGCAGGTTAGGTCATTTGGTAACTGCAGTTGTGAATGTGTTTGTCTGAGTACTGTGCATCCAGAAAGCATTCACAGTGCTTCACTTTTTACACATTTTGTTATGTTACAGCCTTATTCCAAGGTGAATTTTTTTTTTGTTTGCCCTAAAAGCTCTACTTACAACACCCCATAATGACAACATGAAGGATTTTTTTTTGCAAATTCATTACAACCCCCCCTCCCCCAAGAAATCATATGTACATAAGTATTCACACCCTTTGATCAATACGTACTTCTTTGATGCACTTTTAGCAGTAATTGCAGTCTCAGGTCTTCTTGAATATGATGCCACAAGCTTGCTGCACCTATCTTTGGGCAGTTTTATCCATTCCTCTTTGTAGCACCTCTCAAGCTCCACCAGGTTGGATGGGGAGTGTTGGTGCACAGACATTTTCAGATCTCTCCAGAGATGTTCAATCAGATTCAGGTCTGGGCTCTGGCTGTTCCACTCAAGGTCATTCACAGAGTTGTCCTGAAGCCACTCCTTTGATATATTGGCTGTATGTTTAGGATTATTGTCCTGCTGAAAGATGAACTGTTGCCCCAGTCTGATGCCAAGATAATTCTCGAGCAGGTTTTGATCCTGGATGTCTCTGTACATTTCTGCATTCATCTTTCCCTCAATCCTGACCAGTCTCCCAGTTCCTGCTGCAGAAATCATCCCCACAGCATGATGCTGCTACCACCATGCTTCACTCTAGAGATGGTATTGGCTAGGTGATGAGCGCCGCCTTCTTTCCTCCAAACATGACACCTGGCATTCATGCTAAAGAGTTCAATTTTTGTCTCATCAGACCAGAGAAGTTTGTTTCTCATGGTCTGAGAGTTCTTCAGGTGTCTTTTGGCAAACTCCATGTGGGCTGCCATGTACCTTTTTCCAAAGTGTGGCTTCCATCTGGCCACTCTACCACACAGGACTGATTGTTGGATTGTTGCAGAAGCGTTGTCTTTCTGGAAGGTTCTCCTCTCGTCACAGATGAGTGCTGGAGCTCTGACAGACTGACCATCAGGTTCTTGATCACCTCCCTGACTATTGTCCTTCTCCTTTGATTGCTCAGTTTAGACGGGGGGAGCTCTAGGCACTGGTGAGCTCTAGGAAGAGTCCTGGTAGAGCCAAATGTCTTCAGTTTATGGATAATGGAGGCCACTCTGGTCATTGGGACTTTCAAAGCAGCAGAAATGTTTCCAAAGTCCAAAAGGATGCCTTGATAGATGGCTCCTTTCAAGAATTGCGGATTGATTGGTTATGTGTCTAGGACTCAGGGTGGTTATGCGATGTGAACATTTCAAAAAAGATGGGACACTGGTATGTTTACCACTGTGTTACATCACCTTTCCTACTAACAACACTCAAGCATTTGGGAACTGAGGACACTAATTGAGGAAGCTTTGGAGGTGAAATGCTTTCCCATTCTTACTTGACGTATGACTTCAGTTTTTCAACAGTCTGGCGTCTCTGTTGTCGTATTTTGCACTTCATAATGCACCACACATTTTCAGTGGTCGACAGGTCTGGACTGCAGGCAGGCCAGTCTAGTACCTGCACTCTTTTACGACGAAGCCACGCTGTTGTAACACGTGCAGAATGTTGCTTGGCATTGTCTTGCTGAAATAAGCACGGACGTCCCTGAAAAAGACATTGCTTGGATGGCACACCATGTGTTGCTCTAAAACCTGGATGTACCTTTCAGAATTTATGGTGTCATCACAGATGTGTAAGTTACCCATGCCATGGGCACTAACACACCTCCATACCATCAAAGATGCTGGCTTTTGAACTTTGCGCTGGTAACAATCTGGATGTTTTTTTTTTCCTCTTTTGTCCAGAGGACATAACGTCCATGATTTCCAAAAACAATTTGAAACGTGGACTCATCAGACCACAGCACACTTTTCCACTTTGCATCTGTCCATTTCAAATGAGCTCGGGCCCAGAGCAGGCGGCTGTGTTTCTGGATGTTGTTGATGTATGGCTTTCGCTTTGCATGGTAGAGTTTCAACTTGCACTTGTAGATGTAGCAATGAACTGTGTCATATATATATATATATATATATATATATATATATATATGTTGGTCTGGTGTACAGAGGTAAAATTACACATTGTATCATTCTCCATATATGTATGTACCAACTGCATATGACATATGCGTGTCAAATAAATGTATGTACAGTACCAACTCTTCCAGACATCTGAATATGTTTTATTGCTTCAGTACAAACTATAGAGCAAATAGTTGCTGTAGGGGAAGCCGGTGCACAGTAGATCAGAATTGTTCTTTTGTGGCAGCGTAAAGACATTATGCATAGGTTTAGGTCATTCTATTGTGGATTTAATACAGCAATTATTGTTTATAAGGCTGTGCTATTTATTTCTCTCCAAGTGTAATTTACAGGTGTTTAAAATCGATTTTAAAATTTTTGATTCACTGTGCCGCGGACACTAATTCACGGGGCACAGTGAATCAACTCAGACTATAATGGAAAAACACATGATTATAAAGATTTCTTCAAAATTATTAAATATATGCTGATGCATATACAAACTATAATCCAGCAAACCAGCTTTGTAATGTGTGAGTGTCTTATATGGTGATATAAGTCCTTTAGAAACTATTATAAATACAACTGTCATAATTTCTGTTAAAACGTGAAAACAGTTGTTTATATACCCAAAGTAGAGAAATAATTCATGGAAAAATAAATGTATAAGCTTCAACAAGTAATATTTGTCATCTACTTGATACTGGGGCTTAGTAAATCACTTTGTACACTGATTCACTGTGGCCCGATTCACTAGGCCTCGGGTGCATGTGACACACGAGTCATGTTATGAAATAGCTGATAGTCTGGAGAAGACATAACACATGCTCATCAGTTGGACAGGGTAGTCTTCTAACTAATAGCAGTTTTTTGGGCCACCTTTCCTCTTTTGTGAGAAATAAATACAAAGACACTGAAATCCACAAAATTTACTTTGATAGGAAAAACTGACTTCACTTGCCACTTAGTTTTAGCCTTAATGTATCCAAAAACAAAACACTAATTCATAAGGGGGATGTCTTTATGCATAAAAATATGGCATAACTGCTGGAAATATATACAGTATGGAGTTTTGCAGATATAGCTACTGATTCACTGTGCCCCGTGATTCACCGTGACCCGGTTCCCCCATATGGTGTTGATGTGGAATGTATGTGACAATGGTAGATCCTCAGGAGTTTTGAATTCATGCAAACATCAGATGTGTGGTCCTGATTTTTACTCATATCAAACTAGGAAATTTACTTTGATGAGTGTATCAGTCAACAAGAATGTCCACTTTTCTTTTAAAAAGAAGACCCACAGTTCTAAAAGTGCAGCCTATAGATGCTTGTCTGCCTACAAAGCCAATTCTCTTACTGGCATTCTTTGAGTAATGGGTACACATATAAAGTCAGGGAGATAGCACTTTGCACACTCTGATGTAGCATCCTATAACCTCGAAGACAAGCGATAAAACACCTCATCAAACTCAAAAACATCAAAGTGGCTGCTCCCAATCTGTGAATAACCATTATGAAATCAACACTTCCCTGAAACCCACTTTCATCAAAAGCTCTTCAGCTCTTTCCCTAAGCAGGACTGACCACTGCCTTTATTGAATGTAAGCCTTTACATTCCTTTTTTTTTTTCCATTTCTTTGCCAAAGGTAATGCTGGTCACAGATCTCACAACAGGTGTCCTCCTCAAACGTGTACACTTCATCTAAGAAAACCTGCTGGCTGTGGTCCACTGATTCCTCAGAGCACGACATGCATCATTAACACCTTTGAAACTGCACAGGAGTCCTGGCTTCAGGATCTTCTAACAAGCCGGCCAGATCCTCATCCTTACAAAATCCCATCGACTACACATGCACACACACACTCTTTAAAGTGTTACTAAGGAGGCTTAACAGCCCATTCCAAAAAGCCTGCATGAGGCATTTGTACTCCATAAAAACCGCTACAAGCTCCAAATAGCTCTTTGCAGAGTGCCGTTATTGAGCATACTCCAGTAGCTGTGCTGACACGGAGAACAGCGGCAGGTGAGAAAATGTTTCTTTTCCACTAGAACAAACTTAATTCTCAAGAATTCTTAAAAGATATTTGCCAATATTTAGAAACAGGGTAACAGTAGAGACAGAATGTGTTGTTTAACTTATAAAGGCACTTGTTTCGTATACATACAGGACAATCTGTTTTTCTTTGGAGAAACAATAGTCGTGAAAGATATCTATATTAAGGCTTTCTCATGGTAAGCTAAAACCATATGGTTTGATTACAAAACCATGATTTGGCAGTATGTAATGCGGATCATGCTGACAGCTTGTTTTAATGCAGCGTGACAACCGAACATAAATGCCTTAATGTGTTTCCTTATGTCCAGCGTTGTTGCACATTACACTGCTGTGAAGTGCCAGCATTTGATGTTTGCATGAACCGAGTACATTCAAGAATATTATGTCGTGTGCATTGCTGTGGACAAGATAGACGCTTTTATCATGTTTCCGCTGCATATTTCCACACAGATTACTGTTAGCACCATGAAGCCAAAGTAAAATCTGAATCACTGAGGTGGAATATAGTCAATGTGATTTGACATACGTACTTAAGCAGACACGTGTGATGTGCATTTTAAAATGGTTTTGAATATCTGTCATGCACTGCAAAATGACGTTTGATAATCTCAGGTGTCATGATAGACATTAATTTAGCAGAAATACATATTGTAAACATTGTGCATTGCAAACAATTAGAAAATCTGCTAATGTTCACTGAATGTTGCAATAAAAAAAATAGAACAGCTGTTCAAACAAATTCATCTTTATTTCACCACAACTGTTGTAATGTTTATTTTTTATTCGGTATTGGGGTTTTTGCGGGGGTGGGGGTGGTCATGGAGCAAAATACAAACAAAAACCCTCAATTTCGTAAATGTTTTCACAGCAATGATGGATGGCACAAGATATTTTATTGCACTAGCGGTCAGATTAGAAAAATTAAGATTATCTGACAATTTCGCAAATGCAAAAAAGCAGAAATACTGAAATATTTCGGTCGCGATGCACCGAATAGAAAACGACATTCCTCCCCAAATCGACACAGTAAAATGGTGATGGCAAATGTAGCCGATCAAAAAAGGTGCGGTGTTTCTTTAACGCCGTGCTTTTGCAGCGACGACAAGAACGGGCATCCAAGGCAAACCACAAAGCTTAGGGTTAAAGACGACACCATGCTGACTCTCACTAAACGACATGCCACGCCATTTTAAGAGCTCTTTATTTCCATTCATCGCAGCCAGCTCCAACTTCCTGCGTGCTCGCGTGGCATTCAAGGACACGGATAAGAGAACAAAAAAATGAAGAAAGAAAAGAGCGGGATCGCTTTTCCGACAACATTAAGGGAAGATCTTTGTCTAAGGGCTTACCCTGTGAGACGTAGAGGGCCCGAACCTGCCAGAACCTATCCACGGCGACCAGGAGCTGGACCTGCGAGAGACCAGAACAACAAAGACAGTTTGTGACAAAGCTGAGGCACTGCGGTCTGAAAGGAGTGAAATCGAATGTGACATTTTTCATTTATTTGTAAATGCCTCCTTGGCAGCACACTTACTTGAAACGACAGTTGGGCTGTTACCAAGTTAAGGGGAGCGGATGGTAGAATAGAGGGATCCTGACAGAGGTTGTAATGAGATGCTGCATTAGGGCCGCTCTCATCCACTCTCCCCTCGCTCGCACAGGAGCACGCCCTTCACTTCCAATCTGCTACCTCAACGGTTCGGAAACCGTTAACCCAGTGAAAAATGCCGCTAACCCTCTTTCATCCACTGATAAAACATTCTTTGTTGGTTTATTTCTTCTGAGATCCCTTTGATGTTACAAATGCCTTTGTCAGAAGAGCTTTGCTGCATCTAGAACACTGAGAAGGATGGAAAATAATCAGAAAACACATTGCCAATTCAAAGTGTAAATAGCAGCATTGCTTCCCGCAGTGAGAACAGCATAGGGTTTTGGACAGCAAAAATGTCGATGAGTGGGTGAACGAGTCCATCCCAGACCGATTGTGTATACAATAAATCAATATAATAAATGCTGCCTTCTTGTAACTCAACAAATTAAGAAAAGCACATAATGAGGATGAACTGATTACTTTGTGATACATTTTGATGCACCAGATCAATCTCAAAAGCAACTTTGTTTTGCACTGTGTACAGTCAGGACCTGCCATTGTGCCTTTGTACCCCATCAAAATAGAGCTGAAATTAAACAGTCAATATGTGCATGTAGTGTAGAGTCTTAGATTTAATTCAAAGGGTTTAACAAAAAATATCACATTAACCATTTGTATACATATTGCATCCATTTCCATAACTAATTGATCAAAAGAAATATAAGGGTTGTTTTAAATGCAAATTGTCACAGTTGTCTTTACACAAGGCAAGGGATAGATGAAGGAACATTTCGTATTCAATTAATATATCATGGGCTTTACTCACATAAATGGTTAAAAAATAAAATCAGTAAGGCACTGCATGATCAATCTATCTGGAAAAGGCAGTTCTCAAAAACTGAAGAATATTTGTGAGGGAAGCCACCAAGATACTCAAACAACTCTGAAGGCGTCACAGTGCAGCTTTTGTCTGTTGTATCACCACTTATGCAGTTTCAAGATTAATAGGTATGGAGAAGGATTTTCTCATAAAGACGAGCAATTTCAGCTTTTACTATTTGCCAGAAGGCACGAGGGACACTCATACATAGATCTGACCCATTTTATTGTATGTTTATTTGTTTTGTAAGTTGTGTTGGTACCAAGGCCCAAGCAGTGGGTCACCCCTTTGAGTCTGGTCTGCTTGAGGTTTCTTCATCAAATGATCAGAGGTAGTTTTTCCTTACCACTGTCGCCTGTGTGCTTGCACTGGGGGTTGGTAAAGTTAGACGGTACTTGTGTGAAGCGCTGATGTGATTTGGCACTATATACGAGGGCTGTCCATAAAGTATAGGTCCTTTTAATTTTTTTCAAAAACTATATGGATTTCATTCATATGTTTTTACGTCAGACATGCTTGAACCCTCGTGCGCATGCGTGAGTTTTTCCACGCCTGTCGGTGACGTAATTCGCCTGTGAGCACTCCTTGTGGGAGGAGTCGTCCAGCCCCTCGTCAGAATTCCTTTGTCTGAGAAGTTGCTGAGAGACTGGCACTTTGTTTGATCAAAATTTTTTCTAAACCTGTGAGACACATCGAAGTGGACATGGTTCGAAAAATTAAGCTGGTTTTCAGTGAAAATTTTAACGGCTGATGAGAGATTTTGAGGTGACACTGTCGCTTTAAGGACTTCCCACAGTGCGAGACGTCGCGCAGCGCTCTCAGGCGGCGTCATCAGCCTGTTTCAAGCTTAAAACCTCCACATTTCAGGCTCTATTGATCCAGGACGTCGTGAGAGAACAGAGAAGTTTCAGAAGAAGTCGGTTTCAGCATTTTATCCGGATATTCCACTGTTAAAGGAGATTTTTTTAATGAAAGACGTGTGGGCGGATTGCAGCGTCGGCTCGCAGCCGCCGCGACGCTCCACCACAGGAAAAACACCTCTGCTGGAAGCCTTAAGGACAAGTTGGAACATGTCCAGCTGTTAAACAATTTCTCATATACTCACTCCACTGAAAGCCATCAAAAGCCGCCTGGATTTTACAAATGGTTATCAACACGGAGGTGTTTTTCCTGTGCCGCCGCACCGCGCCGGCTGCATCCCGACGCGCGGACCCGTCCGCACGTCTTTCATTAAAAAAATCTCCTTTAACAGTGGAATATCCGGATAAAATGCTGAAACCGACTTCTTCTGAAACTTCTCTGTTCTCTCACGACGTCCTGGATCAATAGAGCCTGAAATGTGGAGGTTTTAAGCTTGAAACAGGCTGATGACGCCGCCTGAGAGTGCAGCGCGACGTCTCGCACTGTGTGAAGTCCTTAAAGCGACAGTGTCACCTCAAAATCTCTCATCAGCCGTTAAAATTTTCACTGAAAACCAGCTTAATTTTTCGAACCGTGTCCACTTCGATGTGTCTCACAGGTTTAGAAAAAATTTTGATCAAACAAAGCGCCAGTCTCTCAGCGACTTCTCAGACAAAGGAATTCCGACGAGGGGCTGGACGACTCCTCCCACAAGGAGTGCTCACAGGCGAATGACGTCACCGACAGGCGTGGAAAAGCTCACGCATGCGCACGAGGGTTCAAGCATGTCTGACGTAAAAACATATGAATGAAATCCATATAGTTTTTGAAAAAAATAAAAAGGACCTATACTTTATGGACAGACCTCGTAAATGAAATCAATTGAAATTAAATTTTACTCCACCACAACACGATGACTCATGGTACAACGGACATATTTAGATTTTACAGTTTCTCCAATCACACCCACAGAAGCCTATAACTGCAGACCGGAATGGGGGGGTGATTAGCTGTGTTTTGGTGGTTTTGGTTACATTGTTACTGTATTTGTTGAAAACTGCCTGCTCCAGACAGATTTACTACACATCCTGGACAGGCAGCTAGTCTGTTGCAGAGCTAACATGCTGTGTATGCTGACAGAGGAACTCATTCCACTCTCACTCATGGTCAGTTTAAAGTTTCCAGTTCACTGAACTGCATGTCTTTGGAAGTGGGAGGAAGTTGAAGGACCTGGTGGGAACCCAGGCAAACACAGGGAGAACTTACAAACTATAAACGGAAAAGACTAGTTTGGAAACCAACCTCAGGTCTTCCTGCTGTGAGGCAACAGTGCTAACTACTAAGCTACCATGGTGTCTTATTGGTCCAATCCCAAATTTTTGTTAAATCAACTCTTTCAGTGGTAAATTAGCTAAATTAGCTACTCTACTGTTACATATGTTCCATCATAGTATGCATTAACTCTTTTAAGAGTTGATCAGATTGATTTAACACTGCATTTTAGAGTGGCCTTTTATTGTGGCCAGCCTAAGGCACACTTGTGCAATAATCATGCTGTCTAATCAGCATCTTGATATGACACACCTGTGAGGTGGGATGGGTTATTTCGGCAAGAGAGAAGTGCTCACTAACACCGATTTAGACATATCTGTGAACAATATTTAGGAGAAATAGTTCTTTGTGTATATAGAAAATCCATTAGATCTTTGAGTTCAGCTCATGAAAAATGGAAGCAAAAACAAAAGTGTTGCATTTATATTTTTGTTCATTGTATGAAAAGTCTAATTCTTATCCACAAGTTATTATCATTTGACATGCATAGTCTCCACTATGATTTAACAGGATTGAACAACCATTAGGTGTCCTGATGGAATCATAATTTTTTTCCCACAAGCCAGGTCAAGCTCTAAAGAGGTCTCAGTAGAGCAGCGTGGAAAGAAAATGAACTATTACTCTCTACAAGTATGTGTAGTGCCCTCTAAACTGTCCTAGCAGACTGAGAGAGTGTGTTATGTAGTGGGCAGGATGTGAGCAATGATTTATGTACTTCATTAAGCACCTGTAATTTCCCTCCCAGATATCACGTCGCCTTCAAACTTCTGAGTAATCCATCCAAGCAACCATCAGCTAAATTTAGCTCTCACAAGCACAATCCCTTGGCTCATCATAACAGTGTAGGTAAACGTGTCTGACTGTGGCAAAGTGGTACGAGGTGCCATTAAAAAGATTTTGGCCTCCAATAAAATGAGACGTGTGAAAAATCTTTAAGTTTTCAGTGGTGAACAATTTATCATCCATACTTTAAGTGCTGCTATTCGCTCATTTTAATTACATCCATCATCAGCATGACTCTAATTCCCAGCAGGATTAACTGTACTAGAAACATTGTGTTTAAACTTAAATTATGAGAAAACCTAATTGAACTGCAGAGTTCAAAAACTTTATTTCATTCTGTTACAATAGCTTTGCTCTCACTGCTACAGTAGCCAGAGTGATTATGTAATCACAGAAGGAATTCCACTTTTATCTGAATGAAATTGAGTTGCACATGTTGTATATGATCTGTTAGTTAAAAAAAGTGGATGTGATTAAGACCCCCTGAAGCGTATCGGTACATTGCACAAGTATTTGTATGATAACTGGTTTAAAGTTCAAAGTAAGTCCTACACAGGTACTGAGGCCCATTAGTCAAGTGCTTATCCTCTGATAATGATGTTTAGGTTGGAGTCTGGTTAGTGTACTTGGTTTCAGAGTGGAAGTTTTCCGGCATAAATCTTGTGCCTAATCAACACGCAGATCCACCTTAGGGCCCTGTCCCACTGGGGAGAGGATTAATTGCGCATGAATTGTGTATACAAAGTACGGATGTTCGTTGTCGTCCGCAACAAAAGTGGCCAAAAATGACAAATGCCCCAGTATGAATTATGGATGTATTAATAATATATAGCGAATATATGATGAACAATCACGGTTATATAATGCTTGTAGTGAGGAAACTGATCCGACACATTGAGATTATCACGGCAGTATTACGGGTGTATTATGAATGCATTGCGCACATGTCGCGCGTGCACAGCATCTGCATTGCGATCATAAAATAAGCTCATTCGGGTCATCGGCATCACTATTCACACCAACAATACAGCCTCTGGAACATTTGCTGGACTTTACAAGTTGATCACAGAGTTAATGTTCTTGCTGTCATGCGAGGGTTAACTGTTCATGAGTTTGGGGAGCGGGAGGGGGGAAGCCGCTCGGGTGTGAGATGGTGTTTTGTTTTGTTTTTTTGAGAGTGTCACAGAAAACAGACTTCAGTGTGAGTTGTGGCTAAACAGCAACTCTTCCTTTTGTTGGTGTTAAATAAAAGTCCTGGAGGAGACACGATTGCAGCAGCTATGTCTTTGTGGATCTACACAGCCGGACTGGCACTGACTGGCAGGTATGTCGCTTTCTGCCACATATAATACTTTGGGTTTACGTGACGTGTTTGTTATGCATTCAGAGATTGTCCGCAAATCAGCTGCAAAGCAGATGTAATAAAAACACTTTATTCGTGGCCAATCTGTATGCAGTCGCTACAACATATTTTAGTTTGTGATGTGGACGTGATAGGCACAATATATATCTGTTTTACACACCGTCCCGGTCCGCTGCCAAGCCGCAAATTCCCATCAGTTGTGGATATCAGTGGTTAATGGCAGATATACAGCGCATAGAGTGAGTATGTATTGTGTATGAATTGAGTATGTATTGATTATGTAAGGCGGATGTCATCCGCAGCCAAATTTTGTGCAGCTCAAAAACCCTGGCAACGGAAAAACGTGCCTCTGCAGATAATTGTGGACTTGTGCGGGTGTCGGCTGACTCATACAAGCATGTTTCATGCATATTGCGGATGTTAAGCAAATATGAGCCAATTTTGTGTGCAATCCATACACAAATCCTCCTAAACGCCAGTGGGACAGGGCCCTTAGATCTGATGTGGCAACCCTAAGTGAAAACAAGGGAGCAGCTGAAGGGACTTACTTACTGTGATGAAGCTCGTGAGAATCTATGCTATCCCCTTAAGATGAGTGAGGACTTTAAGCATGTGGGTTTAAAATGGTCCTGGATGAAAGCTAAGCTCCATTATTTTAAAGACATCCTTGATTCAGGTGTCAGATATATTATATCTGCATGCTGTGAAAGTGTCAAAAACATACGGACAGTGACATCTTGGCAGTGTCATTCATGTCTCTGGGTCCTCAGCCTTTGAGATCGAGAGACACCTGGGAAGAGCTTATGGAGTCTTGAGATCCATGGACAAGGGTGTTTAGCAATGTCGATATATTTGCAGGACAATGGAGGTCAAAGTATTTAGGGTCATGGTGCTATCATGGTCTGAACCATGATGCGGCGCCAACACAAAGCAGGTATGATGGAGAATTTCATAGTTCTTTCATCAAAACCTGAATTACGAGGGCTGTCAATAAAGTAAGGGTCCTTTTTATTTTTTTCAAAAACTATATGGATTTCATTCATATGTTTTTACGTCAGACATGCTTGAACCCTCGTGCGCATGCGTGAGTTTTTCCACGCCTGTCGGTGACGTCATTCGCCTGTGAGCACTCCTTGTGGGAGGAGTCGTCCAGCCCCTCGTCGGAATTCCTTTGTCTGAGAAGTTGCTGAGAGACTGGCGCGTTGTTTGATCAAATTTTTTTCTAAACCTGTGAGACACATCGAAGTGGACACGGTTCGAAAAATTAAGCTGGTTTTCAGTGAAAATTTAACGGCTGATGAGAGATTTTGAGGTGATTCTGTCGCTTTAAGGACTTCCCACGGTGCGAGACGTCGCTCAGCGCTCTCAGCCGCCGTCGTCAGCCTGTTCAAGCTGAAAACCTCCACATTTCAGGCTCTATTGATCCAGGACGTCGTGAGAGAACAGAGAAGTTTCAGAAGAAGTCGGTTTCAGCATTTTATCCGGATATTCCATTGTTAAAGGAGATTTTTTTAATGAAAGACGTGCGGACGGGTCCGCGCGTCGGGACGCAGCCGACGCAGTGCGGCGGCACAGGAAAAACACCTCCGTGTTGATAACCATTTGTAAATCCAGGCGGCTTTTGATGGCTTTCAGTGGAGTGAGTATATGAGAAATTGTTTAACAGGCAGGACATGTTCCAACTTGTCCTTAAGGCTTTCAACAGAGGTGTTTTTTCCTGTGGCGGAGCGTCGCGGCGGCTGCGTCCCGACGCGCGGACCCGTCCGCACGTCTTTCATTAAAAAAATCTCCTTTAACAGTGGAATATCCGGATAAAATGCTGAAACCGACTTCTTCTGAAACTTCTCTGTTCTCTCACGACGTCCTGGATCAATAGAACCTGAAATGTGGAGGTTTTCAGCTTGAACAGGCTGACGACGGCGGCTGGGAGCGCTGAGCGACGTCTCGCTCTGTGGGAAGTCCTTAAAGCGACAGAATCACCTCAAAATCTCTCATCAGCCGTTAAAATTTTCACTGAAAACCAGCTTAATTTTTCGAACCGTGTCCACTTCGATGTGTCTCACAGGTTTAGAAAAAATTTTGATCAAACAACGCGCCAGTCTCTCAGCAACTTCTCAGACAAAGGAATTCCGACGAGGGGCTGGACGACTCCTCCCACAAGGAGTGCTCACAGGCGAATGACGTCACCGACAGGCGTGGAAAAACTCACGCGTGCGCACGAGGGTTCAAGCATGTCTGACGTAAAAACATATGAATGAAATCCATATAGTTTTTGAAAAAAATAAAAAGGACCGTTACTTTATTGACAGCCCTCGTAGTCTGGTTATATATAGATGATCCAGAATAGAAGAGTAGAAGTGTCCATTAGGGCATTCACATGGGTATAATGGGAAACAGGCAATGGTGGGCACAGTTAACCAAAAAGTTAGCTTCACTAACAGATATTCAGCTAACTGAAAAGTTATCTTTATAAAGCTAAACCGATAGACCACCCAAAAATTTATCAGAAGTTACAGCTAACGGATAACTTCCAGTATTGTTTCCAGTACACTTACAACTACTAACTACCTAATTTTGAGTTTTAACACCAATCGCTTCTGGTAGTATCAAAGACAACCACAGACCCAAACAATGAGTCAGCACTTCTGTCGTTGTGCACCCTGCTGGAAGCTCCTGTTTAATATAACTTTAACTTACTAACTAACCCTATAACTTTAATATAACTTCCATTAGCAAAACAGATGAGAGGAACATCAAAACTCAACTCTCAGCTCAACTCAATAGCAGTGTTGCCGTGAGGCGGAGGTCTTGGAAAATAAAGCAGTGCTGACTTATGGTTTGTGATTTATAAATAAAATTAATACGGATAAAAAAACGGCATTAATGTCAATTCTGTCATTTGTACAAAGTTAAAATATAACACATATCTTTAAATTTTAAATAATGAACTAATTCTGAAGTTTTGTAACAAACATAGACAGATGCAAAAGGGATTATGGATAAATGAGCCTAAACTAACACTGATTGGTTGACGTATTCATTCTATCTAAAAACCAACATGTTAACATGACGTCGCGTGACGTGTGTGTTGGTATTTAAATGTGCTTTTGTAAAATATGCCATTTTATTCATATGTACAAAAAAATAGTAATAATAATAAGCCATTTGCAAAAGCCAACTAAGTCAAGTTGTGATTTGAAAACCGTTCGATGTAACCGGGGTCAAAATGCATAGAACACTACCATCTACTGGCGCCTAGACACTCAGCCCCTTACCCATAATCCTTTGCGTAACATTTCTTTTTTTTAAACAACAAAATCCACAATGACAATTGTAAATGAACATTATACAACCAAAATGTATACTTGTGTTTCTTTAGCTGCAGTAAGAGGCTGCAACAACTCTCAGGCACTCAAAGAATTATAATTTATGGGATATCTCAAATTAGGGCGAATACTGCCATGAACACTACGGGCCAGTAGATGGCAGTAGAGATCGTAGAGCAAACAGGAAAATATTGGAAAAGCAACCTGAGCTTCTTCTGACATTTTAAAACAAACACAATAACAAGTAACAACGTCTATAAACCCAGAGAATTTATTCATAAGAGTTTTAGACACAATATACGAAGAGTTTAATACTGTTGTCTGTGTGGACAACAGTCTGATCAGACCGTCTCAATTGCATTTCTCTTGTTGACACTGTACCCATAATGCACTGGGCAGCAGAGCATGTCCAACTAAAACCTTCAACATTACTGCAGTACTTTAACACTAAAATGTATAGCTGATATTTTCACATTATAAATGAGCTTGTGACCAGTTTGCCTCTAACTGTAGAGGATAGAGCGGTTTCTCTCTAAACCACTCTCCTGTGTTTATGGAGAATAGAGTTGTTTATCTGCTGCAAAACAGATAAGCGATAAAGTCTTTGATATCAGATTTAACAAAGGGTTTTATCTGTTAAAGCTTTATTCCTTTCACCTGCAAAAATGCTAGTGATTTAAAAATTATTGGACCAAAATTTATCAGAAGATAATTGGTCTGATGATGGTTTTCAAAGTTACCTGAAAAACTAATCCGATAATGAAAACATTATCTTTGATGGTTAGCGGATTAGCAAAATTGTGCCCACCACTGGATATAGGACAGAGGTTGGAGTTCAGTATAATGATAATAGCTAACAGAACTGAAGTTGGTAGGCTTCAGGGTAAAAGTCAAAGCTCAAAATACAACTTCAGTAAGCAGGACTCAAGCAACAGGTAAACAACTGAACTCAGACAGGTTAACATACATCTCAGCAATCGAGAAACAAAAGCAAGGTTCAAATACACTGAGAGACAATTAACAAAATGTAAGACAAGTGGCAGAACAGCCAGACCAAAGCATATGACAAGAGATAAATGAAGTCTATGTCAAAATAAAACAGATACTAGAATAAAACACAAATTAACCAAAACTAACAGACACTTAGAACTTGAACAAATGTATAAACACTGATAAACAAAAACTAAACCTGAGCTTTGAATGCAGAAAAAAAATAATAACTTTGAAATTGAGAGAGGCCTGGGAAGAGCTTATGGAGTCATGAGGCTGCTGGACAGAGATGTTTGGTGATGGCAATATCTTTCCAGGACAACACACGTCCAAGCCTTTTGGGTCTTGGTGCTTGGTGTCGTGATGTGTGGTTGTGAGACTTTAAAGCAAACCAGTGGTCAAAGACAAAATCTGAATGACTTTAGTACTGGATCTCTTTGGAAGATCCTTGGGTATTGCTGGAATGACTGTATCAATCAAAAGGAGACTCAGAAGAGGACTATCATATCTATTGTGAGGGAACATAAACTATGACATTTTGGCCATGTGGTGAATGTCTCAAGGAAGTCAGGATGATGCCCATATTTCACCTGGCTGGCAGAGATAAATGGCTACATTCAAGATGAGGTGGATGTGGCAAGCACGACCTGGCAGATTTAATAATCCAGATCAAGTGTGTTGTGCCAGGAAACAGATGTGTAGTGTGACTGGGAAACAAACCCAAGTCTACTTATTTGTAACCCAAATCTTACACCTATTCTGCCTGATAGATTTTCTCCAATCTTTTCTTAAATCTCCAATTTCCTTAAATCACTTTGTCCTCAGCAAAGTTGATCAAAACTCTTCAAGTTGGACAGATGGACAAAGCAGAAAACAACACCAAAGCATGTACGCCCACTGTGCACAGGTGTAAAAAGTTCTAAAGATCATTAATAAAACAAAGACATATAATAACAACCCCATCTCAAGCCAAAATGTGATGGCATCATGAAAAATCAATTAATCTATTAGTTTGTGATACCTTCACGAAATGTGCCACATTTTCGTGACTATCATAAATTCATTCTGTGACAGTATCACAAAATGATATGTGATGATGTGATGTGGTGGTGGTGGTGGTGGTGGGGGGGGGGGGGGGTCTGGGAGTCATGGTTAGGGTTAGGGGAAAGTAGGTCTAGAAATAGTAAAAAAAAAAACCTGCATCACAAAAATGTGACTCATTCCGTGACGAGAGAATGAAAAAAAAATGAAACTGGGGTAATAATAACATCTGCTGCACTCTGAAACCTGACAGTGACCTCCATCAGATCTTATGTATGTTCTCCTCAGAATTTATATTGAGTCTGACAATACATGAAAGCTTCAACTAGCACACATCAGTTATTGTCTATGCAGATATGTAATGCACCATGTAGGGCATAGTGTATGGATGGTTAATATGTCAGTCCCACTGAATGTAAAAATGTACATTACACCACAGTACAGTGAAGCTCCATCTGGTCCTCAGCACCTCCAGGCAACATGCCAGTTAAGACATTAACATATTTTCTATTACTGAAATTACACCTTTGTCAACATTCATGCTCATATATCTCCGATCAATCAAGCTGAATCTTCATCATGTGCTGACATTTTGCTATGGCCACTTCTTCCTATTTTATATTTTGCCATGGACCAGAAATGGTGGTTGAAAATGGTCACATTATTATTATTATTATTATAAATGGCACCAAGCTGCCATTTATTTTTAATCTTAGTGGGCATTTTACAGCAGCAAGAGACAAGTGGTTGATATACTCCCACTTTGGCGGGGCCAAAATAGATGATTAGTAAATTTTATGCAACGCGACATGGCAACTGCCAAGCAGAGTGAAGGCTGCATGATGACAGTGTGACGTAAATCGATTGGTTGCTTGTACTAAATGATCCAAGATGATGGAATACACTCCGAAACAGATGTATTTCTGTATGAATCTAAAATATTTGGCATTTTTGTTTCGTATTTTGTAAATTATAGCACTTTTCAGTGTAAAACCTGATAATACCTCTGAAGTGATTTACAACAAATTTTACAGGAATGTTAACATGCTAAGTAGCAAAGCAGGATCAATCAATCAATCAATCAATCAATTTTTTTTTTATATAGCGCCAAATCACAACAAACAGTTGCCCCAAGGCGCTTTATATTGTAAGGCAAGGCCATACAATAATTATGTAAAACCCCAACGGTCAAAACGACCCCCTGTGAGCAAGCACTTGGCTACAGTGGGAAGGAAAAACTCCCTTTTAACAGGAAGAAACCTCCAGCAGAACCAGGCTCAGGGAGGATCTCTGCCATTGCACAGTTTTTACTGAAATAACTCAGTTAAAATTTGATTTGATCAAGCAGTCAAGCATGGAGGAAAAACTCAGAGTGACAGTGTTGTGTTTCCCCGCATCATTGTAGCAAGGCTCTCATGAGAACTCTTAATCTTATAGACATTGCAATTGAATGCTAACTCCCGCTAAATACTGCCATTTTGTTGTAGTGTTTTTTTTTTTTGTATCTAATATAATGCCATCGCTTATACTGTTGACATTTAACAATCTCTTTGTCTCTACTCTGCCCACACAATTTGTGTATTTATATTTGTGTAATGTCATGTGTCACTATCTATACATCATGTAATAGCAGAAAAAAATGTTTACATGACCATTTTTGGGAATATTTTCAAATTGCCTGAAAACAACCTCATATAGTGTAAACAGCCCAGTCTCACGTTTTTTTTTTCATCGTCCCATCATGAAATGACTCTTTTTTTTTTTTTTTTTACTCACTATTACTCACTATTAACCCTACTCCTACTCCCAACCCTCCTTCCCCTAACCATAACCACCCCGACACCCCCCCCCCCCCCCCACTGCACTTTTAATTATGTGTAGCCATCACGGAATGAATTAGAAAGAATTTGTGCTGCAATGATGAAAATTTTGCACTTTTTGTGACAACATTATGGAGCCCTGGAAGTGACATCGCAAAATGTTTTGCATGTGGAGAGAATGTGCGCACATTTTATGATATTGTGCACATGTTTTATTATATTGTGTGCTTATTTTATTATATTGTGCACACATTTTATTATATGGTGCGCATGTTTTATTATATTGTGCGCACGTTTTATTATATTCTGTGCATGTTTTAAGCATCATTTGAGTAAAACAAGGGCACAATTTACTTAAACGTGGCCATGATAATGTGCACTCAATTACTCAATATTGTCTTGACACATAAATGTTGGCTATTAGCCAACAAAGCAGGAGACAGTGTCATTTCCCCATTAGAAATGGATCTGGTCAGGGTATATCATGGTTTGGGTGCACAAGGACATACAGAGAACTCCAGCTACCCAGCATGGCATCATCTGGAGTTTAAGCACATTAAAAAAGGATGCTGAGGGTGAAGGGTCTCCCCATCTTGAGGATGACAATTAAGGTCATATTATGGAGTTCATTTTGAATGAAAGGAAAACGTGCGCACTTTTATTATTTCGAGGGCTCAATTAAAGGAAAATATGCGCACAAATTATCACGGCCAGGAAAACGTGCGCACATTTTATTAATAAGAGAGCATATTTTATTATTTTGTGGGCTCAATTAAAGGAAAACGTGTGCACAAATTATCATGGCCAGAAAAAAAAAAAAAAAAAACCCTTTAAGTGACCTCTCCCAAAAATGTGCACACAAATTATCATGGCCAGAAAAAAAATATCACTTTAAGTGACCTCTCCCGGGTTCCATACAACATGACAAACCAACAGATTAATGTATATTTCATGCTGCTGAATCACGACAATCCGGGTTGAGTGTAAAACATTGTGGTGACATTTGAGAGTTTTTTTTTTTCCAAAAAGACATGTTTTCAATAAGCATACTTTCAATTTACTACTTCTATTTGGAGTGTAATGAAACCCCCCCCAAAATTACTCTTGGCTGGGATATGCCTTGCGACAGGTGTAGGATAGTGTTATGGATTTGATCCCCAAACAACTGGGTTAGACTCCAATGCAGGGAGGCTGAATGGATAAGACAAACCAGATTAATTGTACAAGGATGGTACAAGAACAAATGCTGAGTGAATGGTGAATACTACATTGGAGGTTTGCAGAGGTTTGCGTTGCGGTGGAAACCAGTGGTCGCAGACCCAAGTGCAGGTGGAGTTCCAAGGTGTGGAGTTGTGCGTGGTCCATGGTCCAGGTGGCCCCCAGTGGAGCTGACGGAGAGCGGGGTCACTACAGAGGAGGAGAAAACTGTATGAGGGTGGCAGTTTACAATTGCTCAGACTCAAATAGCACAGATGTCAAAATCAGCAGATAGCCAAACAGAGAGTCCAGATATAACTGCGACGGAATGCAGACAGAAAGATTCTATTCAGGAATAGCGGGGCCAGGTACCAGGTCATGAACACTGAGTTTCTGGCACCGATGAGCTGTTGGACCTGGGTTTGTATGGAGGCAGGTTGATTGCAGACAGGTGTGCTCATCAGCTCCACAAGGAATGCCACCTGGAAGAGAGAGAGAGAGAGAGAGCAGAGGAGCAGGTACCAGGGTGACACACAACAGATATTTCCCCAAGATCAAGTCAATGATTGGAAAATGTCAATGTATCTGTCCATTAACTTTCAATTCATTAATTTTATTCCAATTAAGTGTCACAGAGGAGCTTGAGCCTATCCAAGTGGTCACTGGGCGAGAGGATGAGTACACCCTGGTCAGGACACTAGCCTTTTGCAGGTCCACATACAGTACAGACAGACAAAAACATCAGTGCATCTGGAATACTGTATGCTACAAGCACTCTAGATGAGTGTAATGTTGGTGCTGCTGGCACAGCCTTTTGCTTAGCGAGGCTTTCAGACTGTCAACATCTATTTGCGGTGACTGGTCCACATTCACCTTTAACGACTGAAACCATTTCTGGCCTTGCAAGGCCTGTTGATTTTCCTTTCACCTTACAGGTGACATGCACCCCCATCCCCAGGCTGAGACGACGTGCATTATTGATAGGGGACTCCATCTCCTGCAGAGATAGGCTAGTGTTGCCAGCTGATGTTACATATTTACCTGGAGCCAGAGCATCTGAGATAACTTCTCATGTTAGGGTGCTGGCATCACATAATGACAGACCTATTCAGTCATATAACACTTGGGACATCAACATAATTATTCATGCCAGTGCCAACAATGATAGGATGCAGTCTGAGGTCACAAAGATCGACACAGACAGGCAGAAAGATGCTGCACCTATTAATACTCATCCAAATTTGAGTGTGTTCACTATTATTAAAAATCTGTTATCCTGTTCTCAAGAGAATTATGTTTCATTTTATATGACACCAAAAGAAACACACCTGCAGTTATTATACAAATAATGGATGGTAAGGAGTCCAACATAGAGAAATATTGGATGAAGAAAAGTTATATTGGACGAGGTGCAATATTTCTGTTATATGGCTGGGGGGGCCTGGCTGCCTTTTTGTTTCTGTCCTTTGTTTCTCCTTCCAGGTGGCTTGCATTTGGGACTGAGTGGCTGTGTTGCTGAGGTTATCAGGACCTCACCCTGATCACCTGTGGCTCGTCAGGACTCACAGCTGAGGTGCATCTATTTGGATTGGAACATGGTGGCATTTAAGACTGGAGTATACAGTGTGTATTTGCCAGAGACTCGACCTTGTGACCAGACGGGTGAGATCGTCGTCTCGGGAGCCATCTCATCATCAGTGGATGCAGAGAACGTCCAGGGTTTGATGCACGGTCTGTGAAAGAGGAGGGGGTGAGGTCTCACGCTCGTCAGCACACTTCCTGAGGTACGTTAGATTTTGTGACTAACATTTATACAGTCAGTAAATGTGGTGTCCCTCACACCTTTATTATATTGAGCTGTATGTTAGTCATGTATCGGCTTCCACTGCAGTGGAGTTTTGTGAACTGGATGTTCCATGCCTGCAGGTTGGGAAGCTGATTAGTAATCAAGCCAGGAAGTGTTTGCTGTTTGTACACCTTTAAGTGTTCTCTCTGTGTGTAGAGTGTGGACTCACATAATGGTTCCTTCTTTCACAGACTTGGTTTGTTGCGGCCACCTGGGGGGTGTCGGCGGGGTCCTTGGGTCCGAACAGCTTCTGGCTCCGGACCGTTAGCGCTGCTGGGAGCGCACCGTATCACCACCACGCCAGACCGCACTTTCTGTTATTTTTGTATCACTGTTATGTATTAAATTCAGTTAGCCTTTGTACCGTGCTCTGCTTATTTCATACTGGGTCCTTCAAATGCTGGTCGGTTCTCCGAGCTGCGTCCGACACATAACAATTTCTCTATGTTGGATGACTTGCCATCCATCAATTGTTATGTTCTCCAGCCCCTCCCAAATTAAGCAAACAACAAAGAGTCAAGTAAATTAGATCAATTTATTTTGTTGTGAACAGCATATGAATGCTTCTAAAACCTCAGTAGCGTGGTTGTCTACCTTCTTAGTGTTTTTGGCATCCTTGGAGTTCAATATTTCCACCAGTTCCTCCTCTGTGAACTCAGCAAACCTCGCTGGCAGACGATTTTCTGCTGTTGTTGACATGTTTGTTGCCATTTTTCAACCAGCGTCTGTCAGCCAGTTCCTGACCTTCGTATGCCGTGCTCTGATTGGCTAGCTGTTGGCAGTAAGCTCTAACGCCATTGGTCAGTGGGAACCGATCCAATATAACTTTTGGTCCTAGCCTTTTTGGATCCTTTTGGATCAAACATAACTTTCTGACGCCAAGCATGCCAAAATACAGGTAAATGATGGACAGAAAGGCTAATCTGTGATTGGCTATTGCAATCTGAGTGGAGAGCATACCCAGATGTTTGCTAATATATTCATTAACATACATCCGACTTTTTTCAGACTGAGTTGCTGTGCCTTTAATAATTAGCTGCAGGGCAGGTATGGAAATATATGACCGACATATGGCCTCAATTGCTATGGTCTTACCAGCGTAGCTAAAATTACTTTTCGACAGAGGTGAGTAACCAAGGCTTCAGTGAGTAAAGGTCTTCCTACATAAGTGTTTTTTCCAACTACACAGACAGGTAACATGACCTGGATTTAAACCAAGGTTGACATACTGGAAGTCCTCTTCCAATCCAATAGTGCTACCTGCTAAGACTAAGTCCCATTTAAGACAGTTCAAGAATATCATTGAAGACTTTGCTGGAGCCTCTCATCAACATTATATTAGTGCAAAAGTGCCACCATATAGTGTTTCAGAAGCCGTCTGAGTGATAGGGTTTTGTCCTCTGAATAGACTTAAGTTTGCACTTGCTTAAGGCTGGCTTATTTCATGCAATTTTAACTCAGCTAAGCTTTCATTGCAATTATCATCTCATTTCATCTGCAGTTAAGAAAATGCAAGTTCCATTTCCCCATACACCTAACAAAGGTGGAGCGACCTTGCCTGGCTCCCTGTTAAATGAACCAGCAAGAATGTTTTTGTGGGTATGTAAAAGGAAAGGCTGGCTGTTAAATGTCCACCATTTTCCCATTTCTCTCTGTCACTGATGCCTGACAGGCTGTAATTTTTATTCTCTCACTCCAGTGGAGACTACTGAGCTGGAGATTATGGAGATGACGGTTTGGATTTTTAAGCACCCTTTTCATCCCATTTTAAATCTCTATAATGTCTGAGCATAAATAAAAACAGATGCCTTTTATAAACCAACTGGGCAGTCAAGCTGAATAACACTGCGCTTCACTGAGCTCACATTTATTACTGTCGCTGTTGAGTGAACATTTCCCACAGACGATGTCAATCTACATGTCAATGCAGAACCTCTTTGACAAATGGTGCTCAAAGAGCGAAGGCCTGAAATTCCTGTGAGAAACATTAATTTTCTAATTCTGCTGTCAGTGTCAATTTCATCATTAATTGTGTCAATAATACTTCATTGTTCATGTGCAAAAGGCCATTTCGGATTTGCCTTTATAAAGTGATTATTGGCATGAGAACAACTCCTGCTAATATGAAAAGGAGTTTTAATTAATGCTCAGACAAGGTTGGTTTGAGGTGAGAGGAGGGTTACATTGAGGGAGTGATTTACTGTATAATCCAGCATTAAAGGATTCAATCACAGCTGGATTTCACCTCTTTTTTTCAAATCAGGTTAAATATAGATTGATGAAGTCCTGTTACAATTTATGTTCCATTCTAAAATTAGAATGCATTCAGAAACTGCATAAATCTGCCAAGGCCACATATTTCCCACTGTCAAAACATCAACTTTCACTTGCATTTAGCATCAAGCCTTGTCTCCAAAGAAATCATCGATGTGTTTTAAAATTTCATCAAGATCCATTTAAATTTTGCTCTAACTCTAACATTCTTCTAAGTCAAAGAAGCAGAATATATTTTGGATAAATCTTAAATTATTTATTTGGACATTATTCATCTGTACTATAAACCCAAACAAGTTAACAGAAAAAATAAATAAATAAATTATGTAACCCTTTTTTAACTTAAAAGTCAAATATTTTCATAGCATAAGTATTTGTTTTATTTAAATTAGTTACAGTCAACATTTTCAATCACTTCTCAGCATTTAAACCTATAGGATCTTTCAAATTTCATTCAACTGGCAAAATTTTGCTTTGACTGAAATCCAGGCATCACAATGCTGTTTTATGTTTGAAACGTGTTGCAAAATTACAGCCCATTTTAATGAAGATAACATATTTTTCCGGGGGGGACCATAATGAATATTGTATTTCCCAGCTAACGTTGTGTGCAGGAGGATTTCTGTGTGTGTGTTTGTGTGTTTGCATATGCATGAGTTTTTGAAATTACTGGTTGTTACCTGTCCAGCAGCACACTGGACCAGCTCTACATGCTCCATCGGGTGCTCGAGGGTTCATGGGAGTTTGCCCAACCAGTCCACATGTGTTTTGTGGATCTGGAGAAGGCACTCGACCGTGTCCCTCAGGGCACCCTGTGGGGAGTGCTCCAGGAGTACGGGGTCCGGGGTCCTTTGCTAAGGGCTATCCGGTCCCTGTACAACTGCAGCAGGAGCTTGGTTTGCATTGCCGGTAGTAAGTCAAACCTGTTTCCAGTGCACGTTGGCCTCCACCAGGGCTGCCCTTTGTCACCGGTTCTGTTCATTATTTTTATGGACAGAATTTCTAGGCGCAGCCAGGGTGTAGAGGGGGTCTGGTTTGGGAACCACAGAATCTCGTCTCTGCTGTTTGCGGACGATGTGGTTCTGTTGGCTTCGTCAAATCAGGACCTTCAGCGTGCACTGGGGCGGTTTGCAGCCGAGTGTGAGGCGTCCGGGATGAAAATCAGCACCTCCGAATCCGAGGCCATGGTTCTCGACCGAAAAAAGGTGCTTTGCCCTCTTCAGGTTGGTGGAGTGTCCTTGCCTCAAGTGGAGGAGTTTAAGTATCTCGGGGTCTTGTTCACGAGTGAGGGACGGATGGAGCATGAGATCGATAGACGGATCGGTGCAGCGTCTGCAGTGATGTGGTCGCTGTGTCGGGCCGTCGTGGTGAAGAGAGAGCTGAGTAGGGGGGCAAAGCTCTCGATTTACTGATCAATCTACGTTCCGATCCTCACCTATGGTCATGAGATTTGGCTCATGACCGAAAGAACGAGATCGCGGGTACAAGCGGCCGAGATGAGTTTCCTCCGCAGGGTGGCTGGGTGCTCCTTTAGAGATAGGGTGAGGAGCTCGGTCACTTGGGAGGAGCTCGGAGTTGAGCCGCTGCTCCTCCACGTCGAAAGGAGTCAGTTGAGGTGGCTCGGGCATCTTTTCCGGATGCCCCCTGGACGCCTCACTGGAGAGGTGTTCTGGGCACGTCCCATTGAGAGGAGGCCCCGGGGAAGACCCAGGACACGCTGGAAGGATTACATCTCTCGGCTGGCTTGGGAACGCCTCGGGGTTCCCCCGGAGGGGGAGGTGTGTGTGGATCGGGAGGTCTGGGCGGCTTTGCTTGAGCTGCTGCCCCCGCGACCCGACTCCGGATAAAGCGGAAGAAAATGGATGGATGGATGGACGGTTGTTACCTTTGACCCCATGTGAGGTGTGTGCATGCCCAGTGCACATTCACATCCATGAGATGTCTTGTAAATCATGTCAGATGTGTTATCTGGTTTCAAAAATGCATTGTTAGAGTTAGCAGTGTTTATTTATTGCTAATGTTTCCAAAATAGAAGAGAAACATGTTGGATTTATGCAGAAATGCAGCTGTTTCAGAGCGTTTTCTGACATTTTGAATTATTTTGTTTTAGAAAGCAGCCTGTGAGATATTGTATCATTCTCTGATTGACTGTCACCATGTGCTTCCCAACATCCCTCACAGAAGTCAGGGGAAGCCCCATGTGTTCAATGACATCACTATCATAGACTGTATGGGTTTCTACCATATGTAGTTCAAGGCAGTCTGTTCTTTTTGAAAAATGTCACTTCAGGAAAACTATTTATTATATTTTTCAGGACAATGCAAATTTTGATCATATTGGCAATGTCATATAATGAATCCTGTATTTAAAGTCTGATAAATAAAATCATAGTGGTGCCAAATAAAATTATTTTTATGACTTAAATCTCGGGCAGTACGGTGGCTTAGTGGTTAGCACTGTTGCCTAATAGCGAGAAGGTCAATCAATCAATCAATCATTTTTTTTTATATAGCGCCAAATCACAACAAACAGTTGCCCCAAGGCGCTTTATATTGTAAGGCAAGGCCATACAATAATTATGTAAAACCCCAACGGTCAAAACGACCCCCTGTGAGCAAGCACTTGGCTACAGTGGGAAGGAAAAACTCCCTTTTAACAGGAAGAAACCTCCAGCAGAACCAGGCTCAGGGAGGGGCAGTCTTCTGCTGGGACTGGTTGGGGCTGAGGGAGAGAACCAGGAAAAAGACATGCTGTGGAGGGGAGCAGAGATCGATCACTAATGATTAAATGCAGAGTGGTGCATACAGAGCAAAAAGAGAAAGAAACAGTGCATCATGGGAACCCCCCAGCAGTCTACGTCTATAGCAGCATAACTAAGGGATGGTTCAGGGTCACCTGATCCAGCCCTAACTATAAGCTTTAGCAAAAAGGAAAGTTTTAAGCCTAATCTTAAAAGTAGAGAGGGTGTCTGTCTCCCTCATCTGAATTAGGAGCTGGTTCCACAGGAGAGGAGCCTGAACGCTGAAGGCTCTGCCTCCCATTCTACTCTTACAAACCCTAGGAACTACAAGTAAGCCTGCAGTCTGAGAGCGAAGCGCTCTATTGGGGTGATATGGTACTACGAGGTCCCTAAGATAAGATGGGACCTGATTATTCAAAACCTTATAAGTAAGAAGAAGAATTTTAAATTCTATTCTAGAATTAACAGGAAGCCAATGAAGAGAGGCCAATATGGGTGAGATATGCTCTCTCCTTCTAGTCCCCGTCAGTACTCTAGCTGCAGCATTTTGAATTAACTGAAGGCTTTTTAGGGAACTTTTAGCACAACCTGATAATAATGAATTACAATAGTCCAGCCTAGAGGAAATAAATGCATGAATTAGTTTTTCAGCATCACTCTGAGACAAGACCTTTCTGATTTTAGAGATATTGCGTAAATGCAAAAAAGCAGTCCTACATATTTGTTTAATATGCGCTTTGAATGACATATCCTGATCAAAAATGACTCCAAGATTTCTCACAGTATTACTAGAGGTCAGGGTAATGCCATCCAGAGTAAGGATCTGGTTAGACACCATGTTTCTAAGATTTGTGGGGCCAAGTACAATAACTTCAGTTTTATCTGAGTTTAAAAGCAGGAAATTAGAGGTCATCCATGTCTTTATGTCTGTAAGACAATCCTGCAGTTTAGCTAATTGGTGTGTGTCCTCTGGCTTCATGGATAGATAAAGCTGGGTATCATCTGCGTAACAATGAAAATTTAAGCAATACCGTCTAATAATACTACCTAAGGGAAGCATGTATAAAGTGAATAAAATTGGTCCTAGCACAGAACCTTGTGGAACTCCATAATTAACTTTAGTCTGTGAAGAAGATTCCCCATTTACATGAACAAATTGTAATCTATTAGACAAATATGATTCAAACCACCGCAGCGCAGTGCCTTTAATACCTATGTCAATTCCCGTGGCCTTTCTGTGTGGAGTTTACATGTTCTCCCCGTGTTTGCGTGGGTTTCCTCCAAAGACAAGCGGGTTAGGTGGATTGGAATCTTTAAATAATTGTCCGTAGGTGTGTGTGTGGGTGTGTCTGTGTTTGTCTGTTTGTGGCCCTGCGACAGACTGGCATCCTGTCCTGGGTGTACCCCGCCTCGCGTTGTATGGCTGCTGGGATAGGCTCCGCCCCCCCCCCCCCCCCCCGCGACCCTTAATTGGACTAAGCGGTAGAAGATGGATGGATGGCTGCATGGACTTAAATCTCAGTGGCAATACAGTATACCTATAAATTTACTCACTCCATGAACACACTATTATGTTTACTCAGCATTTATTAATTAATTTGGCACAAGCTTTACACCAAATGCCCTTCCTGACACAACTCCATATCCCATGGAGAATGGACAGAGGTGATCTTGAACTAACTGCTTTAAACTAACTTCATGCTTGACCCCCACTGTATACTGTTGTCTTTATAATTAAAATTATGTTAAATGCTTGAATGTATGATGCTCAAAATCATGTGGCTCAACACTTAAAACTTTCTGGAAATTCTTCAGCTCAATTACACAACTTGAATAAATGCCTTCTTCACATTTGGTTCTTTATTCTCATTTTGTGCTTGGGAGTATGTATCAAAGATTAAATACGAACTATTAATCACGGCTTTCAAATGAACACAAATCTCTCCTGCTCACACCATTTAGCAGGTTGAACAAACTTTATTGTAAATCTCATGAACACTGAATTCTTTTTTCATATCATGCACAATAGTCTCAGCACATAAATCAGTTGGATGCTAAATTAATAGTCCTATCCCTCACACTCCAGAAAGGGCCAAGAGGGTTCAGGTGTCTTTGAAACTGCAGCAGATGATTTCACTGATGAACTTATACCATCTGCCCGTGATGTTAATCAGTGAAATCACCTGGTGGAGTTGGTGCTTGCAAAGAAACCTGAACCAACTGGCCTTTTCTGGAATAACTTTGACACCTATCCACTATATTGTTCTTACTCATTTCAAATGAACCAGTTTACATAATAGAAATGAATAAAATTTAATTATACTCTTAAGTGACAGATATTTAATCAATAAAGAAAAACTTCAGGTTAATCAAAATTATTAATTTAATAAACTGAAAAGGATGAAAAAGTCACAGTATTTTTTTTTTTTTCCAAAAGTTAAGTTTAATAATTTTCAGTATTTGGGTTTAGTCAGTGGTTAGTGTGCTTGATTTCGGTATGGAAGATTCCCCGTTCAAGCCCCACCCCTGCCACATTTCACCTTGAAAATGTCAGAACGGTGGCTGCCTGGCAACCATAGCATCAATGCAAACTCTGACTAGGCTTAGGTGTAGGAGAAAACATGGTCTTTATTCCAGGCTCTGGTTTAGTACACATGTGATCAAGCAGCAGGGCAGAGGTACAATCACAATCAGGCAAAAACGCAGTCATGGTTGAGCAGGGGTCAGAGGCACGAGCAAACACAGACATCTGGGATGAGGCAAGAGGCATGGTCGAGGAAAAAAGAGCAAAGATACGATACACGGCAAGGCAAAAGCAGGACTGAGAGCGACAGCTGGAATGTGTACAAGACAACAAACTGGCACTGGTGTGGTGACTGGGAGGGGGTTAAATAGGACAGGAGTTAACAAGATGCATGTGACAAACATTCTAGAAAGGGGTGTGGCTAGTGAACAAAGATTAAACACTGTGCAAGATGGGGAGGAAAAGAGTGCACAAAGTGATGTAGGAAACAAAGATGCGTGAGCAGGTGCCAAGAGTGAGAGTGAAAGAAGACACAGAGTGGACAGAGACAAAGTGAAAGACAAAGACATGAGGCAGGTGCAGATATGTGAAGTGAGAACATAATCGGATGGGTGTGAGAGAAACAGGGATCTGTGTCCCGAGGAGATAAACAGATGACAGAACAACTAATCAATTAATTTTTGCTTTATTAACATAAAGCAAAACCGGATAAGTAAGTATAACTGATGACAACATTGATAAAAAAAAACAAACAAGTGATAACCTAATGAAAACTACATGAGCATAAATAGAGATAAATACTAAAACTAAACAGAAGCTGACTAAGAAAACAAGGTAGTAAAACAAACAAGGCTCATGAGGGAGCTGGAGCCTATCTCAGTGTAGCGGCTGCACTCTGCGTTGTGTTGTTATTGACTCCGCCCATTCGCTCCCCTCGGGACGCAAACTCATGAGCTCCGGCATGGGAGTCGGACTCTCTAACCAGAAGACTAAAACCCAGGGCTCTAGCCTTGTGACCAGAGAATCCTTTTGAGCTGTTGGGAGTGAGGTTTACTAACTACATCTGCACAGCGACACCTGCTGGCCTCCGCTACACTCACCCCCCTAAACTCACTCCCATCCGGGTACACGGCACCATTGTAGCAGCTGCACTCTGCGTTGTGTTGTTATTGACTCCGCCCATTCGCTCCCCTCGGGACGCAAACTCACGAGCTCCGGCATGGGAGTCGGACTCTCTAACCAGAAGGCTAAAACCCAGGGCTCTGGCCTTGTGACCAGAGAATCCTTTTGAGCTGTTGGGAGTGAGGTTTACTAACTACATCTGCACAGCGACACCTGCTGGCCTCCGTTACACCAGCAGTTATTACAGGGTATTAGTTCTACATTTTTGAGTTAAATATTCCTGAATGCTTAAAATTTGTTTCTAGATTCTGGATGCAAAATATCTTTCAGATTGAATTCAAAATAAAATTTCTAATTTTCTGAAACATTATCCTTCTCCTTATCGAATTTCAGCAACATCCCCTGACAATATTTTTCAATATATTTGTTGCGATGCACCCAACATTCTTTTCTGTCTCACTTACAGACATATTCTTGATTACCAGAACTTTGACTATGTGCTTACCAAACTTCACTGAAATTTGTTCATTACATTTTGAGTTATTCTACCAGGAGACAAACAATGATGCTGGTGAAAAATTACCTCCTTGGAGTAGGTAAAAATCAGTTGCACTGAATTACCACTATTGCAAATTACCTGCTGAAAATGGTACATTATAATCATAGTAAAGCTGCACCAGTTTCACAGGTAAGCACAGGTGCACGTCTTTAACTGCCATTAAACTGTTAAATAAAGAGTCAGAGGACTGTGCCTCTTTAAAAAGTTTGTATTTATTTACTTTGTTTACATATTATTTACTGCAAACCAAAGCATGGACCAAATTCAAATTTCAAAGTAATTATACCCCACAAATAAAATCTGGGGTCTACCATCTATCCATGAGTCTGAAAGGTGCAGTTACTCCTAAACTATTGGGTGATTTTTACTGAAACGTCACACAATGGTAGCACAACATGTCATGGTGGTTCAAAATCTCCAAGGGACAATCATTTAACTTTTGTGTTTAATTAAAGCATCATATGATACTGACTTAATAAGCGCAACTCCTCCAGAGCAACATTTAGATTTCACTGAAACTTCAAGGAATGGTAGCACATCATATGTCGATTCTCACCTGTGGCCTTTCTGTGTGGAGTTTCTATGTTCTCTCTGTGTTTGTGCGGGTTTCCTCCTGGTGCTTCCTACCACAAGCAGGTTAGGTGAATAGGAAACTTTAAAATTGGCCATAGCTGTGGGTGTGAATGTGTTTGTTTGTCTGTATGTGACCCTGTGACAGACTGGCGTCCTGTCCAGGGTGTACCCCGCCTCACACCTTATGGCTGCTGGGATAGGCTCCAGCCCCCCGAGACCCTTAATTGGAGTATGTAGTTGAAGATGAGTGAGTGAGTGCTACCAAGGAGGTAATATTTTTATTCCTCATTGTCTGTTTGTCTCTTAACAGGTTTACTCAAAACTAATGAATTGATTTTCTTGAAACTTGGTAGAAGAATGGGGTATGGGTCAAGCAGGAAACCATTAACCCATGTAGTGGATCTGATAAAGGGGAGGATCCAGGGATTTTAGCACATATTTGCCTGAGTGTTGAGAACCTCAGTGGCTGGAAAAGGCCAAGGTGATGTCCATGCTTCATCTGGCTGAACTGGATGGATGGCTACTTTCAAGAGGTGGTGTCATGGATCTGCACCATTGCATGCTCATGCACTTGTCTTGAATTGATTGCTCTCACAATGTTAAAAAAACTGAAAAAAGTATCCTCAACGTGCCCCCTAAATCAGGTCCAGCCCCAAAGTTAATGGATTCCTCCTTGGCCCATACACCACTAATCCATCAAGAACGTTTTAAGACAGTTAGTTCAGTAGTCTCCCATAATCCTGCTAACAGTCAAACAGACAAACAGCACTTGAAGTATAAATATGCATCTGTACAGTGTTGCTATGGAAGAATAGGTGAGATTTGGTTTGTTATTTGATATATATGCTCTCAAATTGTCATTTTTGTTATTGTTTTATTTATGGCATGATATTTGTCGATTACAGGTGCAGAAATCTAGTCACAAAAGATTTGCCAAAACAATATACGTATAGTGCATACAAGCAGCCAGTATGGCAGAGCAGAAAGGTATCATTTTGTGAGCTTCAACACAGATGTTGATTTGCTCTTGCTTTTAAAATGGCTTAAAAAGTGTTTGACCCCTGAAGTCCTTCAAGCTAAAGCTCATCAATTCCCTTTCACAGACTGTTGTGTGAGAAGAAAATACTGTGTGCTCTTACACTTTGAGTGATAAAATATATTCACCAGTTTGTCCGTGTTGATCTCTCTGCTGACATGAGTGTGGGGAAATTCATATTGGTGTGGACTGACTTGCTGGTGGAGTTATACGAATACTGTGTTTCCAGCATTTTAACCATGTTTTGAAGAGGCTGTTAGTCAGCAGATGTTAGGGTGAATCAGATAAGCTGGTAAATATTTCTCTGCAGTGTGATGTACTTTGCATGCAGTAGGCAACAAATCTTGCACTTTGGGGATGTACAGATATCTGTAAAAAACAAGCAATCATACAAAAAAAGAATGGAAATGAGAGCGCCACACTCGTATAGCGCAAATCTCTGCTGACACAAGTTCCTAAATCCACAAAATTTTACCTTTGTAAAAATTTTCAAGGTCAAAGTCCTGTTAGAACTTGCTTTACATAAGCAAAATTAGATGTGATCAAATATCAGGAGTATGTCTTTAGTTCATGCACTTGAATTGATGTTTTTTGTGATGTGGTCAAGTGTTTTTTTTTTTTACTTTTTTAGTTTCTGAATTTTTTTTCAGATACTTATCTCTGAACGTTAGTTATCTCTGCTATGCACAATTTTTCATTGCTTTTTAGTACATGGTTTCTGACTGATAACTGGAAGATAGACAAACAGGCATAAACGTGGAACCTCCTTTCACTTTTTGTGGTGTAGGTAAATCCATAAGAGAAAAATGAGCGTGATTGAGGCACTTTTGATTGAGATATAATCAAAATGTACACCAAATGGGCAGCCCCCAGACCCCTGGTCTATGGCCTTTGGCCCTGCGGGCCTTGCACGTTGTCCCCCACAATTCTGAGTTCTAAATTGTGCCCTTGCTATCAAAGATGAGAGTGATCAGGGCATGTTTGATTTAGATATAGTGTAAAATATACATTAAATGGGGTTTAGATACCCTGCAAGGCTTATGACAAATGTGGCTGTGGAATCCATTAGCTTAGCAGGGAAATTATTGCAGAAAATCCACTATGGTGATAGTGCAGTTTATCTGCCTGGGAGGGAAATTCAACAAGTTAAGACTGTGGCCTGCTTCCATAGACGTGTCCATAAAAATCATAGAGGGATATGCTTTGCAAACTTAATACCCATTACTACATTGGATGATGTTGAAATAGAGGATGGCCCAATGGTTGTTCAAGAAATATCAAAGATTTTGTGTCTGCTACCTACAACATGCGTGGAATGTCTCAAACCTAAACCTACTTCGAGGCATCTTATATATGCTACTCTGGAACCACCCCTAACCCAAACAGTTCAACTGTCAACCCCACTGAAGTCCTTAGTCTGGGTCTCATTAACATAAGATCACTATCCTCAAAATCATTGTTGATTAATGATCTAATTATTGATCAGCACTTAGATATGATTGGGCTAAGTGAAACCTGGCTTAAACCTACAGCTGTCCTCCCCTTAAATGAGGCCTGCCCACCAGCATATACATTTAGTCACATCCCTCGTGATGTGAAGCAAGGCGAGGGAGTTGCTCTTATTTATAAAACTAGGTTATTAACTTATTAGCGCCCTGTACTGGGTGTACCCCACCTCATGCTCTTTGACTGCTGGGATAGGCTCCAGCTCCCTGCAACCCTTAAGCGACTGAAAATGAGTGAGGTGGGTGAGTGAGTTAACTTATTAGCTGTTAGGGGTCACAAATATAACTCGTTTGAGCATCTGATTCTCTGCTCTGCTCAGGATATTACGCATTGCCAAGGCCAGAAGAATAAAATCAGCCATATTACTTTGTCACTGTATGTAGGCCACCTGGCCAATATTCTAAATTCTTAGGTTAATTTGGAGCGTTCATGTCTAACTTCTCAACTAGTGCAGATAACATTCTGATCATTGGTGACTTTAACGTTAACATAAATAAGCCTTCTGATCCGCTCTGCAATTCATTTATGGAAATTGCAGATGCATTATGATTTCTGCAATGCATTAGGGACTCGATGCACATTAGTGTAAATACCCTGGATTTGGTTCTCGCACATGGTATTGCTGTGACATCATGCCTCTTATATCACTCGTCTCTGATCACTCACTTATTAAGTTTATAGTTTTTCTGCTGTGTTTAGTGGAACAACAACCTTCTATATCACTACGGCAATGCATCATCTCCTCAACTAAGACTGAACTCGAAGCGAGACTGCCTGATGTCTTTGCTTCACTTTTGTCAAATACCGAATCAGTAAACAGTCTTGTGGATAGTTTAAACTCAGTGCTCAAAACTACACTCGACATGATTGCACCACCTGTGTTAAATCTACACTTCCCCAAAACACAGTCACCTTGGTTCAATGATTACCTGCATCAAGCATAAGGCTAGAGGTCTAGAATGGAAATGGCATAGTTCAAAATTAGATGTATTCCACCTTCCGTGGCGTGATGCTATCTTAGACTATAAGCATGCATTACTGGCTACAAAGTGGACCAATTACTCTGATTTGATCAACAAAAACAAGCATTACTCAAAGTTCTTGTTCGACACGGTGGCAACACTTATTCATGGACAACCACGTGTAGTTTGGTCTTCTTTTACAGCACAAAATTTCCTGGATTACTTTAAGACAAAAATAGAAAACATTAGGTTAAACATAACCCAGCATGCCTCAACCCAGTCACTACACCCTGCTATTGAGGTGGGCACTATTACTGAGGTATTACCTAGATTTACAGAATTTGAGAGTATCTCTCTTGGCATGCTGATGAAACTCGTAACATCAGCAAAAAGCACAACCTGTTTAACTGATCCTATACCAACAAAAGTGTTTAAGGACCTGTGACCCACTCTTGGGCCGACTGTGGTAGAAATGATTAAATGATCTAGAAATAAAGAAATGATCTTTCTTTAACTTCTGGATATGTTCCTAAATGTTTAACTTTAACTTCTGGATATGTTCCTAAATGTTTCAAATATGCAGTGATTAAATCATTACTTAAGAAACCTAATTTTGCCCCTAGTGTATTGAAAAAATATTGGCCAATATCAAATCTATTATTTTGCTCTAAAATTCTGGAAAAAAGTGGTGTCACAGCAGCTCATGGACTATCTTACTGAGAATAATCTCTTTGAGCCACTGCAGTCTGCTTGTAGAAAATATCATTTCACATAGACGGCTCTCACTAAAGTGGTGAATGATCTTCTACTTGCAAGGATTCGGACACCACTACGGTTCTAGTGCTGTTAGATCTCAGTGCTGCATTTGATTCTATGGATCATCATATTCTACTTGATAGGCTGGAAAATCACTTTGGGATTACTGGGAGTGCCTTTGCATGGTTGATGTCGATGTCATACTTGACCAGCCGTTCTCACTGTGTTTTGTACAGTAATACTACCTCTAACCTTAGTGACATGAAATTTGGTGTTCCACAGGGGTCTGTCTTAGACCCCCTGCTTTTCTCCCTTTATATAGCAACCCTTGGGCACATATTGGAGTGTTTTGGGATTACCTTTTACTGCTATGCTGATGATACTCAGTTATACATGCCGATAACTGCTGGTAATCTCATTCACATAAAATCCTTAGAAGATTGCCTTGCATCAGTGAGAAGTTGAATGTCTAGTAACTTCCTGCTTTTAAACTCTGGTAAGAATGAAATGATGGTTCTCGGTCCAGTGAGACATCGGCATCAATTTGACCAGTTAACGCTTAGCCTAGGCTCATGTGTCATACATCACACTGACAAAGTGAGGAACCTTGGGTTAATTTTTGATCCTACATTGTCCTTTGACCTCCACATTAGAAATATTATGAGGACTGCTTTCTTCCACCTGCGAAATATAGCGAAGATTCGTCCCATCCTGTCTATGGCTGATGCTGAGACCCTGATCCATGCATTTATCTCTTCTCGATTGGACTACTGCAATATTCTATTTTCTGGTTTACCCAGTCCAGCATTAGGGCTCTCTAACTGGTTCAAAATGCTGCAACCAGACTTTTGACACAAAGCAGAAAGTACAACCACATTACACCCATTTTGGCATCCCTTCACTGGCTTCCTGTCCCAGTGAGTTCAGATTTTAAGGTTCTGCTACTAGTCTATAAAACTGTTCACGGACTGGCACCTCCCTACCTAGCTGACCTAATTAAACCTTACATACCAGCCAGGGCTTTGCGTTCTCAGGGTACAAGATACACTTCTACACTTTTTACTCTATTAATTCATTTTATTAGGAAACGGAGCATGCCACGGCCTCAACTTTACCTAAATTCTGGGTCTTTTAGTGAAGCTTACGGCTAGTTGCTGGCAATGACCTTAGTAGTTCCTGTTTTTCTTGTTCTTTAATGCTCGCAAATTATACTGTATTTCTTGTCTTTCTGATGCCTGGTTCTGTTCTTTCTCTCTGTTTAAGGTGCAGCTCCATGCAGAGGTGGGTGTGGTTTTTGTGCTGGAGATGCTCCTGTCCTGTGCAGCAACAGCATTTCTTGTATATTCATTTTGTGAATTCTTGAATGAATGAATGAATGAATTTATTTGGCACACAAACTCAACAGTAACAAAAAACTGATACACAATACAATTCCACAGTGACGTGTGACCAAAAGGGGGTGAGTAGAAGCAAAGCTTATAAACGAGCCCACCCCTTATATACATACAAACATACATATATACTCATTACCAACCCCCAGAGCAAGCACACAGGCGACAGTGGTAAGGAAAAACTCCCTCCGATGTATTGAGGAAGAAACCTCAAGCAGACCAGACTCTAAGGGGTGACCCTCTGCTTGGGCCATGCTACAAACACATTTAACACAACACAAACTCAAGTCCCGTCATCATAAACATCTCTAGTGTAGATACATACATATATACACATACTTACATACACACATACCTACATACAATTGTACAGAAAGATTGCCGTACCAGGCAGTCATGCCATACCTAACTAGGCTCTCTAACACTGCCTGGTAAAACAACAACATAATTTTCTGATTGACTCCATACAAACAAAGTCTACGAAGGAAATAAAGTCTTTGATGGAATCGGGAGCACAAACTGTCCACATGTGCAGTCCAGCTGAAGGTATTGTCTATGTGCAGCCCCAAGTACTTGTATGAGTTGACCTGGTCAATGGGAATACCATGTATGACCACAGGAGTATGGTCCCCAACAGTCCTTGGATCCAGAATCATTTCCTTGGTTTTATTGACATTTAAAACCAAGTGGTTGTCATCACACCACTGCACAAAGTGTTTCACTTCAAGGAAGTACTTTGTTGGACTTGAATCTTTGTGCAGTAGGCTCAAAATAGCTGTATCATCAGAAAATTTAAAAACAAAGTTATTGCAGTAGTTATTTGTACAGTTATTAGTATAAAGAGTGAAAAGAACAGGAGAACTGACACAGCCTTGTGGTACACCTGTATTTGATGATTTGAGTACCGAAAGAGCTTGATTAACTCTAACTTGTTGTAATCTATTAGTTAAAAAGGAATGATACCATCTGATTAAAAGTGGGTTAACATTAATTTCCTTTAACTTGGACAACAACAGGTATGGCTGTAATGTATTAAAGGCTGAGCTGAAATCAACCAATAAAATCCGTGCATAAGCAGTAGGATCTTCCAAGTGCTTAAGTGAAAAGTGGGTTAAGCTGTTAATGGCATCGTCAGTGCCTCTACTCTGCCTATAAGCAAATTGGAATGGATCAAGTACAGGGTTAACAACCGTCTTAAGGAAAAATAGCATAATCTTTTCAAAGCACGATTTTTTGGCGATTGGAACAATAATGGATCTTTTCCAGAGGGTTGGTACAGTATGAAGGTCTACGGACTGCTGGAAGACAGGACACCAAGCAAGGGCCAGTTCTTCTGCACATGCTTTTATAAGCATTGCAGAGATGCCGTCTGGGCCGGTGGATTTTTTTGGAGACACCTTCTTAAAGATTGATTGAACTCTCCATGAGTCGATTGCAATCCTAGTATTTTGATCAACAGGAAGATTTTCCAGAATATTCTTACAATCATCAGAAAAATCTTGTGTTTCAAACCTCAGAAAAAAATCATTTAACTCATTTGCTTTTCCTTGATCATCATTTGTTGCAAGTGTCTTTTTAGCTGGATTCGTGTTTGTTATTATCTTGATGTTATCCCACAGCCTTTTAATGTCTGATTCGTTAAAGTTCTTCTCAATAGTTTCCCTGTGTAATATCCTGGCCTTTTTCAGCAATGTATTAAGTTCTCTTTGTACCACTTTCACACTCATTCTATCTTTGTTCTTAAATGCTATTTTTTTCCTATTAATACACTCTTTCACCTGTTTAGTTATATACGGCTTATTATTTGGGTACACTGTAACTTCTTTCTTACTCATAACACTGTCTACACAAAATTTAATGTAATCTGTTATTGCTTCAGTGGCTTCATTTATTTCCATTTCATGAAATATTTCCCAATTAGTGCAGAGAAAGGATCCTTTAAGTATCTCCATATTGTCTTTGTCCCATAAAATCACTGTCTTTGTTTGTGGCTTACTTCTTTTAAGAGCAGTCTTATAAAGCGGGATCAACTGGACAATATTATGATCCGAATTTGAAAGTGGAGGCTTTGATTTGGCAGTGTAAGCATTTTTCACACTGCCATAGCATTTATCCAACACTTTGTTTCCACGCGTTTCGCATTTTACATATTGTTGAAAACCAGGAAGAGATAATTCTAATTTACAATGATTAAAATCACCCAAGACAAACACTGGGGCTGCCGGTGTAAGTTGCAACTGTTTATGAATGCATTCAGCTATAAGGCTTGCTGCTCTTACTGCATTCCCACTAGGTGGAACATAAACAACACAAATGATTATATTCCCAAACTCCCTCGGGAGATAGAAAGGCCTCAGTGACAGACACAATAATTCTACATCCGATGTACACGAAGTCTCCCTCACGGTATAGTGCCTGCACCAGCTGTCATTCACAAACAGGCAAACCCCGCCCCCTCTGCTCTTTCCTGACAACTCGGATCTGTCCCCTCGGATAAGAGAGAATCCCTCAAGTTCAACAAGAGAGTCAGGAATATCTTGATGAAGCCAGGTCTCAGAAAAGACCAACATACCAGCTTCCCGGTATTCCCAGCAAACTTTGGCGTCTATACGGAGCTCCTCGATCTTGTTTTTTAATGATCTTACGTTGCCAAACAATATGCCAGGTAATGGAGGTCTGGTTCCTCTCCGCCGGAGACGCTGACGTATTCCCCCTCGTCTGCCTCTCTTTCGCTGTCTGCCAGTTATCGGTTGTACTTTCACAACATCAACATCAAGGAAATCTGCTGGTGCTGTTATTTCCCGGGGACGGAGGGCCAGCAATGCGTCTTTGGAATACCGCAGCGGTAACGGATCCATGACTTCGCCGTGGAGCATTGTTTGGCATACCGCCAGCCCCAGCCAAAAAACGACGGACAACAAAAGTTTGTATGCAAAATTCATGATAGTGCTTCTTCAAGCGTTCCTGACATCCCGCACACTCGCGTGCTAATAAAACAAAAACATGTTAAAAGACATAAAATAAATTAAAAAGGCATTAAAAAAAAAGGCATCCAAACCAGCATGAGCCCGGGTCGCCAGCCGTGCAGCGCCACCGGAAGTGGTAGCTCCAAAGAGAAAGTGATGTTCCTTAGTAGTTTCTGCAAATCCCCCCCCCCCCCCCCCCCCCCCCCCGAAACAAAAAATACTTGTGTCATCTGCAAATAATACTAATTTTAATATCTTGGACACATTAAAAATATAATTTATATAAAGTAAAAACAGTTTCGGACCCAATGCTGACCCCGGTGGGACACCACAAGCAATGTCCAAGCATGATGATGTATATTCCCCCAACTTCACAAATTGTTTTCTGTTACTCAAATAACCTCTCACCCAGTGCAACACTAATCCCCTGATCCCATACCGCTCAAGTTTACTGATTAATATATCATGATTGATTGTGTCGAAAGCTTTTTAAAGGTTGTAATTTATGATCTATGGCATTTGTGATCTCCTCAACTGATTCTATTAATGCCAGTGATGTTGAACCATTTGCTCTAAATCCATATTGACTGTCAATAAGTAATTTATGTTTGTTTATGAATTTATCTAATCTATTGTTGAATAATTTTTCTAATATTTTGGAAAATTGTGGAAGCAAAGAAACAGGCCTATAATTTGTGAAGTGGTGTCCATCCCCACTTATACAGCGGTACAACTTTGGCTATTTTCATTTCATTGGGAAATTTACTGGTTTGAAATGACAAATTACAAATATATGTTAATAGTTCTGAAATCCCTTCAATGACCTGTTTTACAACTATCATGTCAATTGCATTTAAATCAGTCGATGTTTTGTATTTGCAATTGTTAACAATATCTATTATTTATTTTTTTCCACTGCTGTGAGGAACATTGAACAGGGATTCCTCTCTTTAAGATTATCATTCCAGTCCTCAGATAACAATGAATCAGGAATCTTTTCTGCCAGGTTGGGTCCAACATTTACAAAAAAAAAATATTAAAGCCATTAACCACCTCATCCATATTCTCCTTTCTGATATTGTTATCAATGAAATATTGAGGATAGCTCTGCTGTTTTGTACCATTTTTAATAATGCTATTTAATATATCCCATATTCCTTTGATATTATTTTTGTTATTATATAATATCTTACTATAGTATTCCTTCCTACATACCCTTATAATATTAGTTAACTTATTTTTATATTTCTTATATCTATTTTCTGCCTCCTTAGTCCTTAGTTTTATGAATTCTTTATATAGAGTATTTTTCTTTTTACATGCATTTTGTAATCCTTTTGTCAACCATGGCCGATCTTTGAATTTTTGTTTTCTACCGTATTGCTTTATTGGACAGTTTTTTTTTTTTCTGGTCTTTATTTTCAAGTGGCGCACTTAGGAAGAACAAGTTGTTGACTGAGATTGAAGCTGATCTTGGGATGAATGAGAAGCATTATTGTAAAGCGCTTTGAGGATTTGATGCAGATGGAAAGGCGCTATACAAATGCAGTCCATTTACCATTTTCACCATTTGATCTACCAATATGTAGACCAGGGTTTGATTTGCGGTCACGCTACCTGTGTATGTGCTTGGACAAGATGTTTCATCTCCACGAACCCAGTTTACCCAGCTGAAAATGTGAACCAGCTTTAGCTGAAGAAATGACCTGCTATGGAATGGCATTCTGTCAAAAGGAAGTCATAGACTGTCAACTGCTTCATGCAACAGAATCCATCACCGGCACCAATCGTCCTCAGGGCCTAGAAAGGACTTACAGTTCTTCCCTCTTCCACCACCTCGGCAGCACGTCGACAATGTTGGATCATGGTTTGGGTCAGCACAACACACTCGCATGCCATTTGTGTTGCTCGGGGGCTGGACACAACACACTAACTGCCCTTTGAGCTTTCACCACCTCGACCACACGTCAACAGTGGTGTCCTGGTCACTACATTAGCGCTGGCTGCGTGAAAGCACCTATATTTTCTAAGTGCTCCACGACTGCTGTTGGAAGTTCGTGTGGTGGCACCTTAATTCTGGCCAAGAGTGGGTCGAATTCGCCCTCATTCGGCCGCTGGTGTGAAGACTTGCTCATTCATGACATTCATCCAGGGATTGATGTGGCCAATCATTTCATGCAGCCCCTCGAATGCGGTCAGACTGGTCCGACCTGCGTACAACATGCTGTACGAATGTTGCAAACACAGTCAGATGGCAGTACGACCTCATCTTGATGCTGGTCAATTGGGTTTCCAGCATGAGTGCAACGTGAATGTGGAGTGCATGTGCTGTGGCTGAATGGTTGTGCTGGCTGCTGTACGAGGCGTTCGAGTGCAGCTCTGATTTTTCATGACTGCCATTCAAATCCTCCTTCATGCGCCATTCGGCCTCATTTGTGTTATGTGTGAAGGGGCCTGAAGTGGTATAAAATGGATTAATGACACTCTCTTTTTTTAGCTGTACTGTAATTACCCTGGAAGCTGGCAGTAGCAGATCTAGTAGAGCATCAATTTTACATGTGAAATGTTTCTGTTACCATCAAGGTTGATAACACTGCATCACAACATTACATGAAATTAAATGGATTCAGCAACACTTCAAAACTTGCTAAAGATACCATTATCCCAAAGAATTTCACAATGCTGTATTATATGCATGCTCAGGGTATGCACCACCTCTGTGATGCCTTTCATTACCTCCACCAACGAAGTTGAAGGAGGTTATGTTGTCATCCATTTGTTTGTGTTTGTCTGTTTGATTGTGAACAGCCTGGAGCCCACATTTTTTTTTTCATAAATTCAAAAATTTCATAATTTATGAAAGTTTTACTGAAGATTCATATCCTACGGAACCTCTGAGCTGCCAAGCCCTAATATATATTTGGCTCAGTATCATGTAATTACGTGAAAAGTTTCATGTTATAACGTGATATTTATCATGTTATAACGTGATACTTATCACATTATTTCGTGATATGAAATTATCATGTTATTTCATGATGCGGTATTTTCACGTTATAACGAGAAATTATCACGTTATAACAAGAAATTATCACGTTATTTCGTGATATGAAATTATCACGTTATTCCGAGATAAGAAACTATCATGTTATTTCATGATATGCAACTATCACATTATTCCGAGATATGCAACTATCACGTCATTCTGAGATAAGAAATTATCACGTTTTTCTGAGATATGCAACTATCACGTTATTTCGTGTTAAGCATTTATCATGTTATTTCATGATATGTAGGCTATTCAGGTAATTCAGCGCTTCAACACTTCCCAGGTTCAGTCAAGGAACATGGCAAGTCTGTGATGTAGGGGGATTTAAGGATCAATAAAAAGCATGAGCCAATACTTTTGCTATTTGTTTTCACTATAATCAGAGTAAAAAAAAAAAAAAGCAAACAGCCTTAGATAAGTAGCGCCCTTTACTGGTATTCTAGCGCCCTCTAGTGGCAGAATAGCAGAACAGGTATATGGCTGTGTATCAAAGTAAAACCATATTGTTTTCACGTTATAACGTAAAAATACCATGAAATAACGTGATAAATGTTTATCACAAAATAACATGAAAATGTCATAATTCAAAATAACGTGATAATTTCATATTATGAAATAATGTGATAGATTCATATCTCGGAATAACGTGATAATTTATCACGAAATAACATGATAATTTCACGATAAAACGTGAAAATACCATATCATGAAATAACATGATAGTTGTGTATCACGAAATAACATGATAGATATCACGTTATAAAGTAATATCACGTTATAACATGAAACCTTTCACATTATTACATGTTACTGAGTCAAATTATATTTATATGGCTGGCAGCTCCACGTCGCCGTAATATCCTGATAGGCAAGAAGTAATTTAATTTTCAAGGTAACTGGTGAAAGGTCAAAGTCTGGAAAAATCTTCGAAATTTGTAAAAGTCCCTATCTTTAACATTGAACAAATTTTCAGAAATTCATACCTCTGTCAAAAAAGATCGTACTTCAGTGTTTTATGTAGGATGGTATCCTTTATTGACTGACAAACATTGACCCAGAGCTGATCCAGATTACAGATTTTGTGGCCATTTAAATTTAACATTGAAAACTTTCAGTTTTTTCAATTTAATTTATTTTTATTTATATAGCGCCAAATCACAACAGAGTTGCCTCAAGGCGCCTCACACAAGTAAGGTCTAACCTTACTAACCCCCAGAGCAACAGTGGTAAGGAAAAACTCCCTCTGAGGAAGAAACCGCAAGCAGAATAGACTCAAAGGGGTGACCCTCTGCTTGGGTCATGCTACAGACACAAATTACAGAAGAACTGCAAAACTCGAAAGAGGTATATAGTGAAGGTGATGTTGATAGAGCATATGGAGCTTTTTTAAAAATATTTACATCACTATATGAAAAAAAAAAAAACTGTCCAATAAAGCAATACGGTAGAAAACAAAAATTCAAAGATCGGCCATGGTTGACAAAAGGATTACAAAATGCATGTAAAAAGAAAAATACTCTATATAAAGAATTCATAAAACTAAGGACTAAGGAGGCAGAAAATAGATATAAGAAATATAAAAATAAGTTAACTAATATTATAAGGGTATGTAGGAAGGAATACTATAGATATTATATAATAACAAAAATAATATCAAAGGAATATGGGATATATTAAATAGCATTTAGCATCAACACACACAGTTGTATGTGTGTGTGTCCTTCTCTTGCTCAAACAGCACCTCCAGATTGAGCCAAACTTGGCATGCATGTAATTTACGGGGAGTGATATAGGCTAATGATGTTTTACCAGTTATTTGTATTTGCAAATACTGACAGGGCTTTTGTGTATTAGGGACATCTTTAAACTCAAATTAAAACTAGTTTTATTTTGTCATTACATAGTGGCTTATACTTTCCCCTAGTGTAACCCCCCTAACAATGAGTCAGTGTCTGGATGGCTCTCGTTCAAGTGGATTCTCCTTCAGTTATGATCATTAATTTTATACCTCAGATCATTAAAGTGTTCTGCCATTTTAAGGGAGTACACAGAATCTATTGATGCCCATTAGTGCAAAAAGAACATAAAAGACAATTGTTACATCCTGACCTTTATCCTATTTATGGGCCAGTGTTCTCTATCAATTACGAACACAAAGAATGGTGGGAAGTAATTATTGGCTTATTGGATCTAGTGTACACAAATCATTTAGCTTCTTTAATTTGCTGCATTCCCCACAAGTCTTTAAGGTTTGTGGCAACTTCTTAAATGGTTTTATCAGTATGATTGTTGTCCAGCACTTGTCAGAATAGGAGCACTGTCGAACTGATTAGTATTCTGTGTGGAATTAGCCATTGCTTTAATATTCAGAGGAACAAATAATGAGAAATATTTAGGTGTCACTGATTGCCTCCAAAAGCAACTAGAGTGGCATGATAATTGCAGTGATTTAACTGTTCTGTTTAAAAGCATGCCCTCATTAACTGAGATGGAGATGGCCTTTTTCCTGATTGCATTAGGGTTTGAAAATGCATTGAATCATGTCCAACTCAAGCAACATGTTCCTATCTTCAACATGTCTACATGTTGTCAATACACAACATAAATGTTTGGCTTCTGTGAATTCATTGAAAAATTAACAAGGCCACTTATCTGGGCTCAGGAGAAAAAGCACTGGAACAATGCTCAGTTGTCCAAAGTGTTCTTTTCAGATGAAAGTAAATTTGCATTTAATTTGGAAATCAAAGTCACAGAGTCTGGAGAATGAGTGAAGAGGCATGGAAGTTTCCACACTCAGTGATGATTTGGGGCACCATGTCATCTGCTGGTGTTGGTCCACTGTGTTTTATCAAGTCCAAAGTCAACACAGCCATCTACCAAGACATTTTACAGCACTTTGTGCTTCCATCTGCTGAACAAGCTTTCCTGTCCATGCTACCACTGTACTTGGCAATAGCCTGTATACTCTCTATTTGTTATTGTCAAGAGAAAGATGAGAGACATCAGACCCACCAATATAAATTGGCTGAAGGCTGCTATCAAAGCAGCGTGAGCTTCCATATCACCTCAGCAGTGCTGCAGACTGATTGATTCCACTGATGCACTAATTCTTTCAAAAATTAGCCCTAAACAAGTACTGGGTGCACAGATGAACATTATTTATTTATTTATTTATTTTTCAGAATTTCACATTTCTGTAATATAAATCATTTTTTGGAATGATCTCATGAAAAAAAAATCATATTTTGAGATGTGTATTTTATTTTTCTCTCTTTTTTGGAGATGTTGGCCATAATTATCAAAATAAAAAAATGCTTGAAACATTTTAGGTTTTATGTAGAGAGTCTAGAATGTAGTGAGTCTAGAATATATGTAAAAAAATTCACTCTGAAATATTTGAGTATATGTATATATATTATATAGCAGTATACTCCCCTGGGATACAGATATGCCCTCCTTGGGACAGCGGTATGTGTGATCCTGAAGCTCGTGTCCTCTTCCAGAGGCCTGGGAGTTTGAGGGTTCGGCACATTTTTTGAGCTGTTCCTAGGGCTGCACTCTTCTGGACAGAGACCTCTGATGTTGTATCTGGAATCTGCTGTAGCCACTCTTCCAATTTGGGGGCTACAGCTCCCAGTGCTCCTGATACCACTGGAACCACTTTAGACTTTACCTTTCCTATCTGCTCCAGTTGCTCCATCAGCCCTTGATACATTTTCTTTCTTATGTTGCTGTCAGCTGGGATTTCTATCACAACTGTGGTTTTCTTTCCCTTGTTAAGCACCACTATATCTGGTTTGTTGGCCAGCAGCTGCTTGCTTGTCTGGAATTTATAACCCCACAGGACCTTAGCCCTGTCATTCTCAACCACGTTTGGTAGCGTCTCCCATTGGGACTTGGAGGCTTATCCTGCACAGATCTTCCTGTACACAACTCCCGACACTTGGTTGTCCCTCTCAGTGTATGGTGTCCCATCTTGCATCTTGGACACCATCTCTGGGACACCTTTGCACAGCCTGTAACTTGGGTCCTATCGGCTGCGGTACACTCCTGCCTCTATAGATCTGGTGCTTAGGGCTTCTTCTTGTGCTGCTATGATCAGAGCCTCTGTGCTGCCCTTTAGGCCAATCTTTTCTAGCCACTAGTAGGTCTTCTTGATGTCAGCCACTTCCTCTGTGTATCAAAATTTGCACTGTGCGCAACTTTTCCAATCACAGCCACATAAGCCTTTAACATCTTCTGGGTTGTCTGGTTGTCTTGGTGGCTTTTGTCAATCTTCTCCTTCTTGCACAGTCAATCAATTTTTGAGAACTGTCTACTTCATGCAGATTTACCATAGAGTGCCATACTGTTTGTATTTATTTGAAATTGATGTAAATAAAGTCTAAGACATTCAGTGGCAGCTTTACCATCAAAGAGCCTCATCCACAACTACCACAAAACACTCCAAGCTGTCGATGTTAATGAGGGCAATACACTGCATTAAGAAGAGGGGTATGTAATCATTTGACCAGGATCATTTGGGTAGTTTCTGTTGTCATTATGATTTACAAAGAGTAAACAATAGATGATAACAGACAGCTTCACCCAACCACTAACAATGAGTGAAAAAAAAAGTTTTTGTGTTGTCATTGATATTCTCTGTAAAATGGACAAAAAATCTAAAATTCTGCCAGGCTATGTGAGCACAACTGTAGATGAGGAACTCACCTGGGACAGGAACACCACACACTTGGTAAAAAAAAAAAAAAGAAGCCATAATAAAGACTCCACTTTCTGAGAATCCTCAGGAAAAATAACATAAACCAGAGATTGTTCATGTCTTTTAACCACTCTACCATGGAGACTATCCTCACAGAATGCCTCTCTATGTGGTTTGCCAGCTGCATGGGGCAAACAGGAAAGAGCTCCAGAGGGTTAGCAAAATGGCAGAGAAGACCACGGGGTGCCCTCGACCCACACTGGAGGACCTCCTTGGGCCTTACTGTATCAGGAGAGCCAACGCTATCCTAAAGGACTAATCCCACCCTGGGCACTCTCTGTTTGAGCTACAGCCATCAGGCAGACTGTACAGGGGCATTGAAGCAAGTTCAAATAGATTGAAAAACAGTTTCTACCCAACTACTGTTAGAGCTTTGAATGCAACTGGAACCAAATAGCCACATTACATGCTACAGTTGAAATGAGTACAAGATTTGTTTATGTGCAATATCCACTGTGACTGAAATATCCACAGTTTTGTACATACTTTTTTTTTTACATGCAATCTCTTTTATGCTACTATGTTCTTAGATTTTTTTTCTCTTTTTTAATTTGCACTCTGAACATACCTCTTTCATTTGGATAATTTCATGTTTATTTTTCTTTTCCAGATCTTTCAAGTATGCACGTGGTTTACTAAGGTTTAGGTTTACTCTGAAAGGCTTGCACTTTAAATTTTGTTGTACTGGTTACAATGAGACTGAAGAATATGTATCTGTATCTGATTGGAATTTTGTCTTTCAGTTAGCTTGATAAGCTCTCACATGTTCTTGCTACTTCCATTCTGTTGTTCGTCTGCACCTGTGCCTCATTTAGATTTGTGTATTTAAGCAACTCCTGTCTTGTTTGTCATTTGCTGGCGATTACTTTCAGCTTGTCATTCCTCCCTCACACTCTGTCTGTGTTCACCTGGTTGTTGTTGGTTATAAGTGTCCACCTCGCTGTCATTTTTGACTCTTTTTTGTTATCCCTGTGTTGGTTTGATAACCTAGTCTGCTGTTGTATTCTTGGTATTTTTGTCATGTGGGATTGGCCACGACTGTTTATCATTGTCACCTGGGAAGATTAAACATCTTGTTGTTTTGCAATTAACCCTTGCGTCTTGGCTGCCTTGTATCTTCAGGTACAATTCTAGGTCAGAGTGGTTAAACTGCAACAGGTGCTCTAGTTATTAATATTTTTCTTTTCTTGATAGTGAAACTAGAGTTGCAGAGCTTTTTAACAGGCCCCCAATTGTCTCCCTGTGTTCAGTATTTGTCAATAAATGAGTGTGTAATGTTGTGTATGTCACACACTATCAGCCTGGTGCACCTCATTTTGTTTTTACTTCAGTGAGTTTGCACTGCTCTGCTCATATTTTTTTTAAATAGGGGCTTGGTAAGGGAGGAGTTTGGTATGTCTGCATTGGGTTTCCATTCTATGTTGATTGGGATGCACAAACAGAATGTGCTTGGATCTATGCACACGTTGATACAGCTGGATATTTTTGTGCATATTACAGTTTCTTGGTTTTAGTGTATGGCATGTTTCAGTTAGAAATCCACGCCTTTCCAAGTCTTTCAATATGAGGCCCCAGGTGTCTTCAGAGCAGGCCACCTGCAGTGATTGACAGCTGTGGCCACTTCATCTGTGTGTGTGTGTGTGTGTGTGTGTGTGTGTGTGTGTGTGTGTGTGTGTGTGTGTGTGTGTGTGTGTGTGTGTGTGTGTGTGTGTGTGTGTGTGTGTGTGTGTGTGTGTGTGTGTGTATTTCTTGTCCTACTGCCTTCTTTGCTTTGGTGCAGCGTTTCTTTCCCTCATACATGTGTGCTTCTCCTTAACCTTCTCGAGGACTGGAAACTAATGATGTGCAAGTATATATATATATATATATATATATATATACACGAGGTCTATTAGAAAACTAACCGGCAGTTTTATAAAAAAAAAAAAACTATATGGATTTGAATCACGTGCGATTACACCAGACATGCTTGAACCCTCGTGCGCATGCGTGAGTTTTTTCACGCGTGTCGGTGACGTCATCCGCCTGTGGGCAGGCTTTGAGTGAGCACTGGTCCAGCTCTCTCGGCTGAAATCCTTTGTCTGAGACGCTGCTGGAGATGGCGCGCGTTGCTTTATCAAAATTTTTTCAGGACCTGTGAAGGATATCCGAGTGGACACTATTCAAGAAATTCAGCTGGTTCTCGGTGAAAAGTTTAACGGCTGATGAGAGATTGTGGAGTTTCTTTCGCTTTAAGGACAGCTCACAAAGCGGATCGGCACGGCGCAGTCGAAGTGGCGTCCGTCTGGCTATTTCAAGCTGAAAACTTCCACATTTCAGGCTCTGTTCACCCAGGTCGTCTTCAGAGAACAGAGAAGTTTCAGAAGAAGTCGGCATGAGGAATTTATGCGGACATTCCACTGTTAAAGGAGATTTTGTAATGAAAGAACGTGCTGGCAAATTCGGCGAGTCGGTTCCATGACGACGACGCAAATCCGTCTGCGCAGCGACAGGCGCCGTGGGCCGTCCTTAAAGCGACACTTACAGACCAAAATCTCTCATCAGCCGTTAAAATTTTTACCAAAAACCAGCTGAATTTATCGAATGGTGTCCACTCAGTTGTGCCTTACAGTTTTTGAAAAACTTTGATCAAACAAAGCAGCAGTCTCTAAGCCATTCCTAAACAATGAAAAAAACAACGAGAGGGTGGGCCACTCCTCACTCAAAGACTGCCCACAGGCGAATGACGTAACCGACAGGCGTGAAAAAACTCTCGCATGCCCACGAGGGTTCAAGCATGTCTGATGTAATCACACGTGATTCAAATCCATATGGTTTTTGAAAAAAATAATAAGGTCGGATACTTTTCTAACAGACCTTGTATTTTTTTTCCCCACTTTATTTTTTTATTTCCTCCTACAGCTTTGTTGCAAAGGCATCAGAGACACATTGCTTAAGCCCCCGATGACTGACAGCTCCGCAGCCCATTATGTCAACTGTTCAAAAGCGATTGTACCTTCTGACCTTCTGACTTGAGGCAGAAAAGCACCCGAAGCATCAGATGTGTGAATTTTCAAACACTGACTGGCCAAGTGCCTTCAAGCATTGTTCCATCCGGGAAGCATCAAGAGAATACTGGCTGCTTTTGTGGTCTCCAGAGCAGCAGTCAGAAGAAAAGGATATTTTGCCAGTTCATACTGTTGGCATGCAGCGTGTAGAACAGAAATGTAAATACAGCACCTCCAGTTCCATTTTAATGATTTTACTGAAAAGGGGTTTCATTGGCTGCTTAATTTCAGTCACAAACCCAAATCAGAAAGAATATGGGTTGATATTTGTTGCATTAATTTTCTATAACCACTCCCTCCAATCAAGGGTCATGGTGGGCAAGAACATATCCCAGTAGTCACAGAACAAGAGGCATAGTACACTCTGGAAAGGACACCAGTCTATTGCAGGGACACATACGAGGTCTATTAGATAAGAAACCAACACTTTTATTATTTTTTTTTAACTATATGGATTTGAATGACGTGCAATTACACCAATCATGCTTGAACCCTCGTGCGCATGCGTGAGTTTTTTCACGCGTGTCGGTGACGTCATTTTCCTGTGGGCAGGCCTTGAGTGAGATGTTGTTCAGCCCTCTTGGCTGAATTCCTTTGTTTCACACGCTGCTCGAGACAGCGCGCGTTGCTTTATCAAAATTTTTTCTGGACCTGTGAGGAATATTCGAGTGGACACTATTCGAGTGAAATTTAGCTGGTTTTCAGTGAAAAGTTTAACGGCTGATGAGAGATTATGGGGTGTTTCTGTCGCTGTAAGGACTTCCCACGGAGCGGGACGTCGCACAGCGCTTCCAGGCGCCGTGGTCGGCCTGTTTCGACCTGAAAACATCCTAATTTAAGGCTTAATTCACCCAGGACGTTATGAGAGAACAGAGAAGATTCAGAAGAGGCCGGCATGAGGACTTTATGCGGACATTCCACTGTTTAAGGACATTTTGTAATGAAAGACATGCGCGCAAATTCGCCGAGTCGTTTCCGTGATGACTCTGCGAATCTGTGTGCGCCGCGACAGGAAAAACACCTCCGTGTTGAAAACCATTTGTAAAATTCAGGCGGCTTTTGATGGCTTTCAACAAGTGAGTAACTGAGAAATTGTTTAACAACTTGGGCATGTTCCAACTTGCCCGTTAAGGTTTCCAACGGAGGTGTTTTTCCTGTCGCGACCCCCCGCGGTCGGGTCCGGCCCGACATGCGACTCTGCCCACACGTTCTTTCATTACAAAATGTCCGTTAACAATGGAATGTCCGAATAAACTCCTCATGCCGACTTCTTCTGAAAGTTCTCTGTTCTCTGATGACTTACTGGGTCAACAGAGCCTGAAATGTGGAGGTTTTCAACTTGAAACGGCGAGACGCTGCCGCCTCGAAGCGCAGATCGCCGTCAGGCGCCGTGGGCCGTCCTTAAAGCAACACTACCAGACCAAAATCTCTCATCAGTCGTTAAAATTTTTACCGAAAACCAGCTGAATTTATCGAATGGTGTCCACTCAGTTGTGCCTTACAGTTTTGGAAAAAAATTTTTATCAAACAAAGCAGCAGTCTCTGAGCCATTCCTAAACAATGAAAAAATCGACGAGAGGGTGGGCCACTCCTCACTCAAAGACTGCCCACAGGCAAATGATGTAAACGATAGGCGTGAAAAAACTCTCGCATGCCCACGAGGGTTCAAGCACGTCTGATGTAATCACACGTGATTCAAATCCATATGGTTTTTGAAAAAAATAATAAGGTCGGATACTTTTGTAATAGACCTCGTATAAACAGAGAAATGCTTTCACACTTGAACACAGAGTTATGTTTAATTTAAAGTTTCTAACATCTAACAAGCATGTCTTTAGAAGTGGTAGGAAGCCGGCGCATCCAGCGGGAATCCACACATGTGGAGAACATGCCAAATCCATACAGAAAGTTCCAGGTGGAAGGACACTGGGCGAACACAAGACATTTTGAACCTTTATGAAGATATTTCATATTTTGTTTGGTCAGTTTGATTTCATTATTTTTAAACATCTATTCTTGTAAATAAGGCCTGCAACATGTTAAAAAAGTTGATACAGGGGAAATTTTGTTGAAATATGAGTGTTAAATCACTGCTTTTAGAGTCAGTTTTCTTGAGACAAGTCAGGGGATGGATACATGCACATTTCCACTGAATTTGTCTTAGACTTCATTTACATCAACTATTAAGAAATATAAACAGTGTGGTACACTCAAAAAAAGTAACTGCTGTCTCAATGAGAAAAAATTATGTAAAAATATGCAGAGAACTTTTAACCCTATAAAGCCCACCCTGTGAAATAATTGTCAGAAAATTCTAATTTTTTGAAACAAGAGTCTTTATTGGACCTTTTAACAAACCCACAAAAAAAAAAAAAAAAAAAAAAACCTTTTTGCATATATGAGTTTTTATTTGCCACATTGGGTGATCTAGCATTAAAAAAACATCCATTTTAAATACAGAGCAAACAACATTTCAAACCTATAAAATGCTGCATTTTCTTAGGGAAATTACTGTGGATCACTTGTCTCAGGCAGCCATTATGAATGTCTCATCTGAAGGCCCTCTGATGCATAAGATACTGACATCTGGTGGTTTGTCTGTGCACTACAAGTATCTCATTGTATACGATGGGTTTTTTGGGGAGAAAATATCACACTGATGAAGCAGACATCTCAGAAAATCCTGTATCAAATATGATACACTTGGCGTTATAGGGTTAAGTTATATCAACTTAGTCATTTCAACTTTCAACTGAGTTAATGCCACAAGACTTCTCTAGTCAAGTTGAGATAACTTTAGTTAAGTTGAAATAACTTAAAAATATATGTAAATTGTTACATCACTTTTTCTCATTGAGAAAACGGTTACTTTTTTAGAGTGTGCTGTGTAGTAAATCTTTCCCAAGTAGGCACTTCTCAGTGACCATGCTGGAAGGAGACAAATAATCACCAAGCCAGCCATGACAGCTGTGAAAGAATTATAGACTTTTATTGCTCTGAATGGAGAAACTGGGAATGGTGCAATGTTTGGCTGTGGCATCACCATTCATAGCTTCATGTTGATGTGGAGTAGAGAAGGACTGTCAAACACAAAAAAGTTTGAATCTAAGCTTAGGTTTCCTATGTGTCTTCTGGCAAACTTCTGCTGAAATTTTGCATGGTCTTTTTTATCAAAAATCTTCTGCTGTACCACATAATCATGAAGCTGTATAAGTCGTAGTGCAAAAGTTTCACGATGCAAAAGTTTGTCCAGCCACAATCAAAGAAGCAGATAACTCCTTCAGAGTTGTCTGAGTGTCTTGGTGGGTCCCCTCACTGGTCTCCTTCCAGGATAGTCAGCAACATTTTGCACTTATCAAACTTTTGGAACCGGAAGATCAACCAGCCTGCAATCTCTGTCACACTGACAATATTGTGGACCTTATCTTGAAGATTTATAGTGCATGGTCTCAAGTGGAAAGTGGATGTATATTTATAAATTAAATGAATTTTACCACACAAACCATGAAATATCTTTGGTTTAAACTGTCTTTTGAGTTGTACGTTAGAGCTGCAGCAAGTTTATTTGTTTCTCCAAATAAAGAGAATACTAGCACGTTGCCCGTGGGGAACCACAGGTTCTAGATTGGGTCGCATTTATAAAATAGGTAGCTGACATTTTTCAAGTGTGGTCATTAATTATGCAAAGTTTCTATAAGGATTTTAAAAGAAAGTGCAGGAAATCAACATTATAATGTTTTGTGACTAACTATTTATTATTTAGCACATTTAGTTAATGTTATGTTTTACAACTGGCAAGGTTGAGATATCCCCTTTGTTCGGAGCTTCTCTGGTTGCTAGGGACCGATTAGTGGTGATATCAATGTCTCTTGTTCACTGTTGTTACCTAATATCCCTAATTTCTCAAAAAAAAAAAAAAAAAAATATATATATATATATATATATATATATATTAGTCCTATCAACTTTCTGATGTTCATCCTTGTCTCAAAATAATGTCAGCTCTCCACAGTTTCTCCATGATTGAAGGTGCACACATGCCTACAGGTACACAGAGGCCACTTTGCTTTTAATATGTAGATTATTTAATGGTGTTGAAAGTCTCAGCTGCGACAAAGTACTATCAGGATATTGTAAACCACAGTTCATCCTCTACTCTTCCTTCAATCTCCTCAACATCATGCATTGTTCCCCTGATACACCCATCATCCCCTGTCTCCTCACTTTTCTTATCATGCCACCTTGCACACCATTCAAGCTTTCTTTACCTTTCTCTCCAGGGACAACTTCTCTCTCTCTGTCTCTTTGTGCCTCATCTGTCGTCACCATCTTCTCCCATCATCTTCTTTGACTTTTCCTCTTGGGTGCTTTGTGTGTCAGGGCTGACAGAGATATGCCCTGTACCTGTCCTATCAGTTCCCATGAGAGGATTAATGCATGATGCTGACCCAGAATGATGAACAGCAACACTTAAAAATCAAACACCCTTGGAAGGAAAGAGGCTGTCATTCCTGGAGAAGAGAGGAAGTGTCTTTTTGGCACTTGTGATGATGCTCCTATGCTATGCTTTCATTTTTCACTCACTACAACTGTACCCAAAAATGCATATATAAGTTGAAGGTTGCAAGAACTAAATATATACTTACTATATACTGATTTTATTCTTAAAGCACATATTTTATTTAAAAGTAATTATTCTTATGTTAATTACATTTATGTTTAAGGAAATTTTTATTTTGCGTCCAATTTTTATTTAATTACAACCCCAATTCTGATGAAGTTGTGTAAAATGTAAATTTAAACAGAATACAATGATTTGCAAATCCTCTTCAACCTATATTCAACTGAGTACACCACAAGGACAAGATATTTAATGTTCAAACTCACAAACACACACACACACACACACACTCATCTTCAACCGCTTAGTCCAATCAAGGATCGCGGGGGGGTGGAGCGTATCCCAGCAGTCGGGGTACACCCAGGACAGGACGCCAGTCTGTCGCAGGGCCACAAACAGACAAACAAACACATTCACATGCACTCGCACACCTATGGACAATTTAAAGATTCCAATCCACCTAACCCGCATGTCTTTGGATGTGGGAGGAAACCGGAGCACCCGGAGAAAACCCACGCAAACGTGGGGAGAGCACGCAAACTCCACACAGAAAGGCCACAGGCAGGAATTGAACCCATGACCTTCTCACTGTGAGGCAAAAGTACTAACCACTAAGCCACTGTGCTGCCCTAATGTTCAAACTGATAAACCTTTTGTACAAATATTTGGTCATTTTGGTATATATATAGATATATATCTATATATATATATCTATATATATATAGATATATATAGATATATATATATACACACGAGGTGTTTTCAAAAACCATATGGATTTGAATCACGTGTGATTACATCAGACATGCTTGCACCCTCGTGGGCATGCTAGAGTTTTTTCACGCCTGTCGGTTACGTCATTCGCCTGTGGGCAGTCTTTGGGTGAGGAGTGGCCCACCCTCTCGTCGTTTTTTCATTGTTTAGGAATGGCTCAGAGACTGCTGCTTTGTTTGATAAAAATTTTTTCCAAAACTGTAAGGCACAACTGATTGGACACCATTCGATAAATTCAGCTGGTTTCCGGTAAAAATTTTAACGGCTGATGAGAGATTTTGGTCTGGTAGTGTCGCTTTAAGGATGGCCCACTGTGCCTGACGGCGATCTGCGCTTCGAGGCGGCAGCGTCTCGCCGTTTCAAGTTGAAAACCTCCACATTTCAGGCTCTGTTGACCCAGTAAGTCGTCAGAGAACAGAGAACTTTCAGAAGAAGTCGGCATGAGGAGTTTATTCGGACATTCCATTGTTAACGGACATTTTGTAATGAAAGAACGTGTGGGCAGAGTCGCATGTCGGGCCGGACCCCACCGTGGGGGGTCGCGACAGGAACACACCTCCGTTGGAAACCTTAACGGGCAAGTTGGAACATGCCCAAGCTGTTAAACAATTTCTCAGTTACTCACTTGTTGAAAGCCATCAAAAGCCGCCTGAATTTTACAAATGGTTTTCAACACGGAGGTGTTTTTCCTGTCGCGGCGCACACAGATTCGCCGAGTCGTCATGGAAACGACTCGGCGAATTTGCGCGCACGTCTTTCATTACAAAATGTCCTTAAACAGTGGAATGTCTGCATAAAGTCCTCATGCCGGCCTCTTCTGAATCTTCTCTGTTCTCTCACGACATCCTGGGTGAATTAAGCCTTAAATTGGGATGATTTCAGCTCGAAACAGGCCGACGACGGCGCCTGGAAGCGCTGCGCTACGTCCCGCTCAGTGGGAAGTCCTTACAGCGACAGAAACACCCCATAATCTCTCATCAGCCATTAAACTTTTAACCGAAAACCAGCTAAATTTCTCGAATAGTGTCCACTCGGATATTCCTCACAGGTCCAGAAAAAATTTTGATAAAGCAACGCGCGCCGTCTCGAGCAGCGTGTGAAACAAAGGAATTCAGCCGAGAGGGCGGGACCACATCTCACTCAAGGCCTGCCCACAGGGAAATGACGTCACCGACACGCGTGAAAAAATTCACGCATGCGCACGAGGGTTCAAGCATGATTGGTGTAATCGCACGTCATTCAAATCCATATAGTTTAAAAAAAAAGTGTCGGTTTCTTATCTAATAGACCTTGTATATATGTATATATATATATATATATATACACACACACACGTGTGCATGTAGCTGAGGGGTTCATGTGCAGCCAAAAATCTGTACAATGTGGCCTTGAGTCAAGTTGGAGCCAGAGAGGTTCCAGGTTTTTTATATCAAAGTTGTATGCATTGATTAAATTTTACAAAAGCTTTCAAGTGGGAGATTCTAAAAGGGAACCATCAGTTAATTTAGACTTTCAGAAGTTATTGAAATCTAAAATGAATAAATTTTGACATAACTTTAGTTTTTTGTGGCATAAGCCTCTGCTTTCAAATACAACTTTGAAAGACTTGGATAACATTTTAATCAGAATCCACACAAATTTCCAGGCCAAAGGTACAGAGAAAAATTTATTTTGGTCAATATGACTACACTGCTTTTGAAGAAAATGGGTCAGAGAGACTGCAGTAGTTTTAGAATGTCTCTGCTTGTGTTTTCTTGCAGTGCAATGTACAGTTTATCATGCAGGTCAGCCCCAGGATTAATGTTTTCATTTGAGCTTCAGATAAAACACTATTGATTTTGCTTAATCACCCTCCCATTACAACAAATCCACTGTGAAGCATTAAATGTCCCAGTGAACTATTGATCATTGCTTTGGGGCATAAGCAGCTCCCATTTAATATAAGGTTAAAGTTTTGACAGAGCATGAGGGCACTGCTGGTAAAACTCTAAGTGAAAGTACATTTACTCTGTTTTTATAGAATCAAATATGTGTATACCCACACACACACATATACACACACACACACACACACATATATATATATATATATATATATATATATATATATATATATATATTTAATATACAGCACAGCTAACCAAAAAGTTTGCTTCGATAACTGGTAATCACCAGCTAACTGAGAAGTTACTTTTTTAATGTTGAACCAATAAAACTTAGTGGAAGCTTCAGATAACTGATAACTTTAAATTTTGCCTCCCATACACTCTCAGCTACTAAGAAGCTGATTTTGAATTTAAACACCGCCAAAGCTCCTGAGAGAACCAATGGAGATCACAAACCCAAACAGGCCAGTGCTTGTCTTTGTGCACTCTGCCCCCTGCTGTTGGAAAGTATCATTTATCCTGATAGAATACCGAGGTCCTGTGATGAGGCAGGGGTCTTGAAATGGAAAGCAGGTTTGAACTATGGTTTTGCTTTAAAAATAATATTATTCTGGATAGCATAACTACATAAATGTAAACTCTTAAAATGTACAAAGTGATATATAACACATATCTGTTAATTTTAAAATAATGCAGTAATTCTGAAGATTTGAACATTAACACACAGATCCCCAAAGGGGATTATGGGTAACTAAGCCTCCGCTCATACTGATTGGTTGATTGATTCATTCTATATAAAAAACAACACAAGTGAATCATTGTAACATGTTGGTGTTTACAAATAAATGTAGTTTTGTAAAAATATGTCATTTTTTTCATTTGTATAAAAAAGAAAGAAATTTTCAAGATCCCGCTAGACAGCGCCTAAGTGCATGCGTGATGACATCACAACTCTATCCAGTTGGGGAAAGAAGGTTTCTTTCAATAACAAGAACTGTCAAAAAACTTTCTCGTGTGTGGTTGGAATTGTGTGGCGATAGGAACCGCCTTTTGAATGCTTGAATAACGATGTCAGTTGCACAAAGAAATCAAATAAGAATGAAAGCATGTTTGGTGCGGTGTTATAACTGATCAATCAGTTGCTCTGTGAGACGTCATAACATCAAGCCTGGTTCACATGGCAAGATAATTAGGCCGATATCGGACCCGATCTTCCCCTTCCGACAGTCTTAAGGATGCCCCGACAATCGTGATGACGCTAAATATAATCTTATCAGATATTCCTGCCGTGTGTGGTTTGTAAGAGCACTCTGATCTGCTCAGAAGGACGGGAGGAGCTCAATGTGACATGCAGCCAATCAGAAAGTGAGGTGTTTGACTTGGGAATGTTCATGTGTGAAATCTGTTTGTGTGTGTTGTTTTTGCTGTGTGGCTGACACCACACACTGTACAACTAAACTTGTCAGATCTGTGATTTGTTTTTATCTCCACGTGTGTGGTCTCTCAGGTTTTGGAAACCTACAGATAATTTTAAAATCCTGCAGTCAACAACACTGTGATATAACCGGTCACCAGTAGATGGCAGTGTTCTATGCAATTTTACTCTGGTTATATCACATGGCCTGAATCACAATTTTGGCTTTTGGAAAAGCAACCTGGGCTTCTTCTGGCATTTTTACATAAAGCAAACACAATAACAACATCTATAAACCCAGAGAATATATTCACGAGAGTTTTAGGCACAATATACAAAGAGTTTAATGCTGTTGTCTGTGTGGCATCTGATCAGAGTGTCTCAAATGCATTTCTCCTGTCGTGAACTTTTACCCATAATGCACTGTGTACACACCATGTCCACACTAAAACCTTCAAAATTAGTGCATTGCTTTAAATCTAAAACATATATCTGATATTTTCACTTTATAACACTTCAGACGTGACGTTAATTTAAATAAGTTGTCTGAAAATAGTTAGGTTGAAATTCTAACCATAAGTTAAAACTCTATGCCTCTGGATGACTTGGGTGCTATTGCCAGCATATTAGTATGGGGTTAAAATAAGGTTTTTTTTGTTTGTTTGTTTTTTTTCCTCCTCTTCCTCCTTCTATGACCAGTTCTCCTTTGCTTACAGAGGATAGAGTGCTTTCTTGTAGAACCAGCTCTTCTCTACTTGTAGAAGACAGAACTGTGCATCTACTACAAAAAGCTACATCCACATAAATATTAGCAGTCTAAAAATTATCGTACAAAAACTTATTGGAAGATATTTGGTCTGATGATGGTTTTCAAATTTGTCTGAAAAGCTAATCTGATAAAGAAAACATTATCTTTTATGATTAGCGGAACTGTGCCCACCACTGACCAGCAGAGACTGTGACTGGAGTCTCTACTAGTAGAGCAGAGAAAAAAAAACACAATTTATAATACTTAATTCCTGTTATAAAGAGTGGATTTAGCCTCCGCCTAGACGTACACCAGGAAGTAATGAAATGACATGGATTACTGTTCTGTGTTTCATGTTTTACATGAATTACCTGCGCTCATCTCATGAAGAGCCAGCCGGCTCCTGTGTCATAAACAGTTGGCTCCCGTGTCATGAAGAGCCGGGCTCTCACGGCGTTGACACATTCGCCGACATGGTGTGTCCATTGTGTAGTGATCTGCTGCATATGTGATCTGTGTTTTATTTATTACAATGTGGGAAAAATGTGTGGTGACATGCTCCTCACTGGGGCGCCCCGTGGGGTGATTTCCTACATAGCACAATATTCAGCAGCTTTGGGGTGCACTGACGCGATGGTCAGTTGAAGCAATATGTTTTAATTTATTCCCACGTGAGGACAGCATGCCAACGTCTGCGCTTCATGTTGTAGTTGTGCAACTTCATATTCTACAAGCCACTACAGGTATTCCCCAGCTATGACTTGTGAGCACAGATATCTGAATAGCTGCAGGTCGCAGGGGGACACACCCACCTCTGTCAGTGGATCTCGGCAGATCACGGAACAAAACGGCTCACTGTCTGTTGCTTTGTTCTGTGATTTAAATTTTATGTATGTGTTATTATGTTTGTCCTGCATCTGTCTGATGTCTGTGTTGTAATGTAACACCTTGCGTGCACAGTCATGTCCAGCTGTCACTCGGTGGTCAGCTGACAGTTGCTGTATGTCTACAGCAAAGCGTATGAGCAAAGCAGTCACACAAGAATGAGTTCATGCCTTCACCATTATTTGTTTTATTTAATTTCCACTCTTTCTGTCTGTCATGTAAACTACAGTTTACGTGCTGGAAGTGACATCAGCTGGCTGGGCCGGCTACCTTGCCACGCACTCAGATGCTGGCCAGTCCTCATGAGGGCGTAAGTGTCTGCACACACGTGCACTGCATGTTCTCCATCTGAGCTGCAGTACACAGCAGTCAGCTAGTCCAGGGGTGCACTGCACTGGACAACAACTGGATTCCAGGACCTTCAGCCACAGCTGACAATGTTGGATTCATAGTGTGTGTGTGTGTGTGTGTGTGTGTGTGTGTTGGGGGGGCGCACATTGTACAAACCATTTGTGTTGGGGGAGGCAGACAATGAAGACACACGCCACACCTCATTTGTGTGTGTGTGTGTGTGGGGGGGGGCTTCGGCACAATCACACCCATGTGTGTTACTAGGTTATACCACTTTCATGTGGCACTTAGACACTTTTCACAGACAGGACAAATGTGGTCGCTGCTGTCTACTATTGTACCAGGAGCACGAACAGCCCCACCTTTTCTAAGTGTCCAGAGAGCAGTGTTCAATGTTCATGTGTGGCACCTGGAATTTGACCAACACCTGCCAAGGGGGATCTAATGAGCACCCGCAGGGCATTTGGTATCTTTTGGCCGCTTGTGTACATTAATGTTTTGGCGACAGGTGTACGAGGCATTTGAGGCAGCTCCGATTTTTCACGAATGGCATGCAATTCCTCCTTCATGCGCTAGTCAGCTTCAATCGAAGGGCCCATTTACAAAAATGTGTGAAGGGGCCCTTAACTCTTAACCTGTCAACAAAGCTTTCCAAAAATACCTGTGTTGTTTTGACTGAAATTTGTTGTTTTTTGCATCAAGGAGTCATTTGCTTTCATAGTTTTGATGTATTTTTTTCTTGCCATGTTGTCTTTCAGCTGATGAAGAACAGAAGATTGTGGAGCACAACATGGATGGAGAAAGATGAAGAAAGGATGGAGAAATGGATAAGAAGGATGAGGCAGATGATGATTACACCAGTCATGACCCTATAGACCACCTGAGCCAGGGACATGGTGCCAACATTCCTTTGAAACAGGTAGCAGAGGAGATAAGTCCTGCTGTGGAAAATGTCTTTATGGTACCATCTCACCTCCATCTGCTTGACTTCAATGACCTGGAAAACCTGGTGGAACTGACAGAAAAATATGAATGGCATATTTTACCTGCTGATATTTGGAATAAAACTGTCACTGCTGCTACTCTGCATGACCATGACCATACTTCCAAGAACTTCCAATGTTAAGTATGAGTCAAACTGAGAACTGCACCCTATTTGATCAATTCAGTGGCACTGTCAGTCCTAAAAATGAGAGAAAGTCAGTGACAGTAAAGAAAGACATTTTCTTCTGCCCTATGTAAATCCAATGCCCCAGGACTTGAGGGAGTGTATAGTCACTCCAAACACTTCAAACGTGGTGGATCAAAAACTGCTGAGACAGCCGCAATCATCGTCATGGTGAATTATCTCATTATTCATTACCTTAATGATGGCAATATTTTCTTCCCCTGTGTTTAACATGGACAGGTTTATTTCACTGTATTCTTCACATATGTTTTTGTAAATTAATTTTTATGAAAATCTGCTACAAAGAGGACTTGAATACAATGATAAGAAAGTGTGTTTCTTTTGAACTCTATATCTCTATTTCAATAATTATGCTTTGTGTGATGCTATACAAATTGATGAATGTTCTGTTGTGCACACATTTTAGAACTAACTGTTGAATTGCACCTATTTTACAACATAAATAAGACAAAAATTTTACATCTGTTTCTGTCTTGTGTATTTTGTTTTCACATATAACGATTGCCACAAAACCAAAACACCATCCAACAAAAACAATATTTCTAAGAAGGTTCAGAAAATAAAATCTGTAAAAAAAAAAACAGATGACGTAAGAAAAGAAGAAAAAAAATCACACACTGGAACAATAAATATGTCATGAAAGACTTAAAAAATGTACAAGTTTTGTTATTGATGTTAATGAAAAGGAATCAAGAAGTGGGAGCAAGAATTATGCAATTTCTAATAAAATAAAACAGTGCCATCTGTGGTGATAAAAATAAAACAGCAACCTCTGCACTGATCACTGTGATCAGTGATCGGAAGGGTCTTGGCCTGTTCCCAAGAGCTCTCCCATCCCAGTACTAATCAGGACTCGCTCTGTTTCACATCTGAGATCTGACAGAATCAGACTTAAACAGAGCAGACTGGCTGCTTGTGTACAAAACCTGAAGTAGGTGTTATCTTCAGGGGACAGACAGCCACACAGTTAGAGAAGACAGTGATGATATTTTAGAACAGCGGCACAAGTACTACCTACATACTTGTATGTACTAGAGTAAGGGTTTCATGGATCACAAAACATACAGTTTGGATCCAATACGGATGTTAAATCATGGGTGAGATCATTTTTCAACTCAGCAAAATACTTTTGCTGAGTTACAGAAATACAAAATACTACTACTTCTACTTTCCTTTCTGTTTGAAAAACGAACTTAATGGGCAATGAAAATGAGGAGTTTTTGCCTGTGGTCTTGAATGACAAACGAAAACAAGATATCAGTGTTTTACATTGATTCATTCATTCATTTTCAACTGCTTATCCAAGATCGGGTCGAAGAGAGTTGGAGCCTGCCGCAGCAGTATAGAGCATAAAGTGGGGTACACCCTGGACAGGACGCCAGTCTGTCGCAGGACAGTGTATTACATAATATTTTAAAATAAAACAATCAGTTGTTGTATTAAATTGCAATATTAAATATATCAGTGATTTAAAAAATATCCACGGTCAAATTTTTGTGGCTTGGGGTCATTTTGGGATCCGCCAGGAAGAGTTAGTAATTATAAAAATGGTATTTCTAATCCTTTCAGGATAAATACATTCATCCTACCAATTGATCCAAACTCATTTAGATCAGTGCTTCTACTTAGTAGACACTTGGAAAAAAAATCAAGAGTACTTCTTGTTTTCCAGAGCTGTTCAGTTTCAGCCAGCTCAGTTTAGTTGCTCAGACCAAATCACTCAAAAGCAATTTTGGTTTCAAGGTCAACGTGGTTCAGACTGCATTACTTGAATATAAAATATTACAAATTGTAAGTCAATATTAATAATCATACTGAATGTTCGGTTGATGACAAAAAAGTATTAGTATTAGTAATAGTATGAAAAAAATGTCTTGAAAAGTGGACCTTTAATTGAGGGCTGTTGTGGGGACCTGTGCATAACCCACCTTCCCACACATGCTCCCTTCACACATGGATTAGCCCCTGGTTTCTGAGCAGGAAAAATGGATAACCTTGATTTATGCAGAAAACATGACCAGATTGACAGGTAATAAATTTTTATTAGTGATTTTTACGTTATGTCGTCAACAGAAAGAGCTATTAGGCACATTTGGGTGGGAAAATGTGTTATTTGTTGATAACATGTCACGGATCAGATGTTTTAAGTGAGGAGACACACAGCGGCACAGAGTTTTAAGGAGGAGAAAAAAATGTGTAATGTGTTTGTTAAACCATTGCTCTTGAGAGTCACCGCACTTTGACAGACAACTGCTTTTCATCTCGGAGCTGCTGCACAAAACCACAGCTGAAAAGCTCGCAGCTCGTTGAAAGTTGGTGAAGTGAGCAGTTCAGTCAAACCCGAACACGCCCTGCCCACAGGAGATATAATGCTGCGATCGACACACAATACAAACAGTCATAATGCACAGTGACTTAGAGAAGTAACTTTAATGTGATTACTGATTTGGAAAGATTAACGCGTTAGATTACTCGTTACTGAAAAAAGATGTCAGATTAGAGTAACGCGTTACCGCCATCACTGGTGGACTGTAAAAATAGAGGAACTGTATATAGAAATGCCTGTAATTCCTAAATCGTTACTTTTGTATTTTTCTTAACACCTTGAATTAAACTTGCAACTCCACACTGCAAGAACATCTGGATTATTTATTTCAATTCCATTGTGGTAACATCCAGATTAAAAAAAAAAAAAATACAAAAGGTTTCTCACAGTCCAACTACTTATAGACCTGACTGTATGTGTGGTTTCACCTGTGGTGGTTATACCACTTTCATGTGACACTTTTCACAGGTGAAAAGTGGGTTCACCACCTGCAGAGGGGACCATGGGGGTCGGGTGCAGAGAGGATTGGGTGGCGGTCGAGGGCGGGTGGCCCGGCGGCCCGGTCCATGCTCACAGCCCCTGGCTGTTGGGACGTGGAATGTCACCTCGCCAGGAGGGAAGGAGCCTGAGCTTGTGCGGGAGGTTGAGAAATACCGACTAGAGATAGTCGGACTCAGCTCCACGCACAGCTTGGGCTCTGGTACCCAACTCCTGGAGAGGGGCTGGAAGCTTCATTTTTCTGGTGTCGCCCACGGGGAGAGGCGGAGAGCTGGGGTCGCATTGCTTATTGCTCCCCAGCTCAGTCGCCAAGTGTTGGAGTTCACTCCGGTGAACGAGAGGGTCGCGTCCCTACGCCTTCGGGTCGGGGACAGGTCTCTCACCGTTGTCTCGGCCTACGGGCCAAGCAGCAGTGCAGAGTACCCGACCTTCCTGGAGTCCCTGGGAGGGGTACTAGATAGCGCTCCGACTGGGGACTCCATTGTTCTCCTGGGGGATTTCAACGCCCATGTGGGCGGCGACAGTGAGACCTGGAGGGGGGTGATCGGGAAGTACGGCCTCCCCGATCTGAACCCGAGTGGTGTTCAGTTGTTGGACTTCTGTGCTAGTCACAGTTTGTCCATCATGAACACCATGTTCGAGCACAAGGGTGTCCATAAGTGCACGTGGCACCAGGACACCCTGAGCCGGAGGTCGATGATCGACTTTGTAGTCGTATAATCTGACCTTCGGACACTCGAGTGAAGAGAGGGGCAGAGCTGTCGACTGATCACCACCTCGTGGTGAGTTGGATCCGCTGGGAGGGTAGGAAACCCGTCAGACCTGGCAGGCCCAAACGTATCGTGAGGGTCTGCTGGGAACGACTGGCGGAACCCTCTGTCAGCGAGGTTTTCAACTCCCACCTCCGGGAGAGCTTCTCCCAGATCCCGGGGGAGGTTGGAGACATGGAGTCTGAGTGGACCATGTTCTCCACCTCCATTGTCGATGTGGCTGCTCGTAGCTGTGGTCGCAAGGTCTCTGGTGCCTGTCGCGGCGGCAATCCACGAACCCTGGTGGTGGACACCGGAAGTAAGGGATGCTGTCAAGCTGAAGAAGGAGTCCTACTTATCTTTGTTGGGAGGAGTTCAGAGAGGCTATGGAGGAGGACTATTGGTCGGCCTCGAAGAGATTCTGGCAAACTGTCCGACGCCTCAGGAGGCGGAAGCAGCTCTCCACCAGCACTGTTTACGGTGCGGGTGGGGAGCTGTTGACACTGTCTGGGGATGTTGTCGGGCAGTGGAAGGAGTACTTCGAGGATCTCCTCAATCCCATCGTCATGTCTTCCGAAGAGGAAGCAAAGACTGGGGACTCAGAGGTGGACTCATCCATTACCCAGGCCGAAGTCACTGAGGTGGTTAGAAAGCTCCTCGGTGGCAAGGCTCCTGAGGTGGATGAAATCCGTCCTGAGTACCTTAAGTCTCTGGATGTTGTGGGGCTGTCTTGGCTGACACGCCTCTGCAACATTGCGTGGCGATTGGGGACAGTGCCTCTGGATTGGCAGACTGGGGTGGTGGTCCCTCTGTTTAAGAAGGGGGACCGGAGGGTGTGTTCCATCTATAGGGGGATCACACTCCTCAGCCTCCCCGGTAAGGTCTATTCCAGAGTACTGGAGAGGAGAATTTGACCGATGGTCGAACCTCAGATTCAGGAGGAGCAGTGTGGTTTTCGTCCTGGTCACGGCACACTGGACCAGCTCTACACGCTCCATCGGGTGCTCGAGGGTTCATGGGAGTTTGCCCAACCAGTCCACATGTGTTTTGTGGATCTGGAGAAGACGTTCGACCGTGTCCCTCGGGGCACCCTGTGGGGAGTGCTTCGGGAGTCCGGGGTCCGGGGTCCTTTGTTAAGGGCTATCCGGTCCCTGTACGACCACAGCAGGAGCTTGGTTCGCATTGCCGGTAGTAAGTCAAACCTGTTTCCAGTGCATGTTGGCCTCCGCCAGGGCTGCCCTTTGTCACCGGTTCTGTTCATTATTTTTATGGACAGAATTTCTAGGCGCAGCCAGGGTGTAAAGGGGGTGTGGTTTGGGAACCACAGAATCTCATCTCTGCTGTTTGCAGATGATGTGGTTCTGTTGGCTTCGTCAAATCAGGACCTTCAGCGTGCACTGGGGCAGTTTGCAACCGAGTGTGAAGCGTCCGGGATGAAAATCAGCACCTCCAAATCCGAGGCCATGGTTCTCGACCGGAAAAAGGTGCTTTGCCCTCTTCAGGTCGGTGGAGTGTCCTTGCCTCAAGTGGAGGAGTTTAAGTATCTCGGGGTCTTGTTCATGAGTGAGGGACGGATGGAGCGTGAGATCGATAGACGGATCTGTGCAGTATCTGCAGTGATGCGGTCGCTGTATCGGACTGTTGTGGTGAAGAGAAAGCTGAGTAGGGGCGCAAAGCTCTCAATTTACCGATCGATCTACGTTCCGATCCTCACCTATGGTCATGAGATTTGGCTCATGACCGAAAGAACGAGATCGCGAGTACAAGCGGCCGAGATGAGTTTCCTCTGCAGGGTGGCTGGGCACTCCCTTAGAGATAGGGTGAGGAGCTCGGTCACTCGGGAGGAGCTCGGAGTCGAGCCGCTGCTCCTCCACGTCGAAAGGAGTCAGTTGAGGTGGCTCGGGCATCTTTTCCGGATGCCCCCTGGACGCCTCGCTGGAGAGGTGTTCCGGGCACGTCCCACTGGGAGGAGGCCCTGGGGAAGACCCAGGACACGCTGGAGGGACTACATCTCTCGGCTGGATGGGGACGCCTTGGGGTTCCCCCGGAGATGCTGGGAGAGGTGTGTGTGGATCGGGAGGTCTGGGCAGCTTTGCTTGAGCTGCTGCCCCCATGACCCGACTCCGGATAAAGCGTAAGAAAATGGATGGATGGATGGATGGATGTATGTGTGGCTGAAAGGCTGGCTGTCAGATTGGTATAATTAGCTTTAGTACAGACTGTTCTACCTTTCCTTGCTCCCAGTGAGACAACAGGAACAGGACGGCTGCCAGAGCTCATTAAGCTCATAGATATTCTGACGGGCAGGCTGGGAGAAGTGTCAGAAGTGTCATTCTCTCAGTTTTAATCTGCGGGATTCAGTCGGAACAAGGTGATTGCACTCAAAAGGGATGCTTTGTTGCGTTAACAGAAACTCACATATATTTGCTACAGCATTACGATCAAATAAGACTTTTGAGCAGCATCTTTTCCTTTCTTCAACCTTGCAAAACTTTCATTTACATCATGCAATAGCAAAAACAACATCAGAAACAGTTTGTCTGTCACATGCATTTGTGAAACCAGAAATAGGATCAATCAAGTTCCTTAACCTGAGGTGGAATGTTCACATTTAAAGCACCTCAAATGTGTTGAACAGATGTTATTTGAAATCCAGAAGTGTTTGATCATTAAACTTGTAAACACAGCTCAGATCAAGCCCATTGCGTGTTTTTTTCTGCAGAATGAGCACTTTCAATGAAGCTGGGCCTTGATGAAGACAAAGATAGTGTGTGCTGATTATAATTGCCTTACCTGAGGGTAGCATCCAGTGGACCAGAGTCTAACGAGGCAGAAACGCAGCAAATCCCAATTAAATTGAACAGAGAAAATGAGCAAACCTTTTGCTGTGTGTGTGTGTGTGTGTGTTGTCTGCATGCAAAGAAAACAATGATTAAAAGTGCTTAAATAGTATGACTCATCTACCTCAAAGAAGAAGAGATTTAGTATCTTAAAGAAGTGGGAAGTTCAGTTAATTTCTTCATTATTTTGATTTTTCCTCACAAAATCAAAGCCTGAAATAATAAATCTTCAGACACAGGAAAAATCAGATGTGTTTGGTAAATTTATTCATTTTCTATACCCACTTATGTCAATTAATGGTCTGAAGGGTTGGAGCCTATCCCTAGCGGTCACTGGGGAAGAGGTGGGGTACACCCTGGACATACCGAAAAGTAAAAAGTAAAAAAAAAAAAAAAAAAGAAAATATGTCAATTAATGGTGAACACCCCCTTTTCTTTAATTAATTAATGGTGAACACCCCCTTTTCTACTTTTTTCTAATAGCCCAATTTCATAGCCTTAAGAGTGTGCATATCATGAATGCTTGGTCTTGTTGGATTTGTGAGAATCTACTGAATCTACTGGTACCTTGTTTCCCATGTAACAATAAGAAATATATTCAAAACCTGGATTAATCTTTTTAGTCACATAGCACTACTATTATTCTGAACACTACTGTATGTGCTAAGAGGATATGCAGATGTGCATGTGCTTGGTGCATCATAAGAACATGCAGAGGATAGTGTGAAATGGACAGCCGGGTCTAACGTTTTTTTTTTTTTTTTTTTGTGCACCTGTCATGAAAAGCACCTGCTTTTCGCGACACGTTTTTTGAAATTTGCTATATACGATCTTCCCCTTCTCCTAACTTTAACCATAGCATAAGTGTGTAATCTCCCCAAATGTTTACCATGACCCCCCAGACTCCCCTTTTCACCCAACATTTTGTGCTCCCCATCACAAAATGAATTTGTGCCCCCTGTTACAAAAAACACCACATTTTCGTACCCCCGTCACAAACCCATACTTTAATGTAGCTTTTGTAACCCACTCCCACGAACTGCCATGAGACTGTGTTGGAAATGAAGGTGGATGATCTGCTATGGGGACCCCTTCCAGGAGCAGCTGTATTATTATAATTATTATCATTATTTCTACTTGTTTACTTGCTTGGCAACACCAACAAGCAAATAAACAGGCAAAAAGACTTGAAAATTTCAACAGCATTTTTTCCATTTTCCTGTAAGTCCAAGTATGTTTTCAAATTCAACCAATTCACATTTCTTAAAACAAACAAACAAACAAAGCTAACAAACTTAGTTTTGACAAATATATGCCTGGATATTTTTTCTTTTCAACAACTCAGTGAAGATCTGTGAACCAGCATTATGTAACCATTCTATTTGTAAAGGATAGCAATTATCTGGCTGTTATAGCACTTGCGACAATGATCCAGGGACAGCAGCAGCACTGTGAGATCAAACAGTTGTGCTAAATTAAAGAGCGGGTTATCAGACCAGACGGCAGTGTTTGATGTGCATAGATGAAATGCATTATTATGGTAAACACGCCAGCCTTATCAAACTACTTCTACAGGGCCCTTTGGCTGTGCAGCCCACATTGGTGTATGCCCTTGGTCAGACAAATTGCATGCACACCCAGACACACTCATGTACACAGAGAGAGAGAGAGAGAGAGTGTCGGAGAGCATTAATTCATCTCTGTTGATCCTTCTGCTTCTGTCCAAACAGACGCCTGCTTTCCAAATGCCAGTCAGTCTCTGGCATAATTTGTTTGTAATCATTGGCACACAGTGGGAAATGTCACTGTTTTCCAAAGAGGATGAATTTAAATTGATTTCCAATTAGCGCTAAAAGAAAGTGTCGGCATTATAGCAGCTGCATTGGTGTGGTAGGTACACTAGAACAAATTATATGATGGCAATGAAACACACTGACCCAGATTTTAACAGTTCTTATTGTGCATTTAAGACTTTCAAATAGATACATAATTAAAACAGTCACATGCAGAATAATACAAAACAATGAAAGATTCAAAGGTGCTGAATTATTTAATGATCCAATGAGTGCTGCAAGAAACAATGTGTAAAAACAAATAAAAAAAATAGGGACAAAAAGAGAACAAATGTAATTACATGATTTTTTTTAAGCCATAAAGCAAAATGGAAATATTTCATGCTGAATGAAGGCAAAACTGGCTACAGTCCTTCTCATTGTAATTCACAGTGGAACACAGAATCTGAGTATTGTGTGATTAATTATGGCTATCATGGACAATGCTGTGAGAAAAGTATGGCATTCTCTTTGTTTAATTTTTTTTCAGCCCATAACACTATTACTACTACTACTAGTAGTAGCACTTGGGTTATGATTATTATTAAGTAGTTGAAGTAGGCATTGAGGCATAATAATAATAATAATGATAATAATAATAATAATACAAATTGCATGTGCATAATGTAATATATTTAGATTGGACAACAATCGCGGTTACTTGTGTTAACCAAGAATTCACATCCACTTTTGAATAAATTAATCGTTCACTCCAGAGCTTGTTTCTCACATTCACAAGATCAGCATATTGATAGTCTGTTTTTAATGGAATATTCTGGGCAATGATCAGCTGCGTAGATCTGGGGTTGCAGAATTTTTTGGAGTGCCAATTTTCACAGATGTCAGTACACATGCTGTATTACTGTGCATCCAGAAAGTATTCACAGCATTTCACTTTTTCCGCATTTTGTGATGTTACAGCCTTATTCCGAAATAGATCAATTATTTCCTCAAAATTCTACACACAAAACCCCATAATGACAGCATCAAAAGTTTTTTAAAAGATTTTTGCAATTTAAAATTCTAATTAAAAACCCGCTAAGAAATCACATGTACATAAGTATTCACAGCCTTTGCCATGAAGCTCACTTGAGCTCAGGTGCAATCCTGTTTTCACTGATCATCCTTGAGATGTTTCTACAGCATAATTGGAGTTCACCTTGGGTAAATTCAGTTGATTGGACATGATGTGGAAAGGCACACACCTGTCTACATATAAGGTCCCACAGTTGACAGTGCATGTCAGAGCACAAACAAAGCATGAAGCAAAAGGAATTGGCTGTAGACCTTAGAGACAGGATTGTGTCAAAGTACAAATCTGGGGAAGGGTACAGAAAAATTTCTGCTGCTTTGAAAGTCCCAGTGAGCACAGTGACTGCCATCATCCATAAATGGAATACGTTTGGATCCACCAGGACTCTTCCTAGAGTTGGCCTCCCATCTAAACTGAGTGATCACTGGAGAAGAACCCAATGGTCACTCTGACAGAGCTCCAGCATTCCTCCGTGGAGAGAGGAGAACCTTCCAGAAGGATAACCATCTCTGCAGCAATCCACCAATCAGGCCTGTATGGTACGGTGGCCAGATGGAAGCCACTCCTTAGTAAAAGACACATGGCAGCCTGCCTGGAGTTTCCCAAATGATACCTGAAGGACACTCAGACCATGAGAAACAAAATTCTCTGGTCTGATGAGACAAACAATTGAATTCCTTGGCATGATTGCCAGGTGTCATGTTTGGAGGAAACCAGGCACCATCCCTGTAGTGAAGCATTGTCACGGCAGCATCATGCTGTGAGGACGTTTTTCAGTGGCAGGAACCGGGAGACATTCTGAGTACTTGACCTGAGTCGGAGTACTTGACTGCATACTGGGGCAATGGTTCATCTTTCAGCAGGACAATGATCCTAAGCACACAGCCAAGATATCAAAGGAGTGGCTTAAGGACAACTCTGTGAATGTCCCTGAGTGGCCCAGCCAGAGCCCAGAGCTGAATCTGACTGAACATCTCTGGAGAGATCTGAAAATGGCTGTGCACTGACGCTCCACATCCAACTTGATGGAGCTTGAGAGGTGCTTCAAAGAGGAATGGACAAAACTGCACAACGATAGGTACACCAAGCTTGTGGCATCATATTCAAGAAGACCTGAGGCTGTAATTGCTGCCAAAGGTACATCAACAAAGGACTGAGCAAAGGGTGTGAATACTTACGTACATGTAATTCCTTAGGGTTTTTTTTTTTTTTTTTTTTATAAATTTGCAAAAATTTCAAAAAAACATTTTTTTCTTATTGTTATTATGGGGTAAGGTGAGTAGAATTTTGCAGGGAAAAAATTAATTTACTCCATTTTGGTATAAGGCTATAACACAAGATGTGAAAAAAAAGAGCTGTGAATACTTTCCAGATGCACTGAAAGTTTAGAACCAGTCAAACCTGTGCTGTTAGAAAAAAGGAAACATACTGTGATCGAGCTTAAACAATGATTCATCATGGAATTGATGAACTCTCCATGTTTAGAATATGTTCTAGGCTTTTGCTGAAAATCAATGGAGACTTTTGATTCTGATGACCAGGGTGACCCATACCTTTGAACTCCTCTCCTTTTGTTTACACCTCTCTGTAAATTAATAAGTTACTGATAAGCAGATTAAAGTGTAGTGTTGACACTATTTGGAAATTTATTTAAAATGTTAATTTTATGTGAAATATAATCTGTTAAATTTAGTTTGATTCTCTTGACTGCTCCCACTTTTCAAATTGTTGCCACAGTAGAGCTGTTGTGGATCTGAGTGTTGATTTGGCACTTTTTTTTATGTCGATGTGGTCCTGACTCAGCTCCATATGTACAGTACAAGGGGACTGGGTCATGGCTAGCCTTTGAATTCCGGACCTTCTTGTTGTGAGCCAAGAATGCTACCACTATACCACTTTTACACTAAAATAGATGCAATTGTAATGCAATGTAATTGTACATATTTAGTTTACATAACATCAACATTATTGCTGGACTTTGTCCCTATATCAAGATCAATTCATGGGCCTTCAAAGGAAATAATTGGATATCTCTAGTCTTCACACAGCATTTCTGGATGCTTTCACACTGTTCCTGTTTTATCCATTTCAATTTAACTGGCCTCTCTGGGACATCCACTAAAATTTGTGAGAGTTTCACTGAATTGCCTGACATCATAGCTGGCCAATACACAGGTAGTGTCACACGTGAATTCTGGTAGTGTCTGACATGAATTCTTTCTGGTGAATTCAGGCATTCATCAGAGATGTGTTCGAGCTCCTATGCTGTTTAGTTGTTGAGCACTGGAGAAGCCGAATGAGTCAAATTGTCTGGGTTTGCAGCTGTTCTGGATAAAGACTAATATCCAGGATTTCAGTGACAAAGATGAGAAGTGTATACAGTGGTGGGCACAGATAACCAAAAAATTAACTTCAATAACAGATAATCAGATAACTGAAAAGTTATCTTTGATAAAGATAAAACAATAAACCACCCAAAAATGTATCGGAAGTTACAGATAACCGATAAATTCCAATATTGTCTCTGGTACTAATAAAACGAATTTAAGTTTTAATGTCACAATAGCTTCTAGTAATATTAAAAGTAACAACAGACCCAAACAATGAGACCACACTTTTGTCTTTGAACATTCTGCCCCTGCTGGAAGCAGTTGTTTACTACAGAGCTCCCAGCACAGTGGCACTCTGAGAGCAGCCATAAAGCCACCTCTCTATCAATCACAACGCTCTAGTCAGGCGGAGGTCTTGAAAAATAAAGCCATGCTGACTTATGGTTTTGATTTATAAACAGCATTAATACTGATAGAATAACTCCATTAATGTCAATTATGTCATTTGTACAAAGTTAAAATATAGCATATATCTTTTAATGTTGAATAATGCACTAATTCTGAGGTTTTGTAACAAACACAGACAGCTCGCAAAGGATTCCGGGTAAAAGTGCCTCTGCTAAACACTGATTGGTTCAGTCATTCATTATGTAAACCAACACGTTAATGTGACGTCTGTCGTGTGTTGGTGTTTACAGATAAATGTGCTTTTGTAAAATATTCCATTTTTTTTATTTGTAAAAACAGGCATTTTTACAGAGCCCTGGAAGTGTCATCTCAAAATGTTTTGCATGTGGAGAGAATGTGCGCACGTTTTATGATGTTGTAAAATGTGCTTTACACTGTGCGAGATGATTTTTTATGCAGGAATTTTTTGGACCGAGTTTCAGGTTAATCGCGCGTCCTGCATCGTGTAGTGTACATGGAGTAACAAGCTGCATTTAACATCTCAGGACCACCTCCTGATCGCCGATCGTATGGTCCAATGAAAAACAAACCTGTTTGATATTATTCTGGTCCGCCGTCGTGAGGGTATCCTGCTCCTGAAGAGCTACAAGCATCTAACCGCTCGCACTGTGCCTGTGCAAACACCGCAGAGCTGTCTTGTAATGTTATTATTATTATTATTTATTTTTTTTTTTGCTGTTGTTTTGTTTTGTTTTTAAATTTATCTTGGCAGTTATATGTTCATGTCTCTGTGTCCTAAGACCTTGAGGTTGATGGATGCCTTGAAAACAGTGATGTTTGGTGATGCTGACACCTATGCAAGAGAACAAAGGTCTTTAGGGTTCCAGTGCTTCCTGTCTTACTGTATGGTTGTGAGATTTAAATGTTAAAAAATGACCTAAATGGTACCACTGGAATGATTTTGTGTCAAAGTGTTACTTATGGTTGCTCAAAAGAGGCATGCCATGTGTGTACTGAAGAAGCATTAGCTCCAGCATGGCTGCTTAGTAGCATGCTACTTTGGGCATTATCCAGTAAGTTGCTGCCTCAGTGTTGAGGACATCAGCAACAGAAAAAAGACCAAGGAGATGCTAACATTTCACCTGGCTGTGGCACAAAAAAGGTGGTGATGGATCACTTGCCTGCCTCGGTGGCTGACATCTAGGAACCGGAGTGGTTGACATCCAGGAATCAGAGTGGTTCATTGGTGTGGTGGATGCGGTGCCTCACGGCACTGCTGCACACTCCTGGACCTGACCTCAGCTGGACCTTTGTCATTTTGCTCAGGCAGTTTGGTATGTTTGGGGAGATGTAAACATGCATTCTGTTGCTGACCAAACAAGCAGACTGCAGGACTGTAGAATGTGTTGTGGCCTGATAGAAATTACAAATTTGGTCAACTGGGCAAAGCTTGTTAAAAATCAGGGAAAAAAGAAAATCACATGCGGAAAATGCAGCATTTTCACTTTTTTGCATGCAGACAACACACACACTAAACTAGTCGCTATGGGTTCTTGAAATTGTCATGACAACGCATACCACAGAAAAAAGGAACAAAGCATTCATCACCTGTGAGAAAGCAGTGTGCTGTGATGTCAAATAAGACCTCATGAAGTACTTTGCAATTTTTCTGAGACTATGAGAAGGCAGTGTCTATTCAAAAACAGATTTCAAGGACACAAAACTCAAATGAGCATTGAGCTCTTTTGTGAATAGACACTGCCATCTAGTGGACTTAATAAAAACACAAAATGCTTCATGAAGCTTCAGTTGGCCAGCGCTAACAGTGTGCTCACATGTTGCTTCTGTTTAAAAGGGTTTTGATTTAGAATCGTTTTTTTTTTAATGTGAAAGCAAACTTAAAAAAAAAAAAAAAAAAAAAAAACTGTTGATGTGAATGCACCCAAAGTCATAATGCTCCACTCATCCAAACTGTGTAACTTTAGTAAGATATAGACATTTCCAAAATATATGAATAGGATAGACATTTGTGTCTTTCCTTCCTAATAATTTGATTGGTTCAATTTGATTTGATGTGGTACAACACACTCCAAAAACATTCTTTATTTAATGTAGACATTAACTGGTATAACACGATTAACAAACTGTTAACTGAATGTGAAGGTGGTACGGGTATGTTTACCCATTATATTGCCTAGCACCATCAGGTAAGCTAATTTTGTTTATACCTCTCAAAATTAGCATTTTTTGACCAGTTTGGAGAAAGCCTCATGCAGACCTTTAAACATTTTTTTTTCTTTTTTTCAAACAAGAGTTTGAAGATGCGGTAATATTAACGGCTTAACTCGACAACTTATCATGTTGAAATTGAGACATCAGTCACTTCTTAATACTATTAAATTGATTCAGGTGTAAGTATATCAATGTACCTTTACCTTAAAATTGATTTTGATTCACATTGTTTATTTGTTACACCCCTAATTGTTACACATAAAAGAGATGTACTATCAGCAGTCTGTTTTTTTCTTTCAAATTCTGTTTAAAATCAGTAAACCTGTGATCCCCTGTTCATCCATTTAAATTAATTCTTAAATTGTGTTTTCTATTCTGTTTTGTGGTTCTATAATGGACTATTGCTGTTCCCTGTGCTCCCAGTGCACACACCTTGGACTCAACATTTGAGGTTTTTGGACTATTTCACCCTTTCAATACAAGAAATAGCCTGCACTGGGCATAAGACCAGGCATGCTGTTGAATTCCAATTATAGTGCAGAGGAACATACATCATTTTCAGACAAGCATGCACATGGGTGCAAATTGTAAGTGTAAGAATGTTTGTTAATGGAAGAATCTGGACACCGGGCATGAAAAATAAAACTGTGTGTGGGAGTAACTACAAATGACACTTCTGCACCAGGTATTACACATGGGCTTTTAAATAAATATTTTAAAAAATGTCAGTGTTTTGGCAACTTCTTTACAAGGAATCATTTGCTAGCCTGTCAAACTAATTATTTGCAGCTGAAGCTTGATGCATGTTTTATGTTTGCCAACACAAAGAAAGGTTCAAGAGATAAAATGTAAAAAATAAATAAATAAATAAAAACCCACACATCATCATATTAAAATCATTTATTGTGCTCCAGAAGAGTAATTACTATTTAACCAGAAAGAAAGACAAGTGACAAATAATCTACATTACAAATGCCAGGCCAGCTCATCGTGCCCCTGTTTGACATGGCATTCAAAGAACAACAAATCCACCTTTACTGATCAGACTGCTCGGAAAAAAAAAAAAAAAAGAAGAAAAAACCTGTCAGGATGATTCTGAGGTTTGGCTGTTGTTGTTTCTCCTGTGATTTGAGGTTAGAAAATGGCACAGTGCGTTACATTCATTCGCAAAGCTTGTTTCTGTCTGTACCATACCCTAGAATATAGGCTGACTGTCGACCACTGTCAGGGCAGGTTTACAGCAAAACCAAATAAAGCATCCCCCTAGAACAGTGTTTTATAAAAATCTTCAGTCCCAGTGTGTGCCAGGTAGGTCTTATCCTGGTTGGAATTCAACAGAAAACCCTGTCACTGAACACAAATCTCCTGGAATGGTTTGGAGTTTACCTGTTTGTAGGATAGAGATCATTTTAAAAAGAAGAGGCAACAGGATGGGACTTGATATCAGGACGTTTGATTGACGGGCTGTTTTCACACAGACTGAGATGTGCTGATATAATCGGGTCCAGCTAGGAGAGTCACAAGGAAAATGAATGTATACTCCATATGTCCTCCCCAAAAATCTCACAAAAAGTTGGACATTTTGACCAGCATGTGTGTTCTGTCAGGTGTCTATTGTCGCCAGTCAATCAAACCTCCACCTTCCTGTTTTCACAGAACATCACTGACAATGATACCATCACCAACATGCAGTTTCAGTTTCTACTATGACATTTCCTCAGATTAAATTACTCTACAAGCTTCTCGTTGTTATTTGTATTATGTTGATTAATCATCTGAAGCCGAGGTTTTATCTACTGCTTTGAGGAGTGCTGTTTATTTTAGACCAGACCAAGATGTTTTACCATTTCTTTTTTTTTTAACATACTTTTCAATCAGTTAGTAGCTTTTAGTAATCCAATTAGCACTTTAACGAAGGTGGCTGAACAATACACCTTTAGTGAAAATGCACAAACCATTTTACATTGCACTTGGCATCCCAGGCCACAAGTTCTTTTTTGGGGGGGGGGGGGGCAAAAATGTACAACTCACAAATAGTGCAGCAGATAACTGAAGCAATCGTTCAAATGGTGAAACAAGCACCAAATTTGGCACAAATACTCCTTAAACATTAGTCTTTTGAAAAAACCCGCTTGCCACTTGAATTTTCAAAAGGCAGCCAGGTAGGGGTCAATTGAGGATTTACACAGGGGTCAAAAACTGAAAATACTGTCATCATATTGAAACCTATACCACATTATTTGTCTAGAGTTGTCTGGAGTTATGGGGTAAAAACTGCAAGAATGGTGACAAAGGTCAGATTTAGTTTGTACAGGGATCAAACGTTAAAGTTACTCCAAGTTTGGTAAAAGGTAATCATTTGCACCACTTTTTTACCAAAATTGGTAACTTACCAAAATTTACCAAGGGATCGAAGGTCACGGGCATTCAATGTTAGTTTTCAGCCTTGCCGCTTACGTGTAGAAAGATCTCCAGATTCTCTGAATTTTCTGATTATATTATGGACTGTAGATGTTAGAATCCCTAAATACCTTGCAATTTAACATTGAGAAACGTTGTTAAACTGTTGGACTATTTTTTATGAAGCAGTTGTTCACAAAGTGGTGATCCTCGCCCCATCTTTGCCTGTGAACGGGTTTCCAAATAGGTGTTCGTTGAGCATTTGTCAGCTTTCCCAGTCTTTTGTTGCCCCGTTCAAACTTTTTTGAAATGTGTTGCAAGCATCCATTTCAAAATGAGCAAATATTTGCACAAAACAACAAAATCAATCAGTTTGAACATTAAATATCTTATATTTGTGGTGTAATCAAATATAGGTTGAAGAGGACTTTCAAATCATTGTATTCTGTTTTATTTACATTTTACACAACGTCCCAACTTCATTGGAATTGGGGTTGTAATTTAATCTTTATTTACTAGGCTAATCCCATTGAGTTCACGATCTCTTCTGCAAGGGAGACCTGGACAATTATAAAGTTTCCAATTCACTTAACCTGCATGTCTTCTTTAACCTCTTAAGCCCTAGGACCTATTTCACCAAAACCACATACACATATATTACGATTTATTTCTCAGCTCGTACAAGGCCAAAAATGCAAAAGTTTGGATCAGCTAAAAGACAGACCCTAGGGGATGTTGTGGGTGCAAAAAAAAAAGAAAGTAAATAATACTGGTAGGAGTAAATGAGGTTTTGTTTGGCCAAAAAATTAATTCTGATTTATGTCTTTTTTTGCTTGGGGTTTGAGCTGTGGTTAGTTGATATATGATTTGAAGTGGATACTTTTGTAGAGGAGAGCTTGCTTGACATTTTGATGTATAATAAGTGTATGCTGGTGTCAGCATCGCTTAGTTATGAACGTTCAAATGTTCCAATACAGGGCAAGTCCCCAAATTTGGGGACTCTCAGGTATGGGAGGAAACCCACGCAAACACAGGGAGAAAATGCAAACTCCACACAGAAGGGCCACAGATGGGAATCGATTCTATGATCTTCTTGCTGTGAGGCAACAGTGCTAACCAATAAGCCACTGTGCTGCCAAATTCTAAATTCCATATTCTCAGGACATAACAACAAATCAATTCATGAACTGGTTATTTTCTTGAGTAATCAATGTTGAAAATCATTGTTCCTGTGAAGCTTTCTAAAGTATAGTCAGAGTTTGAATTTCATAGAAGCCTGAAAACTGTGTTGAACAATCACAAAACACAAAGCATAAACTGCACTGCTTCCTGCCTCGCTCTGCTAACTAGGCAGTTTTAAAGAATAATGCATTGTGGGATCAAGCTGTGCAAGAGTCTTTCACAGAGCAGGCAGCAGAAAAGACAACAGATTTAGTTTTCACGAGTTTTATGCAGCGTGGATAGTAATGATTTAGACATTTTGTGCAGAGAAGAGTGACACAAAACGGATCTGACAATTGTTGGTCGCCCTGCTCCAACTAAAATGTTCTGAAGGCAGAAAACAACTCAGGTTGAGCGCTCATTTGGAAAAAGTTACACATTTAATCTGGAGGATTTGTCTCCTCCTGGTAACAGTGTTCTAACTAAAATGAGGTGCAGTTAAATTTAAACGCTCTGCGTAGAGCAAAAATATCAGAATGTGTTCCTTTGGAAAATTTTCGACTTTCAACACAGAGCGTTGTTGGTATGCTCGGCAGAAAGTCTGCAGTCAGATAATGATTCCAAGCATCTAAACTGTTATCCAGTGTCTGAAAGGTGATGCAGATGAACACCATAGCAGTGAACAATATGGAGGATTCTGTGCCTGTTGAGTGGAACACTTTGCCAAATCTGCTCATGTAGGAACTGCTCAGAACACCGCCCACCATTTATTTTGCAAGAGAAGCCTGATCTTATAGCTGCCACTAGGATGTGCATGGTGGATTCTTGTGAAAACTAACTAACAAGAGCAATCTGAGATTTCTGACATCCACCAATCCAGATCCAGATCACTTCCAACATTTAGTAGCATCTTCCATGCCCTAATATCTACCTGCGGTGCAAATTTAATGAGAATCCGTGAAGTAGTTGTGACAAAATCCTTAAAAGCCTGTAAAGAGAACTCCTGAGCAAGAATCTGGATTCGGATCACCTCTAAATTTCAGTGGAGTCTTCCATACCCTCATATGTCTTTGTAGTGCAAATTTGGTGAGAATCTGTGAAGTAGTTTTGGCATTATCCTTCAAAGTCTATATAAAGTGAAACTTGATACAACATCTGACGTCATCCAGCGTGCATGCACGGCGTCCCTGCTCCACATGGACAACTGAGTAATTTTATAACTTTTTCTTGAGATTTCATCGCGTGTGCAGCCAGGATCGCATGGAAATGAGGTGCCTCCACTCCGCTAACTGATCTGATGCTGCAAAGTGCCGCATAATAACTTTTCTTCACTAAAACGCACAGGTAAGACCTAATACATACACTATGTGTGTGTGAATCACACCACATGGGGAGCGCAGCTTTCAGGAAATGAGTTGAGACCCTCAATTGACATATTTGTTGTTTATTTGAGAACATATTTAACTTATTACCAGGCAGCACTTCGCAATTATTTTGTTTTCCTGTTTGTATAGTGTTACAATAAATTGTTGGTTTAAACAACAAGCGAATTTAGGTTTTGCATTTTGTTCCCATAGTGTATCGAAAAAGAACCGAACCATGACCTCAAAACCACGGTACGTATCGAACCGTGATTTTTGTGTATCGTTGCACTCCTACCGAATATGTATGTGTGGTGCGAATTTGGTGAGAATCTGTTAAGTAGTTTTGACGTAATTCGTCAAAGCCTATATAAAGTGATCCAGAATCCAGATCTGGATCTGGATCACCTCCAAAATTTTCCTTGACCTACAGTAATATCTATTGGTGGTGAAAATGTAATCAAAATCTGTGCAGTAGTTTTGACATAATCTTGCTAACAAACAGACAGACAGACAGACAGACAAATAAATAAATAAATGCAGACGACTTTATTACATCCTTGGTGGACGTAATAAATAAATCTTTTAAGCCCTCATAGTCATCCAGCCAGTATAGTTGTCATTGAAGATTCACTGAGTTACTAACAACTGGAACCTGACCCAGGAGCCAAATCAATTAAATATAAATCCAATCAGGTCCAGCTGGGGTCCAGTCATACTGCTGCAAATCTCAGTTCTGTCATTTCTGATTATTATCATTGCAGGAAGCTTTTTTTTTTTTACATGTGGGCAAGAAAGATTGTGTGAACTGTGAAATGCAGACAAGGAAATGGGGGTCATCAAGCCAAATTGATGTCATGTATTATTGTACATCGTTCATCATTCAGAACTTTACTTCTGGAGCAAAATATACTAAGTCAAACAATGCAGGCAGTGGGGGGGGGGGGGGGGGGGGCGTGTCCTGATGACAGAAATGAATCCAAACATATTTGAACCTGGGATCCCTGTCTGGTCAGATCTCTTTTTGAATAAATGGTTAACACCCCCAACCCCAACATCTGTTGTGGATTGGATCCAAATTTTTATAGGTGTGAAAGCCTATAGTTCAGAATCTAACTCAAGTTTCAGTCAAGAAAGTGAAGACAGATTTGACTTATGAATAAACAATCCTCAACATGTGACAGAAACAGAAAATGGGCACATTGCAGAAAGCGTCAGTCCACATATTTACACTGAATTAATAAACATAAATGAGCCACTGCCAGAATGCACTCAAAAACAGAAAGATAATTGTGTGCTACTGAGGCAATGCACCCAAAACCTTTCCACAGCAGGATCACACAGTATGAAACGTTAATTTAGCCATGCACAATATGAATCAGAGCAAATTCTGCAGAGTATCAGAGTGAGCTCCTGAAAATATTCCAACTGAACTTGATTCAAATGACAATATATGATGCTACACCCCCCATGGGAAAAAAAAATCTAAGCTGCACACAGCATCATATAAATACTATGATATAATACGGTTGTGTTTTTTATTTTCTATTCACTACAATGAAAAAAGTGAAACACAGTGCACTTCATTCAAAGTACTTATTTACATTGGTCTAATGGAAAATTGTGGTTTCCAGTTTAAATCTGCTGGAATCACTTTACAAAATCATAAATATACATTGTGAGAAACTAAAAAAAAATAGCTGTAACAAATTACATCTTTTTTTTAAGTTGATCCAAAGTAGCATTTTTTTTCAGTGTATTCTGCACCAAAAGTGCCATAAAAATAAAATGGTTTAGTAGTTAGCACTAGTGCCTCACAGCAAGAAGGTCATGGGATCGCGTCCTGGCCTTTCTGTGTGGAATTTGCATTGTTCATTTGTGTGGGTTCCCTCTGGGTGCTCCAGCTTCCTCCCACATCCAGAGACAAGCAGGTTAGGTGGATTGGAAACTTAAAACCATAAAAGTGCATGCGAGTTTGAATGGTTGTGTGTCTGTATGTAGCCCTATGACAGACTGGCATCCTGTCCAGGGTGTATCCCGCCTCATGCCCTGTGACTGCTGGAATAGGCTGCAGTACCTTAATTGAAGTAAGTGAGTTAATGTGTATATATATATATATATATATATATATATATATATGCTCATTTTCTTGGGCTTCTTGCATTTTAATTAATATATTGTTTATCTCATTTCACTTACATTATTTCATTTCATTTCAGTAATCTCTTTCAAGAGTGGCTAACCTGTCAGAAAAGCAAAGAAATGAAAAAAAAAAAAAAGCCTTTTGCGGCTGCTTTTGAACTTTTGGTAAACAATCCATGTGAACATGCAAGTTTTGACCACAAATCTTTGATGAGTGGATCATTGTGTGATCTCAATCTGTGGAGGAGTGTATGCCTGGAGAAATAACACCATTATTTCCTCATTTTAAAAGTTATGATGCTGTATATGCTGGCTTGCAATTTTATGGAAGGTTGTTAATATTTATGTCTTGCATCATGTTCTTAGAAACAGCAATTCTGCGTCTTGTTTTCTTTGCACAATGACCACAAAATCTTAATCAAAGTCACACTGACACCAAATCTCAAATAAATTGAAATCCAGCTGCTGTGTTTGCATGATTTTGATTATATGAGTAATATAAGGGGGCACTATGGTGATTTACTCGGTAGCACTGTTGCCTCACAGCGAGAAGATTATGGGATTGAGTCCCTCCTGCGTGCTTTCTGTGTAGAGTTTGCATGTTCTCCCCTCCGGGTGCTCTGGCTTCCTCCCACATCCAAAGATATGCAGATCAGGTGGACTGGAACTTTAAATTGTCCGCAGGTGTGCATACGAGTGTGACTGTGTGTCTGTCTATATTTGGCACTGCGAGAGCCTGGTGTCCTGTCCAGGGTGGACCCCGCCTCACACCGTATGACTGCTGGGATAGGCTCCATCCTCTACAACCTGATACTGGATAAATGGCTTAAGATTTGTGAGTAACAAAATATCTTTGTCACGCCCTCATGCCCGGTTGCAGTACAGACTGTTTATCCAGCTTTCTTCAAGAAAGTAGCCATTTGAAGTACAACCCCAATTCCAATGAAGTTGGGACTTTGTGTGAAATGTAAATAAAAACAGAATACAATGATTTGCAAATCCTCTTCAACCTATATTCAATTGAATACGCCACAAAGACAAGATATTTAATGTTCAAACTGATAGACTTTTTTTTCTTTTTGTGCAAATATTTGCTCATTTTGAAATGGGTGCCTGCAACACATTTTAAAAAAGTTGGGACGGGGCAACAAAAGACTGGGAAAGTTGATAAATGCTCAAAGAACACCTAATTGGAAACAGGTGAGTGTCATAATTGGGTATAAAAGGAGCATCCCCAAAAGGCTGAGGCATTCACAAGCAAAGATGGGGTGAGGATCACCACTTTGTGAACAACTGCTTGAAAAAAAAAAATAGTCCAGCAGTTTAAGAACAATGTTTCTGAACATTAAATTACAAGGAATTTAGGGATTCATTAAAAAAACATCATTGTGTAAAGGAGCTTACCACGTGGGCTCAGGAACACTTCAAAAAATCATTGTCAGTTAACACAGTTCGTCGCTACATCTACAAGTGCAAGTTTAAACTCAGCCATGCGAAGTGAAAGCCATACATCAACAACATCCAGAAATGCCGCCGCATTATCTGGGCCCGAGCTCATTTGAAATGGACAGACGCAAACTTACACATCTGTGATGACACCATCAATGCTGAAAGGTACATCCAGGTTTTGGAGCAACACATGCTGCCATCCAAGCAACGTCTTTTTCAGGGACGTCCCTGCTTATTTCAGCAAGACAATGTCAAGCCACATTCTGCACGTGTTACAACAGCGTGGCTTCATAGTAAAAGAGTGTGGGTGCTAGACTGGCCTGCCTGCAGTCCAGACCTGTGACGCATTGAAAATGTGTGGCGCAACGTGTTGCAGGCATCCATTTCAAAATGAGCGAATATTTGCACAAAACAATAAAGTTTATGAGTTTGAACATTAAATATCTTGTCTTTGTGGTGTATTCAATTGAATATAGGTTGAAGAGGATTTGCAAATCATTGTTTTTTGCTTTTTTTGACATTTTACACAACATCCCAACTTCATTGGAATTGGGGTTGTATTGTTTCAAAGTTTATATACAATAATTAATCAACAGAGTTTGTGGCTCCACTCCATTTATCTGCAGAATCTGGTTTCAAGTTGTGAAATGTCAACTTTTTTTTTCTCAGCAATCCATGCTTATGCTACAGTTGAAAAATATTCATCATATATCTCAACTGCATGTCAAACTGTGAATTAGCATTTGTCCTCAGTGGAAGCCTACTTAGCATTGCACTGCAACTGCTTGACTATTTATCCATCTGCACAATTATATGTTTAATTCAGTGGGTGGTCGACTGTTTTCTTTGCCTGTCTGTCATTTCTCTGAAGAACAAAGCCTCTTTGAGGGCTGTTGCATAACATATGGTCTCTCTCCATGAAATTACGCCTATAAAGTCAATTACGTGTCCAGGCAGCTTGTGTTGGACTGAGCAATGTGCATCTAGTCGTAGATGTTATTTCAGCTGACTTATTACAAAATGGAAAAACCTGGCTTCTCTCATGCTACAATAACACAGAATAAAGATGGATTTCGATGCCATCAGAAATTATTTTTAAGTGTAGGATTCTGATTTTTTTTTTTTTTTTCCAGTGTCCTCAATGCTCAAACAGATCCCAACACAACAAAGTCTCGGAGGTGTCAATTAAGCTGCCCAAAAACCTGGCTGACCTTGGGCTGAGCTACAACTCAGCACAACTCGACTGATTTCCCCCAATCTTCTTGAACAGGATCTTCACTCATCAAAGCTGGGGAAAGTCATCTTCTTCTGAAGCTTACTGGACACCCAGCCACCTTGGCTATGCCCATGCTCCCCTCAGGATTGCACAGTGCAACTCTCTGCAACTCCGGGTGAACTCTGTGTTCACTCTGATACTGTGCAACTCTACAATTTTTGATACATCAGGTAAATTATATTTGTGGTCAACGTGTAAATTGGATGCTGAGGTGCATCAAGACTGCACCAGGCAGAGTGTGAAACAGCTGGAGTCCAGTCAGCTAGGAGATTGAGAGATGCATGAGAAGATCTGATGGAGTCAAGAAGAGGTGATTGGTGATGCAGATGCCTTGCCTTGTCGGAGCAACAATGTCTAAGTCTTTAGGGTCCTGGTGCTTCCTATCTTACTGTATGGCTGTGAGTCTTGGATGTTAACCACTGAACTAAAGTGATGACTGGATGTCTTTGGTACCAGGCCACAAGTGACTGAAGGTTTTTGGCACGTGATTACTTTTGAGGATGCTTGGGTACCACTGGAATGACGTATCAAACTTTGATTACAGAGTGAGACTCAGATGAGGCATACTACTTGCACTGTGAGGGAATGTCAGCTACAATATTCTGACTATGCAGAATAACCTTTCTGGCTCTGACAGAAATGTGACTAATTTCAGAATGTGGGGATATACTGGTGGTCTGCCTGGGTGGCAGCCATCCAGGACCCATAGCTTTTACATAGTGTGGTGGATGTGGCAATGTGCAAACACAACCCTGACCTGAACTCATGGCCACACATTGATAAATCATGGACAATCCTTAAAAAAAAAATAAAAAAAATAATACACATTTTCCCAGAAATGTCAGCTCCGGACTTCTGTGTTTCAAAGTTAGGATATGCAGTTGAAAATATGTAATGTTTAGTTGTATGTGAAATTTTAAATAATTTTACTGGCTTGCGGTGACTTCAGCAAAGGATAAACTGAGGCAGAACAACTGAAAGTGGTCTGTCAAAACTGCTAGGTGGACTCGTGTTGTGAAATGCTGAAATTATTGTTTGTTTACAGAGATGAATATTAACAATATGAATAAATAAAAATAAATAAATACATAAACACCCTGGCTGATGAGCATATGTGCTAAAAGCTTTCTCTTGATTCCATCCTAGATTATTTCCTGCTGAGAAACAATCTGGCCAAAACAGATGTAATCAGTTTATCCTGTCTACACACTTTACAAAAACGCAATGCTCCCCCTGACATACAGACTTTACCCCAATCCAGCTTGCATGCTGTAATGTTATATGGGGTATCAACAGTCGGCACTCATTATTTTGAATGACTGCACAGCGCCTGTGAGCGGGCCGAGAGAGGTAGGATGTATTCTCACAACAGAGGCCTTTGCACATCTATACGCTTTAGTGAAGGAAAAACAAAGAGACAAGCGTTTCAGCTTCACAAATAGCTTCTCCGCGTCAGGGTACGGCGTTCACATCTGAGCACAATAGGCATGCCATCCAGGGTATTGCTGTCTTTGTCTGTTGTAAAAATTGCCACTTTACCCCTGCAGTGATTCCAACCCCTTTAGCAAGTGGATCTGACTGTAGCCTGCCGCTCAATGACACATTTCATCTCCAGTGGCTAACGTCATTAGCTTTGTGTGCTGAGCTTTACTGTGGGTTTCACTGGCCTAAAGACGTTTGAAAAGCACTTATGACAGTCTTGCGTGAAAGAGTGAAGAGTGAAATGGTATACCCGATACCATTTCACTAAACAGCCCAAACTGACAGGAGAGTCTTTAGTCAAAGGTAAGAGGTGCCAAAACAAATGGCATATCTCTTCAAAATAATGTAACATGTTAACACTGTAGGTTTTTTCTCAAGTTTCTCATTTGAAGTGTGTGCGGTCACAGTTATCTTAATTCCTCCATGAAATGTACAAACCACAAAATTATTTCAACACATTATCAAACATTAAGAGTCATGTTCAGAAAAAAAAAAAAATTTAATGAATTCAAAAGTTAAAAAAAGAAGAAAAAACATACCTTTCATTATATTTGCCACATAATTCTATCATTTGAGCTGGTGTCTCTTTGTTCCCTTAGTCCTGCCAGGTGTGCTTAAAGGTGGAGGTTCTGCTAAGGGCAAGCTTATTGGGGTCAAAATTTTGATTTTCACACCAATAGTCACTAGTATTTGCACAAGTACAAAAGTGACCATAGGTCAGTCACTGTGGTGAATGTCGTGTCTGCCTGTCTATTTGTTGGCCTGCTGTTCAAATGAAGAAACAAACTCTTTTTTGGCAAAGTTTAATATGAGCTAATTTGATTTTCAACCCAATTTGGACCAAATGTGGCACATTTGGCACATATGGATTACTGAACTATCTTGGCAATGTCAGCAAGACTTCAATGAATTGGACAAAGTTCCAAGTTCAGGTTGAATCCCGAGGCAGCAGATTGCTAGGATGGGGTCATTCCAATATCACCAGGGCCTTGTGTTCCCAGGGTCCCGTGTTCCCCAGAGTTAGAAGAGTCCCATGTTCCTCAGTTCTAGAGTCCTATTTTCCAAGGGTTGTATGTGTCCAAAGTCCTAGGTTTCCGGGTCCTATGTCCCATCAGTCTTTTATTCCCCAGCCCAAAATAGGTATATGAAAAAGCCACTCGTGCTTGTATAGGGACTTGAAGTGATTTTCTCTTCTCCTGCACTTTCAAATGGCTTTCAATATACACAGTAAGGCTGATACTTTAGAAAACTTTTCAAATGGTTGCAGAAAAAAAAAAGCAGATACATACCCAAAGGGTGACTATAGTCATTTTTATGAATAAAGGTATTTTTGTAAAAGAGGGCATGCAAGTATTGTAGGTCAAATTTGACCATTTTCTTTATTGGCCTCAAAACACATACCCCCACCCCCATGTGAAAGTTAAGCCCAGCATCGTGGTAACCAGTGGTGGGCACTGTTCAGCTAGTCCGATAACCGATAATGATCAAAGATAATGTTTTTGTTAGCAGATTAGCTTTTCAGATAAGAGAAAAAACCATCAGCAGACCAATTATCTTCCGATAAATTTAGTTCCGGTAACTTTCCGTCCACTAACTTTTTTTGCTGGTAAAGTGAGCAAATTTTAATGGTCAAAAACATTTATAAATCCTAAAATCAAACATTTTAGTCCCTGTCATGTGTAAATCAGTGGTTTGTGGCAGACTGGCTGTCGCTTGCTGATGACATCATCATTAAGTGCAAGACTTGCTCAGTGGTCTCAAAGATAGGCTCTAGTCTCCCCTGACCAACCTGGTCTCACGGCAAGTCGTGCTTCAGCAGCACAAAATATACATTAATCTATTGGTTCGTGATATTGTGATGAAAAGTGCCTCATTTTCGTCACGGCAGCATGAATTCATTCTCATTCATTCCGTGATGGCTGCACGAAATTAAAAGTGAAGCTGGGGGGTCAGGGTGGTTATGGTTAGGGTGGGGGGGAAGGAGTAAGATTAGGTTATGGTTAAAGTTAGGGTTGGGGGTGGGAGTAGGGTTAGGAATAGTGAGTTAAAAAAGCTCTGTCATGAAAATTTTAATCATTTCCTCACAGGAGCATGAAAAAAAAAAGTGAGACTGGGCTGCCCTGACCAATAACTGCACTAAATGGGTTCAGAAAATGGGCAGTTTTGTTGTCTTAGCTCTTTTGTAGCCTTGTTCTAATTAAAACAGGCAAAAAATGAAAACAAACAAAAAAACAAACAAAAAAAGAAAACAGATTTTGCTGGGATAGGCTCCAGCACTCATAGGGTGAGTGAATGAGTGAGATAATGGAACTGAGGAAGATAGGACCATGGGAACACAGGACCCTTGAAACATAGGACTACGACAATATAATGTAAATATGCTCCTGTTAGGATTGACATGGTTGAAAGTTGCTTCATGATTTCATTTTTAACTATTCATTAACAACTTTATTTTTAGCACCAATTAAATGTATGTGGAAAAAAAAATGTTTTGTGAATGTATTATTCAGTTTCAAAGTCAAAGGCTGGGAGACAAACCTGAGACTGAAAATTACTACATTGTCTTTGACATAAAAATGACTTGCACATGGAGCTAAGAAGATGATTTTGGGCTTTAACAAGTAAAATCTGGAATGTGTGCATCACACTTTGTAGTCTTGTGCTTTTAATCTACATTCAGATTTGCAAAGACTTCTATTCTGCCACAGGCTTTGAATTATTTCAAGACATCATATCACACTGTCTACCAGGATGAGTGGAAGCAAATCTATGTCATATCAGCAGTTAAATAGTACAGTAAAAGCTTTTAATTCCACTACTACATATTTTATGTTGAAATTTAAATGGCTCAGTTTCACTGAAATGTTTGAAAATCACCTTTCTGTGTTCAAGTGTTTTGCATTCATTTCGTGAAATTCTCAGTCGTTTATTTTAAGTTGTGCAATTCCATTCCAAAATTTGAGTACGGGTACATTTAGGGAATAACCTTGTGTCTGATGTTTTGCAGATGGTTATATGGTCGCAAATTGAACTTTACCGGCGCCACGTTAGCAGAACCGGTAAGACGGATATTTACGACCCTATAACAGCATGAATGTCTGCAAATCATCAGACACATTCTAATTCAATTCCATCTTTTGCACGGTTTATTTTTCTGTAGGTAATTCAGTTGGCGAGGCTTACCATGAGGCAGTGTCACTCCAACACCTGTCAAGGCGCAGAGTCATCCATCAAATGTGAAAATCCATCAAATGTGAAATGGGAATTCTGTATCAGAATCCACATCAATACTTTTGTACGGAAGCTTAAATTCAGTCATTTCTGTGGCAGTGGCAGTACGTAACTTGCTCTTGCTCTCAGCTAACAGTGGTAACCGCTAGCAATGCGTGCAGCCGAATTGTACGTCTCATCACATAAATCGACAGTTTCACGTCCTGACAATAATTGCACATGCGTGCGACATTTGACAGGAATGACATCTCGTTAGAACACTGATCAGGACACGGAGTAATACATGTGAAACGGTCAAATATTTTGCCACAGTTACCCCGATATTATACGTCTGAAATCTTACTCGATTAACCAATCAGATTTGCGGAAAAAATGTAATTAGATTAGAATTTCTTTTGAGGGTTCTCAAATTTATTAAGGTCATCTCACCAATATCCAAAACATAAGCTCAAATCCAATAAAAAATAATAATTCAAAACAAGTTAATGACGCAAACAGTAGTTGCTCAAAAATGCTTGGTCATAATTCACATTCTAAAATTCTGATCTGAACACAAAGGGATGGACTGCAAGCAAGTTATCTCAGTGAAGTTTAGAAAGTATAAAATAAACATACACTTGATATGAAGATTAAATGGGCTGCATTACAATGGCAGTTTTCTGTCAGATGCAAAACCTCAAAGCTTTTTACTATGATGCTTCACACTTACCCATACAGATGTGATGCATGGCGATTTTCCTCTCAGGAACTCAAACTGAGGATCCTCTAGTCTCAAGAAGGGATGGCCATGTGAGGCCTCATGAAGACTTTGCTGTTTGTTTCTCAGATCACTAGAGGGCAATATTTTTAAACAAAGGGTTCAAAGCAAATGTGCGTGCAATGTTCTGTGACCTGTTTTTGGAAGGAGACTAGTGTGGGCTCAGGAAAAAAACAAAACAAAAAACAGCAAATGGTTGCTTTGAACTATTTTTTGACCAGACCTAGACCACTTGTCAAAGGACCACTTTGCTTTCATCTCTTGACAATCAGCTCCCGCAATGTTTTGGAATTACACAAATGATAAATGGACTGCATTTATATAGCGCTTTTGCATCTGCATCAGACGCCCAAAGCGCTTTACAAATAATGCCTCACATTCACCCCGATGTCAGGGTGCTGCCACACAAGGTGCTCACTACACACCGGGAGCAACTAGGGAATTAAGGACCTTACCCAAGGGCCCTTAGTGATTTTCCAGTCAGGCTGGGATTTGAACTGAGAATCTTCTGGTCTCAAGACTAATGCTTAACCACTAGGCCATCATAGCAGGTTTCCACAACTTGAAACTCGCTATGCACAATTTCATAAGTATGCAACATTCATGAGCAGAACTCAGCCACATGGGATGTGCAGCCAGTACATTCTGAGTGCCGGTCCCAAGCCCAGATAAATGAGGAGGGTTGCGTCAGGAAGGGCATCCGGCGTAAAACAAGCCAACCTAACTATGCAGACTAAGAATCGAATTCCCATACCGGATCGGTCGCGGCCCGGGTTAACAACGTACGCCACCGGTGCTGTTGCCCAACAGGGTGCTGGTGGAAATTGGGCTACTGCTGAGTGAAGACAACAAAGAAGAGGAAGAAAATGTTGCCACAAACAGCGGGAGAAGAAGAAAATTAGAAGGGTGGAAATGAGAGTGGGGACTTTGAATGTTGGTAGTATGACTGGTAAAGGAAGAGAGCTGGCTGATATGATGGGGAGGAGAAAGGTAGACATATTGTGTGTGCAAGAGACCAAGCGGAAGGGAAGTAATAGCAGGAGCATCGGCGGTGGGTACAATTTGTTGTACCATGGTGAGGACAGGAAGAGAAATGGTGTTGGGGTAATTTTAAAGGAAGAGTATGTTAAAAGTGTGTTGGAGGTTAAGCAAGTGTCTGACAGGGTGATGAGTGTGAAGTTGGAAATTGAAGGGGTGATGATGAATATCATCAGTGCATATGCCCCACAGGTAGGTTGTGAGATGAAGGAGAAAGAAGTTTTCTGGAGTGTGTTAGATGAGGTGGTGGAGAGTGTGCCCAAGCATGAAAGAGTGGTGATAGGAGCGGACTTCAATGGGAATGTTGATGAAGGGAACAGAGGTGATGAGGAAGTAATGGGTAGACATGGTATCAAGGATAGGAATGGGGAAGGACAGATGGTAGTTGATTTTGCAAAAAGGATGGAAATGGCTGTGGTGAATACCTACTTTAAGAAAAGGGAGGAGCACGGGGTAACATATAAGAGTGGAGGAAGGTGCACACAGGTGGACTACATTCTTTATAGGAGATGCAAGCTAAAAGAAATCAGAGAATGTAAGGTGGTGGCAGGAGAGTGTCACTAGCATACAGCAACAGCATAGGATGGTTGTTTGTAAGATGACTTTAGAGGTAAAGAAGAAGAAGAGAGTGAGAGCTCAACAAAGGATCAGATAGTGGAAGCTGAAGGAGGAAGACTTGTGTGAAATTTAGCAAGCAGGTGAGAGAAGCACTGGTTGGAGGGGAAGCAATTTTGGACAACTGGAAAAGTACAGCAGATGTGGTGAGGGAGACAGCTAGGACAGTACTGGGTATGACATCTGGACAGTGGAAGGAAGACAAGGAGACTTGGTGGTGGAATGAAGAGGTCCAGGAAAGCATAAGGAGAAAGAGGTTGGCGAAAAAGTTTTGGGCTAGTCAGAGAGATGAAGAAAGTAGACAGGAGTTCAAGGAGATGCGGCGTAAGGCGAAAAGAGAAGTGGCAAAAGCAAAGGAAAAGGCATATTGCGAGCTGTACAAGAAGTTGAATAGTAAGGAAGGAGAAAAGGACTTGTACTGATTGGCCAGCCAAAGCGACAGAGCTGGAAAGGATGTGCAGCAGGTTAGGGTGGTAAAAGATGCACATGGTAATGTGCTGACAAGTGAGGAGTGTGTGCTGAGAAGGTGGAGGGAATAAAGAAAATGAGCGAGAGAAAGGGCTGGATGATGTGGTGAGAGTAAATCAGGAATTACAAGAGATTAGCAAGGAAGAAGTGAGGCCTGCTATGAAGAGGATGAAGAGTGGAAAGGCAGTTGGTCCAGATGACATTCCAGTGGAGGCATGGGAATGTCTAGGAGAGATGGCAGTAGAGTTTCTAACCAGATTGTTTAATAAAATCTTGGAAAGTGAGAGGATGCCTGAGGAATGCAGAGGAGGGACCCAGGGTATACAGGGAGAAGGATGCTGAGGATGGATCCACCAGGCAGGAGGAGAAGAGGGAGGCCAAATAGGAGGTTCATGGATGTGCTGAGAGAGGACATGCAGGTGGTTGGTGTGACAGAGGAAGATACAGAGGACAGGGTGAAATGGAAACGATTGATCTGCTGTGGCGACCCCTAACAGGAACAGCTGAAAGACAAAGAAGAAGAATGCAACATTCATGAGCAGCAGAGTGACTTGGTGGTTAGCACTGTTGCCTCACAGTAAGAAGGCTGTGGGTTCATTTCCCACCTGGGGCCTCTCTGTGTGGAGTTTGCATGTTCTTCCTGGTTCCGTCCATGTACTCCGGCTTCCTCCTACATCCAAAAACATGCAGGTTAGGTAAACTGGAAACTTTAAATTGTTCCTATGTGTGCAATGTTTTTGTTTGTCTATTTTTGGCCCTGTGACCGATTGGCATCATGTCCAGGGTCTACCCCACCTCACGCACTACAACTGCTGGGATAGGCTCCAGCTCCCCCTCCCCGTGACCCTTAACTGGAGTAAGTGGGTATAGAAAATGGATGAATAGACAGACATTCAGAACCGTCATTAGAAAATGTTTAAATTTTAGAGAAATAAATTAAATGATATTTAATTTTCAACATCAAGTATTTGTCAGTGACATAATGTTCATAATGTTCAAATTTTGTATTGGAAACCTGCTATGTATGTTTCTGATACATTTCCACTTATTGTAATTTCAATGGTTTGTTTATTTCCAAACCACCATCATCCACTCCACAAAAGTCCAAATGAGGATTTTGTCCTTGTCTGTAGGAGGTCATCAATTTATTTTCACTTCAGTAAGATATATAAACTAAACAGAATGTAAAGAATCACACTTTAAAATTCTTGCGTGTTGGGAATAATTTGACACCAAAAACAATATAAGCAGACCAAAACAGTGCTCACAGAGTATCTGGCTGTGCACCACATGAAGAATCCACTTGGCTCTTCATTACAGGTTTTTGTCCATTAAGTCTGTATTTTGGGTTTGAGTTTTTTCACCAAGAATGTGTTCAAATTTATTATGCAAACATGGGATAGTAGCAGATGTAAAGAGAGATCAACAACTGTTCCTACGGGCTCACATCCATGATGGCCCCTTCCCACCAAACTGCATATCTGCAATGTGGAATCGGCTCCCAAAGGACATCACAACTGAATGAATTTGGACTTCATTCTAGTACCGTGTCAGTGAAAGAGGGTGAAGCATCCACCCTTATTTTCTTCCTATGACGATAATGCAATGTGCCCTCAATAATGATCACTTTTATGGAACAATGAAAGCTAGGCGAGAGGCTGAAATCTGTCTTTTTACTGCTATTTTTAGCATGTCTAAGCATTTTTCATGGGACACCAGTACAGAATCTTGTTGTACGATGGGATCAACAAGAAAAATAAAATACGCTTCACTGCCCAGAAATGGACTCCTCCACCAGCACATCTTTCCCACTGCCCATCTCCTTGTGTTTTAACGGGTATCCACCACACCTCTGTCAGACAGTCAGCACACCACTCAGATAAAGAAAAGGGAAATGAGAAATGATAAAAACAGTGCAGGTAATCACTTCTATATTGTAAAGTGACCCAATAGGTAGAATAGCAAATAACATTGATCTCAACTGAAGGTACAATGAGTTTGATTGATACAGTGAAATGTGAATTAACCACTATCAAAAAGTAGTACCAACACAGAGTACAAAACTAGTCCTTATATGCCCAGCTCCACTCAAGCTATATTATGTTATGCAAGAAAGTTTTACTATGTTCCCAGTCCTCCCCTTTCTTGCCACTGTCCCCCACCAACATCCACAATCTGGAACTGCATTTCCCATGGTTCTGTGAGGGCGTGCGATTCCTGTAATCCGATCACGTCATAGCGCTCCATCCGAAATTGCCCCAGTGCGAGGGAGAGGGTGGAAAATATTCTTAATAATGACATAATCAGTAGAGCAGCCATCAAGCAGATAAATTGTCATGCGCATCGTGCTAAATTATCCAATTATCCGTTGTCCTCCAGCTCTCTGTGTTGAAGTTGTAACTGTGAGAAAGTCAGTTGGTGGAGCCTCACTTCTGCCGGTTCGGTCCTGCTGGCAGGTTTACAGCGTACTCTCCCCCAGTGATGAGGCCTTAAACAGCCTTGGTGCTTAGTGTACACATCTAGGTATGTAAATTGGCTCTATACAATAAAATAGTTCCCAATCCTCAAAAATAAATGGATGAAAGGTGTCTGTCTCATTTTTTTTCTTTGTTCTTCGAAAGGTTTCCATTGTGCATACAAGGTTTGTTTGTTCACAGCGTTCTGTCCATCCATTGCAGTTTTTTTTTTTTTTTGCCTTATCTTACATACCTTTCATTTATGACGTTAACACATGCCTAAATTGGTTTACGCTACGTCGACTCTGTGCCTCACAAAAAAGAATAATCTGCAGTGTGATGCCACAGGAAAACAATGTGTTTGCTTTCTGTTACAAAGCGCTCCCCTCTTCACACCTTCGAGGCGTGTCTGATACTCTGTTCTGCTCCAAGATAAGACTGCCAAGCAAATGTTTGTCAAAAGATCCCAAAGGCCATATCTATCGTTAGAAAGAAAAAAAAAGTAGTTTGCTGCACTTTGTTTTGCAGCAGTATTAGAAGAAAAATAATAATTTAAAAAAGCATCATCTGCTTTCTTTTAGCATGAGATAGTTCTTTTTTTTTCCTCCTTGATTGGTTCATTTGGACTTTTTTCTTCTTGTCTTAAATTTTTCTACAAAAACATAATTACTTTTTTCTTAATTTCCCTTCTTTCCATAAATCCTTTTAGTATTTTCCATCGGGTATTAACAGGGTGTTGTAGAATCCCAGTGTAATTCCGTGGGTAACTCCAGGATGGCATTTGAGCTTCTGACATATCTGTATGTGCCAGGGTGTCAACCTCAAGTCTCAGCTTCAGCTTTTGCTTCGGCCATCAGTCTCGCCTGCATGGGTGCATCCATAGGGCTATACTCGGGTGGTGGAGTGTGAGTGTGGGTGTGCATGAGGCAGGGTGTTATTCTGCCCGCTGCTGGGAAAAGTGTTGAAAGAGTGCAGCGATGTCAGTCCCCCCATGGTGCTCGGGATCATGGTTATGGTGTTTGGTGTCATGAGCGGGATGTCATCCGGTGAGCGTCTCATGGCCAGAGTGTAGTCCGGTGGACACGGAGTCCTCAGGACCACATCGTGAGAGTGCAAGGAGTCACCCACCCCCCTGCAGTCCCGGTCCAAATCTGAGTGCTGTTTCATCTGAAGAGACATGATCTCCTCCTCCTGAGTGTGAGCCAGGTCATTGGCGGCAGTCCGCTGGGGGCTGCAACGTCTATGCACATCATGTCGGCGCTTATCCTTCTTGTAGTAGAGAGCAGCAAAAGCCAGGATGTTAAGGAAAAGGAGGGAAGCTCCAACAGCAATGGTCACTGACAACTCAGTGGAATAGTCACGCTGATCCACCAGATGTGGCTGGTTATGGCTGTCTTGTGTCTCAGTAGGGAATGGAGTTGGGTTGGGGCGTTTGGTCACCAGAATCTTGGGTTTTGGTGTTCGGTTGGTAACCTCTGGTGGAGGGATCTGATGATGATAAGAAAAAAAATGTACTGTTTAATTATGTAACAACTCAGAATTAAATCTATGACACAATTTCAAAATCATAACTATAAACTCAAACTCTGTCGAACATGAAATATCAATTGTCACTTCATCATGTTAAAATTCCAAATACGTAAATCCCTTCGGCTCTCACCCTTGTTTTCACTCAGGGTCACCACAGCAGATCTGAAGTGGATCTGCATGTTGAACTGGGAAACTTCTGTACTGGAAACAAGTGTACAAACCACTTGGCCACCACCACTATCATTTTAAAACTCCAAGGTTCATGTAACAAAAGCAGCCATGAACCATCAAATCCCACACCCAGTAAAACACTGCGGTTCATGACCTATAGTAAATACTTTGGTCATCTGGAACCTAGCAGCTGTCTTGTACTAAGTGGTAGGTTGTGTTCAAATTAATACTCCATCACACTCGAGACTGAAGGAGCCCGAAACCCATCCAAATAAAAATTCAACCCACATTCGGGAGGTATCGAGGTGCAATTACAGTCGTCGGATGGCATTCTGAGTGCAGTCTAAACAGTCAGGCACAGTTATGTGGCCATGTCCAATGTTTTGCACATGTTTAAAATAATCGTGGTGCATTTGAAGTGGAAAAACTATTGAACAGCAGTCGAAGTGCCATCGGACCGCAGTCTGACTGCATTCTAAACAATTGGATGGCGTGAAAATGGCATTTGTGACATTCTGATTGCATTCAGGGGGATGTTCGACACCTTTCCACACGTCCGAATGACCCGAATGTGCCTGAACCACACCACGAGCGCACCTCAAGTTCTGCTGAATTATATCCTGCAGAACTGCAATTAGAATGCAATTGTATGACTTGTAAGTGCATTCTAATTGTTCTTAATGCAATCTGGCAGCTGTCCAGGTACTCTTACTGTGTTCCACATACATTTGTACCATGTTTGGAGGCTCATGCGTATAGCACATGCACAAATCAGGTGGGTTGGAGCATAGACATTATATACGTAGACGCCTCATAACTTGCTATCTGATAAATTGTTGGCAATTGGCAATGCCACCATTCAATATGGTGGCATTGCCACCATATTGAATGGGTCTCTTCGCAACAGGCTCACACCAGAGTCAACCGGAGTCAATGGAGAGAGAGCGAAATTGTCGGTATTTTGTGTTGCTTATGGTTGCAATATCTGACACAATATAGAAACCAAATCGTGTGGCATTACCTTTCATAAATAAGATTGAACAATAATTTTGGTTATTTTACCATTTTAATATTATATCATGATAACAAACGGTACTTACTTGTAACGTTATTACAGCAGGAACTGGTACTCTCTCTCATTAGCTGTGTTTCCATCCAACTAGTATCACAACTCAAGGAAATTTTCATTAATGCGGCAAAAGGAACAGTGTATTTGTCCGCATCTCCATCCACTTGTTACGCGCTTTTGTTTCACAATTCTTTGGAATTGAGTGGTGTCTGTAATTCACAAAGTAAGGCTGCACCACATTGCAAAATTAACTCCAGTGGAGTTACAGAGTGCCAGCACATGCAAGAAGATTTGCAACAGAATTCTTTTTCAAGGTTTTTAGCTCTCCAGCCACAGTCAAAAGCCTAACAAGGTAGTTTAAGATCATGGAATGACCTGGAACTTTCTTTTTCTGGCCTTGAAAAAAAATGTTCATCTTTGTAACAAATATTAAAGCTATATATATACACTCAACAAAAATATAAACGCAACACTTTTGGTTTTGCTCCCATTTTGTATGAGATGAACTCAAAGATCTAAAACTTTTTCCACATACACAATATCATCATTTCCCTCAAATATTGTTCACAAACCAGTCGAAATCTGTGATAGTGAGCACTTCTCCTTTGCTGAGATAATCCATCCCACCTCACAGGTGTGCCATATCAAGATGCTGATTAGACACCATGATTAGTGCACAGGTGTGCCTTAGACTGCCCACAATAAAAGACCACTCTGAAAGGTGCAGTTTTGTCACACAGCACAATGCCACAGATGTCGCAAGATTTGAGGGAGCGTGCAATTGGCATGCTGACAGCAGGAATGTCAACCAGAGCTGTTGCTCATGCATTGAATGTTCATGTCTCTACCATAAGCCGTCTCCAAAGTCGTTTCAGAGAATTTGGCAGTACATCCAACCAGCCTCACAACCGCAGACCACGTGTAACCACACCAGCCCAGGACCTCCACATCCAGCATGTTCACCTCCAAGATCATCTGAGACCAGCCACTCGGACAGCTGCTGAAACAATCGGTTTGCATAACCAAAGAATTTCTGCACAAACTGTCAGAAACCGTCTCAGGGAAGCTCATCTGCATGCTCGTCGTCCTCATCGGGGTCTCGACCTGACTCCAGTTCGTCGTCGTAACCGACTTGAGTGGGCAAATGCTCACATTCGCTGGCGTTTGGCATGGAGAGGTGTTCTCTTCACGGATGATGCGAAGGAGATGTGTTGCACTGCATGAGGCAAATGGTGGTCACACCAGATACTGACTGGTATCCCCCCCCCCCAATAAAACAAAACTGCACCTTTCAGAGTGGCCTTTTATTGTGGGCAGTCTAAGGCACACCTGTGCACTAATCATGGTGTCTAATCAGCATCTTGGTATGGCACACCTGTGAGGTGGGATGGATTATCTCAGCAAAGGAGAAGTGCTCACTATCACAGATTTAGACTGGTTTGTGAACAATATTTGAGGGAAATGGTGATATTGTGTATGTGGAAAAAGTTTTAGATCTTTGAGTTCATCTCATACAAAATGGGAGCAAAACCAAAAGTGTTGCGTTTATATTTTTGTTGAGTATGTTTTTGTACAATGACAATAAAGGCTCTGCCCAAGTCTATTCTATTCTAGGGAGGTACAGCTTGCACAGATGATGACATCTTGATGAAAGTACTTCTTGAAAGGTACTTTAGTGTGAATGCAACTTTGCAATGTGAGAACAAACTAGACCAAACTTAAATGTATGAAAACATAATCTTTGGTTTGGATGTTCTTCTGGATTTTCAGGTGTTAAAATGCAGGGCAGGAAGCATTAGCTCCTGTATCTCAGTGTCAGATAAGTAAAAATGGAAATATTTTGTTTTAAAATCCCTTTCTTAAATTATTACAGCAAAGTATATTTGTATATTTGTGATACCGAGTTACAGATGTGTGCCTCAGACTACCTGTGTATCTTTGGACAACACACTTCACTGGCATTGTACCAACCCACTTAGCGGTAAGTGGGTACTACCCACAATTGGGGGATTATCCTGCGACGGATGAGTGTTTCATCCGATAAAGTTTTGTACTCTCCTCTGTTTCATCCAGGGGGAGTCATGGATTCTCAGCCTCTTCAATGTACAGTCTCTGTCAATAAGGAATGACCTAAGGGATCTTGTATAGGAATTATTGCCTCTTTCTTAAATTAGTTGGGCCCATTCCAGACTTTTGCAGAGTTGTGATTGTTTTTGGTGGTGGATTTGTTTGACAGTGGATAAGATTTAGATGATTAATTACCAACCTTTGTGGTGGTGGGGATGAGCTGTGTGACTTCATTGAGGCTGTGGAGGTGAGGGACGAGCTCCAGCCACAAGTTGACCTGATGGGATGAGAACAATTGTCACCATGGGCACAACATATAGATATGAACAGATAAGACCTCAGAAATCCAGAACTTCTGAAAAGAAAGAAAGAAAAAAAAAAACTATAGAATTTCTGCATTTGCAAAAGTTTCATAAAAATAAATTTGCAACTGAGATATAATAAAACACATGCCAACAAGAGACAAGGAGACAACAATGATGCTGCTTTCACAAATACGCAGTCAAAAAACATTACACCAGTCCAATATAGCAGAATCACTGTCATCTGCAGTAGCAGATGGCAAATGATGACGTGAGACACAATCATTTTACAGTGTTAATTAGGCAATAATTTACTGAACTGAAACCTACAGCAGTGTTTAACGTTTGGCACAATGGTAGATTTAAACAGGAGGCTGTGACTGTGATTGCCACTGAAAAAGTCAACTTTTGGTAATGTTGCAGCGTAATTTCACTCTGAAATTTCATACAATTTATTCCTGTTGAACTGATATAAAGCCAGGTATCTCTGCACCAAAATAATTCATCTGTCACATTCATGTTTCACCATCCTTAAAGATAAAATCAACATCTTTTTTGTCCTTGTTGCAACAAGAGAAAGATTACTTTTTTTTTTACTTAATTTAATATTTACTTAAGATAAGTGGCAAACAATGCAGGTATTATCATGAATATTATATTTTTATTCTTTGTTTTTCTTCCAAAATTCAGTTGTATATATGTGTTGATGTTTGAGAGTCAGTGTGTCCAAATACTTATGGACCTGATGGTATATCAAAGCAGTCAGATGAGGCAGTGTCCAAATGCTTAAGGAACTGATTGTATGAGGGTTGATTGAAATGTTTTGAGCCTGACTTAGAAAAAGTAGAGCATGGTTCTCCATCATTTGCATTCTGACAAACCAACATTTCTCTTGACAATGTGTGAAATTTTGACCCATTGGGTGCAATGTTGCAGTTACAATATTTCAGTTAACTGAGTCAGAGTGTGTCAGATGAGCAAAATGGACAAAGCTGGCGGGCGTGCTGTGACTCATTATCTCACGAAAAAGGGAGTGTTTCCAAAGGAGAACCATGAGGAGATCTTATGCTCCAGTTAAACTCTGATCAGCCGACTTCAAGAGAAGCAGGACAAGAGTTGAAGACCCAGAATTGCCACCTTGATTGAAATGATCCAAAAGATCCATGGTATGGTCCTTGCTGTCAGAAGAGTAGGTGCCCATCACGTAGCCAGTACTGTCAGCATTTCCTAGGAAAGAGTTCATTCGTTTCTGACAGAAGAGGTTGGGTCCCAAGGCTTCAATCAGAAATGCACAAGGCTCCAGATGTCCAGGGGGAATCTTCATCTTTTTGAGAGAGACCATGGACAAGACCATGGATAAGACCTGGGTCCATTACATTGTTTGACTCCAAACAACAGTGGAACAATGGAAATGTTGGTTCTCCCCAGCAAAGAGGGCCAAAGCTGTCTCATCTGCTGGAAAAGTCATGGCCTCTGTCTTCTGGGATGCTGAGGGAATTATAACCATGGACTATTTCCAGAAGGGACAGACCATGAAATGGCTTACTGTCCAGGGTGTAGCCCACCTCACTCCCTATGACTGCTGGCATAGGCTCCAACCCCCTGTCTCCCTTGATTGAAGTAAGTTGGTACAGAAAATGAATCAAACCCAACAACCTTTCATCTACAAACCTCTCCCTGGCTTCAGTGAATAAGCATCATACCACATATTTGTTCCATTCACCCAGTAAACCAGCTGATTCTAATTAGTTCAACTCTTCAGGCAGGTAGATGAACTACTCAGTGAAATTACCTATTTTAGGTGACCAGATAAAAACAGTATGTGGTCAGACTTTTACTCACTGAAGCCTGGGTTACCCAACTCTGTGTGCAATGAGAACTTTAAAATGTCACAGACGAAAGGTTGTTCTTCAGCATAGACTCCCATGAATTCTGTCGTGGTTTCCACCCTGTCTATGCTCCTGTGTTGATTGCCATTGTGTGCTGTCCATGCCCTTTTTGTGTAGTTGTCCTTTTGTTCTGTCCCCTGTCTATGGTCATTGTATGTCAGTTCTGTGTCCTAATTTGCTTGTCTTGTTCTTTTCCTGTCGTGCACTTGGTTACACCTTTGGTATGCATAGTAGTTTTCTACCTTTGTTTGCTTGGTTTGTCTTTGGATATTTTGTGGTTCTCTTTTTTGTTCTTACTATGGTGTTTTTGGTTCCACTCATTACTGGGTTTCTGTTGAATTACCTTGTGTGTGTTTGTTTCAGTGTGTTCTGGCCTCCCCTACTTTCCCACACCTGTCATTCATTTGGTCATTTATGTTCTATTGTTTAAGCCTGTATTATTCCCCATTTGAGTTGCCGGTTTCTTCACCTTGGTTCCCCTGCAATTTTCTTAAGTGTTGATTGTTCGTTTATCTTTGTTACCTCCCTTACGTTGCTGCATAGGTTTATATTTCTCCTTGATGTTTGCCTCCTCAGTGAGCCTTGCCTTTGTTTGTCATCCCCTGTATTTTGCTCCCTCTATTTACTCGGTCGTGTGTTTCCCTGTATTTTTGGTTTGTGTTTGTCACAGTTACTCTGGTTTTGCACTTTGGACATTCTGTTTGTTTGGACTTATTCACATGTTGTTGGACAATAAATCACCCTGCATCACTTTCCATCCCATTCTGGTTACTGACTGCATTCTTGGGATTGTTTTGAAACAGCTAATGCAACAAATTCAATGCACTTAGTTCACCAATGTTTATGCTTTGCGGAATCCTGAGTTTCCAGATTAAATCCAGTTTCTTTCTGATGGTTGAACAATTTAACTAAAATAAAGTGGTTTGAGGTTGAATGTTAGAGTCAGTTAAATTTATCAGATTACACACTGGGCAGTATGGTGGCTTAGTGGTGTAGCACTGTTGCCTCACAGCAACAATGTCATAGGATCAATTCCCACCTGTGAGCTTTCTGTGTGGAATCTGCATGTCCTCCATGTTTGCAAGGGGTTTGCTCCAGGTGCTCCGGCTTAATCCCACACCCAAGGAGATTCAGGTTAGGTGGATTGGAAACTTTAAAAATTGACTTTAGGTGTGTGTGCAGGTGTGAAAGTGTGTTTGTCTGTCTATATGTGGCCCTGTCCATGTACATTGTAATTTTTTGGCAGATGAAAACCTTTTGATGTCATGATAGTCAATGTGTAAAGGATTATTCTCGTGCCAGTTTCACCTTGATATCTTGCTTGGTATTGAAATAATGACATTGGAGACAGAACTTTTCAGATTACCCTCAAAAGAGTGTAAATCAATGTTTTTTTATCTCACTATTACCAGTGCTACATGTCACCTTGGTGTGGACTTCTCCTTCCTGATCTTTCCATTAATTTCATAAATGAACACCAGTCAGTTAATTCATGTGTATCTTGGAATAGAGCAGTGGAGGAAACAGGTGTTAATTCAACTGTCATACCAAGTAATACACTACCTTCTATTTGTCTCCTCCACACATGCGCATCATGTGCATAAAAGCATTCCTCCACTAGAAAACATGTCAACTGTCATTGCATCTTCTTAATAACAATTTTTTTTTAAATATTGGTCTATCTGGTTTAATTTATTGAATGCCCACAAGATATTCACATCATCATCATCTTCAACTGGTTATCTGGGATCAGGTCATGGGGGCAACAGTTCTAGCAGGGGACTCCAGACTTCCCTTTCCCGGGCCACATTGACCACCTCTGACTGGGGGATCCCAAGGTGTTTCCAGGCCAGTGTGGAGATATAATCGCTCCACCTAGTCCTGGGTCTTCCCCGGGGTCTCCTTCCAAATGGACGTGCCTGGAACACCTCCCTAGAGAGGTGCCCAGGAGGCATCCTTACCAGTTGCTTGAACCACCTCCGCTGGCTCCTTTCAAGGAGAAGGAGCAGCAGCTCTAGTCTGAGCTCCCCACAGATGACCAAGCTTCTCACCCTATCTCTCAGGGAGACACCAGCCACCCTCCTAAGTATGCCCGTTTCTGCTGCTTGTACTCGCGATCTAGTTCTTTTGGTTATGACCCAACCCTCATGACCACAGGTGAAAGTAGGAATGAAGATTAACCAGTAGATCGAGAGCTTCACCTTTTGGCTCAACTCCCTTTTTGTCACAACAGTACGGTAGAGCAAATGCAATACCACCCTTGCTGCGCCGATTCTCCGGGCAATCTCACACTCCGTTGTCCCCTCACTCGTGAACAAGACCCTGAGGTACTTGAAGTCCTTCACTTGGGACAAGACCCCATTCCCTACTCAGAGCAATCCATCGGTTTCCTGCTGAGAACCATGGCGTCAGATTTAGAGGTGGTGGTCCTCATCCCAGCTGCTTCACACTTGACTGCAAACCGATACAGTGAGTGCTGGAGGCCAAAGGCCGATGACCGACAGATCTATTTTTAACATGTCTCTGAATAATGAGACAACTTCACCCTGCTCCTTTGTGTCTCACTCACCTGTTTTCACAGAGATTGTATGACATGAATAGAAAAAATTAGTTTGACATGCCCCAAATAGACTTGCGCTATATGCCTTAGGAAGCACACAGTAGATCACCATGATCGGACCCTAAGTCTGCTTCTCCAAAGCACAAATAACATGGAATGTTATTGGCAGAAGTAAAAAAAAATAGAAAAAATACAGTATCCTGGAACTGTATCTCAAAATCTAATCAACTCTTCCTCTACCCTAGGGCCAACCTCTCCATGCAATTTCATTAAAATCCATCCATGTGGAAAAGAAAATGATTGCATGAAGCAAAAATCAGCTCACATGTAATAAGTTCTAAGAAATGAGCCCCAGTCATGTAAGACTTTCTTGTAAGGCACTGAAGTAATCACGTGGAGAGATAAGTTTCTGTAGTAGAGCTGATGCTTTGAGAAGCAGCAAAATTTGGAAAAGACTAGGAAGAGATGTAATTCAAGCAGTCTAACTCGCTAATGTGAGAAATTAAGTCTACGTTCTCACATTAAGCAAGATATTGTGTTCCAGAGGCCAATGCTCCACCCACATCTTTTCATTCATACATGTTCTATACCCATCCATCCATCCATCCATTTTCTTCCACTTTATCTGGAGTCGGGTCGCGGGGGCAGCAGCTCAAGCCAAGCCGCCCAGACCTGCCGATCCACACACACCTCCCCCAGCTCCTCTGGGGGAACCCCAAGGCGTTCCCAAGCCAGCCAAGAGATGTAGTCCCTCCAGCGTGTCCTGGGTCTTCTCCGGGGCTTCCTCCCAATGGGACGTGCCCGGAACACCTCTCCAGCGAGGAGTCCAGGGGGCATCCGGAAAAGATGCCTGAGCCACCTCAACTGACTCCTTTTGATGTGGAGGAGCAGCGGCTCAACTCCGAGCTCCTCCCGAGTGACCGAGCTCCTCACCGTATTGCTAAGGGAGCGCCCAGCCATCCTGCGGAGGAAACTCATCTTGGCCACTTGTACTCACAATCTCATTCTTTCGGTCATGAGCCAAATCTCATGACCATAGGTAAGGATTGGAACGTAGATCGATCGGTAAATTGAGAGCTTTGCCCCTCTACTCAGCTCTCTCTTCATCACGACAGTCCGATACAGAGACCGCATCACTGCAGATGCTGCACGATCCGTCTATCGATCTCACGCTCCATCCATCCCTCACTCGTGAACAAGTCCCTGAGATACTTAAACTCCTGCACTTGAGGCAAGGACACTCCACTGACCTGAAGAGGGCAAAGCACCTTTTTCCGGTCGAGAACCATGGCCTCGGATTTGGAGGTGCCCGGACGCTTCACACTCGGCTGCAAACCGCCCCAGTGCACGCTGAAGATCCTGATTTGACGAAGCCAACAGAACCACATCGTCCGCAAACAGCAGAGACGAGATTCTGTGGTTCCCAAACAAGACCCCCTCTACACCCTGGCTGCGCCTAGAAATTCTGTCCATAAAAATAATGAACAGAACCGGTGACAAAGGGCAGCCCTGGCGGAGGCCAACGTGCACTGGAAACAGGTTTGACTTACTACCGGCAATGCGAACCAAGCTCCTGCTGCGGTCGTACAGGGACTGGATAGCCCTTAGCAAAGGACCCCGGACCCTGTACTCCCGGAGCACCCCCCACAGGGTGCCCCGAGGGACACGGTCGAACGCCTTCTCCAGATCCACAAAACACATGTGGACTGGTTGGGCGAACTCCCATGAACCCTCGAGCACCCGATGGAGCGTGTAGAGCTGGGCCAGTGTGCCGCGACCAGGACGAAAACCACACTGCTCCTCCTGAATCCGAGGTTCGACCATCGGTCGAATTCTCCTCTCCAGTACTTTGGAATAGACCTTACCAGGGAGGCTGAGGAGTGTGATCCCCCTATAGTTGGAACACACCCTCTGGTCCCCCTTCTTAAACAGAGGGACCACCACCCCAGTCTGCCAATCCAGAGGCACTGTCCCCGATCACCATGCGATGTTGCAGAGGCGTGTCAGCCAAGACAGTCCCACAACATCCAGAGACTTAAGGTACTCAGGACGGATTTCATCCACCCCAGGAGCCTTGCCACCAAGGAGCTTTCTAACCACCTCGGTGACTTCGGCCTGGGTAATGGATGAGTCCGCCTCTGAGTCCCCAGTCTCTGCTTCCTCTTCGGAAGACAAAGAGGAAGCAGACAATTAAGGAACAAAGAAGACAATTAAGACTTGCGGGGGAGTTGGAGCCTATCGCAGTGGTTATTGGGCAAGAGGCAGGGTGTAACATGGGCAGTCTGGCAGACTGTCACATATAGACAGAGAAACACATTCACACACACCGATCGTCAATGCACCTAACTTGCAAGTCTTTGGAAGTACGAGGAAGCCAGAGTACCCGGAGGCAACCCACACAAACATGGGGAGAACATGCAAACTCCACAAAGAATGGACCAGGTGGGACGTCATTCCATGATCTTCTTGCTATGAGCCTACACTGCTAACAAATAAGTCAGTGTGCCACCCAACCCAACATCTTTCTTCATGAAATGTATGAATTTCTTTCCAATATGAGTTTCCCCGTGTCTGTATGAGATCCCATTGCATACATTGTTTTGCAGGCTGAAAATCCTCAGATTATGTTAATATCTGCTTTTAAATTATTTATGGGTGTGAATGAAAGAATACGATTGTTTGTTTTTGTTTTTTTTTTTAATTTGGCAACTTGTCCAGGTTGAACACTGTTTCTCACACATTGTATGTTAAACAGTTGGGTAATAGTATAAAAGAGACCCCTGTGATGCATCCCATATTCTGCACTCTCAGTAATAACCTTGACTGTTACAAAGCTCTGTGGTGTGAAATGAATTGGTTTAAAAGTCCTTTTAGGTCGTATCAGTTTTTATCAGCATTTTACACAGTGGCCTTAAATAGGCAGAGGAAACACAGGCTGAACTGCAGTACAGAATCACACACTGATCAATACCTCAGAGTGTGTGTATTTGGACCTGTCTAATGGAAAAATGGTTGATGTCCACAAAAATGTACATACAACCTAACAACCAGCAAAGACTTAATCATAACTACAAGAACACTCAGAAAATGTATTTCTTCACCAAGGACTAACAGCCTTCTTTTGTTTATTTCTCTGTTGACATGTTCCTTTTAGCTCTATTTTTACTGTGAGATGGTCATTCTTTTGATCACTTCTGTGGCATACTTTGATCATAACTGCTGACCTGTGATCATGATTTTTAACTGTTGCTGAGCTATGATTTTCATCACCAATCTTTGATGCTGAACTGTGATTTTCACCTTTAATGCTGATTGTCAATCTTTTATTGTGTTCACTGAGCTTTGATCATAATCACTCATCTTTGATTGATAATGTGTGATCCTACAACATCTTACAATTTTTTTTTAAATTTACAATCTGTGATTCAACTATGAATTTGAATCACAGATTGTAAATAAAATAAACATACCATTGCAAAAAAAAGAAATAAAGTTAATTTGCATTTACACAGTGAAGAAGCTATTTTTGTAATGAATAAAAATCCATAAAGTTTTTTTTATTATTTTATTTATTTACGTGTGGCTAATAATATATTTGTTGTCTTTGCTACTGTTTGTATCCTTCTATCACTTTGTCTGTCTTGCTTCAGTCTTGTGATGAAGGTAAAAAGGATCTGGATGAAGGGACATATGGTGACATCAGATGTATGCAGGTGAAGTTAGATCCTGATTGATCACTGCTTATATCATGCTATCAAGACCAATGAAATCAGCCAGATCAAAGAGGAAATGCAACAATAAATTCAAAGGAATCCAGATCAGTGATTAAAGCTCAGATCAAGGATGAAAGCAGCACCAATAAGGATAAAACGAAGCTCAAATATAGAATTTGGATAAAAGGAAACCGGTTCAAAGGTGAAATCTCAAAGGCACACATGTTTGTGATCCATACAAAAATTCTGTCAACCAGGCCTCTCCAACCCTGGTCCTGGAGGGCACCTGTCCTGCGTATTTTCCATGTCTACCTGTTCCAGTCACATCTGGTCACTTAACATTGGTGTTTTGCAGCTCTTGATTGACTGAGTACACCTGAATAAGATAATTAGGTGTGGTTGGAGTAGAAAGAGTTGTAAAACATGCCGGCGGGTGCCCTCTAGGATCAGGGCTGGAGAGGTCTGCTTTAAATTCTTCTTTGACCCAAGATCGATATCTCCAACAAATTTCATTGTCGTGTCCTTTTGAGATGTCCATCAACAATTAATCTATCAAACAGACAAGTTAACAGTGAAACTAAAACCTCCTTGGTGGAGGTAAAAATTAGCCATTTGGAAGGATACCTTATTGGCACGGTAGTGCTCTTTCACTCGAGGTTTCAGACCAATGTGCAAGTAAAGCTGGTCTTTCTGGTTGTAGCGTGTCCATGCCACTTCCTCAAAGCGGTTGGGCTTGGTATGGATAAACTTGGTGTCCTGTGGAACGGGCTGATTTGGGTCCCTGTGGGGGAGAAAAAATATGAAAAAGCAGTCCCCAGTGTAGGAATTAACAGTCCTTTGGCCGGTAGTACAGTGATTGTTTAATAGAAAAACAGTGCACATCTGCATTGGATAAAAACTGCAACAGTAACGATATTGCTACTATGGGTTACAGGGGTGGGCAATCATGTGCCATGAAGGGCCGAGACCCTGCAGGTTTTCCTTGCTACCAATCACCTCAGCAGGTGATTTCATTAATGATCAGGTGTTTATGCTCAAGAGAGAAGCTAATCAGCAACCCACCTGGTGAGGTGATTGGTTGCAAGGAAAACCTGCAGTGTCTCGGCCCTCGTTGCCCACCCCTGGGTTATGAGGTTCTGTCATCAAGAAAAAAGAAGATCAAAACAAAGCAAAAGAGGAAAAAACCTAGACTGGACCCTTTCAGACATGACTGGATGTTATTAAAATTTTAATTTTGACCTAACTCCAGCATCTCCCTGCACCCATGAAAACAGTGCATTGCAATAATGAGATGCAGCCTGCAGGTTTCATCAGATTTTAATCAAGAATTTCTGAGATATCAAAATTGGTGAAAATCTAAAGGTCAAAAGGCATATCTGATGACTTTCATAAAGATACTTGTAAAAAAAAAAAAAACCTTTAGAGTGAATACATTTTTTTTTTCCAAAATTGCTTCTAGTTTTGTCTCAAATTTAACCCTCTGGGGTCCAAGGGCATTTTTTGGACAGTTCACTCGCCTGGCATAAATGTTTTATTATTGCTGTTAACAGCTCTCCCTGCATCCCACAATCAAGTTTTATGTCTCTTTTTTTCAGGACAACCTGTGCTTTCAGAATATATATGTTTTTGTTGTGTTTTATAAGTGTAATAAAGGTTTACAATCAAAAATAGGCAAGGAAAAAATAAAGCGAAAAATAATTTTGCACACACATTTATTCAAAACACACAGCAAACTATAATGAACAACTGTTTTGACACTTTATAAAGGTAATTTGACGTCTTGTGTGAAAGATTGTGTGAAAGGTTCAAACAATAAACACAAATACACATTTTGAACAATATATACAAAATGGTGTATGCATTTTGTTGTCCATTGATATGGTAAACAGTGCTTTACGCAGAGAAAGTAACAGAGTTATCCAGTAACATTCACATGCAAAGTAGTGGAGCAATCCTGATAGTTACACACTCTTTGTTTGAGCACGTGAGATTGTCATCAGGGGCTCTCCGTGTGCTCCTGCTTTCACTGATCACTGTGCGCAATGGCGCAGGGCGCACTGAGTATGTACTAATAGTATGTACTCATTGGAGCACCCAGGGGGCTATTCAAACGGGCCAACTAGTAACATATCACTCCTGAAAACGATCTTTGGCTTTTCACATGAGGTAAATCTGCCCTACAATTGGATTTTGGAAAACCATGTGACAGTGAACCAATTCCGACTGGACACTCACATTGTGCATGTCATCACACAGCTTCTATGAGGAGTACAAAGATGGCCGATGGCTGGCTCAAAAGTGCATGGGGTTACTTGTTGGGGGTACTTGTTTCCTCATACTTCAGAAATTTTGTACTCTGAAACGATTTGTAATGTTCATTATATTGCTCATTGTGGTATTTAAAATTGCAACTAAATTCCACAAATATTACTTTTTAGGACTTTTAGAGTGAGTGTGTTATGTATGATTTGAGCATCAGGTCATAGTTGCCTTACACCTTAATGTACTGATTCTCCAAGGCCAATGTATGTTTGTTGTATGTTAGCCCTCTGTGGCCGACGCTGTCGTATATGACGGCTGGGATCAAGCTTTACTAAAAAATAAATATGTTTTAATGATATGAGATAGAAACTTACTGTTTTTTGCTGAAAAGTTAATTCCGCAGACTTTCGATCCACCATCAGCCATCTTTGTACTCCTCATAGAAGCTGTGTGATGACGTGCAAAATGTGAGTGTCCAATCGGAATTGGTTCACCATCACATGGTTTTCCAAAATCCAATCGTATAGCAGATTTACCTCACGTGATAAACCAAAGTTCATTTTCAGGAGTGATATCTTACTAGTTGGCCCATTTGAATAGGCCCCTAACTCCTCCAATGTGCCCTGTGCCATTACGCACAGCGAAAGTGAAAGCAGAGGGAGAGCATCGCATGACAATCTCACATGCTCAAACAAAGAGTGTGTAAATATTAGGATTGCTCCACTAGGTTGCATTTGAATGTTACTGGATTACTCTGTGACTCTCTCCCTCTGGCATAAAGCACTGTTGACCATATTAATGGAGTGAGGGAGAGGGGCTGCTCCTCAGACTGTAGGAGCAAAAGTGTGAAAAGACCATTTTGTATATATTGTTCAAACTGTGCATTTGTGTTTATTGTTTGAACTTTTTGTTGTACAGTCTTTCACACAAGACCTCAAATTACCTTTATAAAGTGTTAAAACAGTTGTTTATTATAGTTTGCTGTGTATTTTGAATAAATGTGTGTGGAAAATTATTTTCCGCTTTACTTTTTCCTTTGTTATTTCTGATTGTAAACCTTTATTACACTTATAAAACACAACAAAAGCATATATTATGAAAGAACAGGTTGTCCTGAAAAAAAGAGACATAAAACTTGATTGTGGGATGCAGGGAGAGCTGTTAACAGCAATAATAAATCATTTATGCCAGGCAAGTGAACTGTCCAAAAAATGCCCTTGGACCCCAGAGGGTTAATTAGTTAGTCTGTCAAGTGAAAACTCAAAAACCACAGAGATTATGTCTTTTTTCAGGCAACATATGCATTTTCCTGAAGATATGCAGTAAGCCCACTTCTCAAACCCCTATACAATGAAGCCCAGTCTTGTACCCACTGATTTGTGCATTACATAGATTACATACATTGCTTTTTTTACTTGCTTCATATCGTGACAAGTATAACTTAGTACGATTATAGTTGTCAGTATACATCAAGTCTGTCTGGAGTTTTTTGTTGTTGTTGTTTTGATGTACTTCACAGTATTAAGGGCCCCTTCACACATAGGAATGTGGTCGAATTGCATATGAATTATGCATGAAGCAGGAATTGTATGCAATATGTGTAATATGGAAGCTGCCTCCAATGCCTCGTACACCTGTTGCTACAACTACACTCAACAAAAATATAAACGCAACACTTTTGGTTTTGCTCCCATTTTGTATGAGATGAACTCAAAGATCTAAAACTTTTTCCACATACACAATATCACCATTTCCCTCAAATATTGTTCACAAACCAGTCTAAATCTGTGATAGTGAGCACTTCTCCTTTGCTGAGATAATCCATCCCACCTCACAGGTGTGCCATATCAAGATCCTGATTAGACACCATGATTAGTGCACAGGTGTGCCTTAGACTGCCCACAATAAAAGGCCACTCTGAAAGGTGCAGTTTTGTTTTATTGGGGGGGGGATACCAGTCAGTATCTGGTGTGACCACCATTTGCCTCATGCAGTGCAACACATCTCCTTCGCATAGAGTTGATCAGGTTGTCAATTGTGGCCTGTGGAATGTTGGTCCACTCCTCTTCAATGGCTGTGCGAAGTTGCTGGATATTGGCAGGAACTGGTACACGCTGTCGTATACGCCAGTCCAGAGCATCCCAAACATGCTCAATGGGTGACATGTCCGGTGAGTATGCCGGCCATGCAAGAACTGGGACATTTTCAGCTTCCAAGAATTGTGTACAGATCCTTGCAACATGGGGCCGTGCATTATCCTGCTGCAGCATGAGGTGATGTTCTTGGATGTATGGCACAACAATGGGCCTCAGGATCTCGTCATGGTATCTCTGTGCATTCAAAATGCCATCAATAAAAGCACCTGTGTTCTTCGCCATAACAGACGCCTGCCCATACCATAACCCCACCGCCACCATGGGCCACTCGATCCACAACATTGACATCAGAAAACCGCTCACCCACATGACACCACACACGCTGTCTGCCATCTGCCCTGGACAGTGTGAACCGGGATTCATCCGTGAAGAGAACACCTCTCCAACGTGCCAAACGCCAGCGAATGTGAGCATGTGCCCACTCAAGTCGGTTACGACGACGAACTGGAGTCAGGTCGAGACCCCGATGAGGACGACGAGCATGCAAATGAGCTTCCCTGAGACGGTTTCTGACACTTTGTGCAGAAATTCTTTGGTTATGCAAACCGATTGTTTCAGCAGCTGTCCGAGTGGCTGGTCTCAGACGATCTTGGAGGTGAACATGCTGGATGTGGAGGTCCTGGGCTGGTGTGGTTACACGTGGTCTGCGGTTGTGAGGCTGGTTGGATGTACTGCCAAATTTTCTGAAACGCCTTTGGAGACGGCTTATGCCAATTGCACGCTCCCTCAAATCTTGCGACATCTGTGGCATTGTGCTGTGTGATAAAACTGCACCTTTCAGAGTGGCCTTTTATTGTGGGCAGTCTAAGGCACACCTGTGCACTAATCATGGTGTCTAATCAGCATCTTGATATGGCACACCTGTGAGGTGGGATGGATTATCTCAGCAAAGGAGAAGTGCTTACTATCACAGATTTAGACTGGTTTGTGAACAATATTTGAGGGAAATGGTGATATTGTGTATGTGGAAAAAGTTTTAGATCTTTGAGTTCATCTCATACAAAATGGGAGCAAAACCAAACGTGTTGCGTTTATATTTTTGTTGAGTGTATTTGTGCACACCATCGTCTGAAAGACAGAGTGTGCCCTGTGACAGCCCATTCCCTCTTGCGACAGGTGTTGGCCAAATTTCAGGTCACACACACGAACATCTATCACCGCTCGCTTGGCACTTAGAAAATGGGTGGCCATTCACGCTAATGGCATGAAAACAGTCAGCAGACGATCACTGTTGATCTGGTTGTGAAATTTGTCTAAGTGCCCCCATGACTGTGGAGTTGTAAAAAGCAACACACGTGGTGAATGTTATCGCATGTGTGTTGCACCCCTGCTCCCCCACACATGTGGCATGCAAAGGGGGAGCAATCTTGCATAAAATGCTTATAGGTAGGTACAGAACTGATCACTTGGGGGCCGGACGGCGAGGTCTGAGCACACACAACATGGGGATGTGCCTGTTAGCTGATCGCAACACACTGACAGCTGGATGACGGCTCAGTCCAAACATTAAAAACACAGAAACCACTGCCAGGACAGTTATATAAATAATTCTGACAATACTTACATACACAATTACATAACAAATAACAAAAATGAATGACCACATAACACAGAGTGACACATTGCTCTGGGCACTGAACGGACAACCATGTTTTGAATGACATGAACTTACAACATTCCTCCGTGAGGTGCATGTCTCCGCTTGCTGTCTTCATGTGGAAATACATAAAACACCTTTCGCCTTTGTGCCGGGCTGCAGCAGCCGCACAAAGCACCTTTTATATGATGGTGATGGTAGCACAGTGGTAAAGTTTCTGTCTGGCAATCAGAGCTTTTGTAAACTGCAGGTTCGAATCCCGTGGGTGGCATGGTTTTTCTTTTTTTTTTTTCCACAGCAGCTGTGCCATGTGGTTAAACATGCTCCAGCTGCTCGCAGCGTGTTCCCGCTGTGATGGTGTCGTGCATGAGCGTGCACAACACCATTGTGTGCATGAAACCATCATTTGCACAAAACCATCACGTGCACGAAACCATCACAATGACATAGTTCACACCTGCCCGTGGGCTCAATGTTTTCGTGGTTCGCTCATACGAGTTGTTCCGGCGTGATTCGCCCTGATTTGTACTTATTCATACTATGTGTGAAGGGGTCCTAACAAAGTATACCTCAAGTATAGTCTGTTAAGTCTATAACAGGGAAGTACACAAAAAGTAAACCAAAAGTATACAATTTATTTTTAGTTTATATATATATATATACACACACACACACACACACTGCCAGCAAAATTCAAAATTCAATGTACTTCATTTTGGTAAGGGTCAAGACGTGAATGATTAAATCTATTGTGAATTATTGCTGTAAGGCACTCCCTCATGTCTTCAGCCGCCACAAGCATCTATCTTTGAAAACACATTAAAAATCTTTTTCCTCAAAATAGACACACTCAGCCAAATTCATCAATCTGTGATCAAAATAAATTATAACTTATTGATCAACTCATATTTCATAAATGCTATGACTATGGAAACATACTAAAATAGTTGGTAATTGTTATGTGGGAGAATTTATATATTCATTCATTCAATAATCAAATGTACAAAATATACTTTTTCAGTTTTTTTGTTTTGCAAAATTTTGGCTACATTAGAGTTTATTTAATGCACCAGTATTTCCAATATTTCTAAAACCTGGCCCAGTCCAACCAGATCTCAGCACAAAAATAGTGACCCACATAACCCCATCCATTTTGACCCAACCATGCCCCTCTCTCATTGCTATAAAAAGGCAATTTTGTTTTTTTAGATCATTGAATGTCTACAATGTCATACAACCACACTGCTGCTCACTCAGTGATATTATGCATAATATTAGGCCTTATCAGGTCTTTTTCCAAATTCCTTCTAGGTTTTGTGTGACATTTGTGACATGACATGCCATTATGTACTATCACATTAATGTTTTGTACTATCATGTGAAGGATACATGAACAAAACTATCATTTAATGCCAATAAAATAATTGACATTAGGTGATGGAATTTTGTGACACACACACACACACACACACACACACACACACACACACACACACACACACACACACACACACCACACACACACACACACACACACACACACACACACACACACACACACACACACACACACACACACACAAATGGCATTTAATTTGCCACTCTCTTCTTTTTTGTAACCCTCTAAGGTCAATGATCCTATCTCCAACTCTGTTTTTTTGTCATGTTTCTATTGTGCCAGAAAGTCACAGAGTCTTCATTCAATCACTGTTGGAAACTAAAGATCATCACCTCAAGTTTCAATCCTGGTGTGAGACAAAGTTTGCCTCACAGCCAATCCTAGAGCCTGGAGAAAGTCACATGGGTTGGTCTCTCTCTCTCTCTGTCTCTGTCTCTCCTTCATTCAGAGCACTCCATCATTCTGTTCAAGAGTCAGACTCATTTACACTAAACCCTCATAAAAATTTAAAGAGATGGTCCTGTCATCCTGAAAACACATTTTACTTTTTTTTTTTTACTTTTACACATTATGATAGGCAACACATGGCAATTATAGAAAAGCATACTGTATATTGTATTTAAAACAAGGGAATTACTGAAAATATGGTAAAATCTAGAAAATGCCCCTGGTCCTCACAGGGTTAATAAATTAGATGAAGTTGAAAATCTACCTCTTCTATGCATTAAGTATATTATGGCTTTGTATGGATTTACATCCTTTCTGGGGTTTTGCATTTGAAATAGTATCCATTTCATTATAATTTCATTTCTTTCCCAGACCACTGGAACTCAGAGGGTTAAGTTCAACATTATATTCAGAGATAATATCACACACACACAAACACACAGAGCAGCCTTTTGCCTCTTTTTGCCAGTTTAGAATAACCAAAAATTAATGCCTCAAATGAGTTGAATTTAACATTTAAAATTCAGATTGAGCTTTGACTCATCCTCCTATCTAAATGAGGCTTATTTGTTGCTTACAAACCTCTGGCTTCAGCCATGTCTCACATGAACTCATTATATCTAAATCATGCGGTAACACCAGGTTATTGACCAGCAATGATATGGAAGACAATTAGGGAATAACCCTGTTGTGTCTGGTGATTTGTTCATGCTGGTTATGCGGTCGCAAATTGAGCTTTACCGGTGACCGTATAACAGTATGAATGTCCGCAAATCATCAGACACAAGGGGGTTCTAATTCAATTCCATCGTTTGCATGGTTTATTTTTCTGCAGGTAATACGGTCAGCGAGTCTTACAGTTGAGCTGAGGCAGCGTCACGCCATCAGCAGTCAGGGCACGGAGTAATCCATCAAATGTGAAAATCTGTCAAATCCATCAAATGTGAAATGGTAATTCTATATCAGAATCCACATCAATATTTTCGTATGATAGCTTCAATTCACCCATTTCGGCGGTAGCAGCGGTACATGACTTTCTCTCACTCTCAGTTAACAGCGCTAACAGAGAGCAGCGCACAGCCAGTGTTCTGTCAAATTGTGCATAAACTGACAGTTCCATGTCCTGACAATTTGCACATGCGTGTGCATGCATGCGGAGTGGTGCGGAGGACAGGAATGACATTCAACAGGAATCATATCTCATCAGCATACCGGTCAGGGCAAGGAGTAATACATCCAAATGTGACATGAATATTTTGCCACCATTACCCCGATATTATATGGTCTGAAATTTCACATGCTTAACCAATCAGATTTGCGTGGAAATTTTATTGGATTAGAATCATGAATGTACTTGCTGAGTTTGTCAGTGTGATTATTGTCACTGTTGGTTGGAAACCAAATATCTTGGTCTAAATCGCGTGTATCTTGTGGAACTGCACCCCCAGACAGACACATTATTTCTAGCAACCACTTTTCCTTGATCCCATGAAGTGAAGAAATCCAGTTGCTCCCCTGTTGTAATGACTGTTGTGGAGCTGTGTTCCTATAGTATTTCCCCATTTCACAACTCCATAACATAATTGCAAGGTTGCAGTATTCACAACAAACAGCTACGGAGACTGCTGAAAACAAAGTACTTGTGTTGTGTGGGCCGCTGAAGAGGAGGTACTGCTGGCCCACCACCACCAGAGCTTTGTGCACTGTTATAAGTGTTGTCATTGATATAACTGTGAAAAAATGTAAAAAATACATCTGTGTAATCAGGCATCCTGAAAAACACCTGACAATTTTGCATGCACATTAATGGTGGGAACTATAATGGGGTTAAAAAAGCATGCTGCTCTGGTGCAAAGAACAGACTCCACACACATCAATATCCAAAATCTGACAAAGTAAAATAAAATGAACAAAGCCTACTAGCTCCACTGATGACAACAAAATTCAAAAGGAAAAAAAAATAAACAGGGCACTCATCTACTTGTAGAATGATTTCCCAGATTAAATATGTAAAGTCCACACAAAGGACATAGTCATGCATGGATCATGTGCGATTGCCAGCCAGAGAATAATGTCCAGGTCCACTCTGTCTAAGACGTCATTATGCACAAATTGCTCATGATCAACAGCTGAAGAATAATGTCCAGGTGCACTTCATCAAAAAAAAAATCATCACGCACAGATGGCGCACGATTGCCACCCAGAGAACAATGTCCCAAGGCAGCTACGCCATCAGCGCCTCACCTAGTTCTCTCTCGATTCTGGCACATTAGATATAAACTCTATTATCTCTTGAAAATAACGTATTCTGACGTTTTCCAATGTACGAAATGCATCTACATGTTCAAGCAGACTGTAAAAAACAGCACCATCGGGATGTTTCTCCTTTTCCTAAAATGTATATCACATCCCAAGAAATGGCTAGAAACGTCGAGTAAGACGTTTTTCAGAAATGCACCTGCTAAGTCGTGCAGCAAGAGGGATAATTAGAAATGAAATACATCAAGGACCACTAATTATTACCGCATGTGGACTGACACTTACAAAAACAAATACTTTGATGTTGTGTTGCTAACCAAAATGTTAAATAACATGTCCTTGAAGGAAATTGGCTACCTGCATCCTCAGATGTTGTGGTTTAACAATAAGTGATTAATTCAGGTCCAGTGGCATGCATAGAGCTGCCCAACTCACAAGACTGCCTACAGAGTAACACTAATTGCTGCTCAATTCCAGGATTTCAAGCAATCTTATGCTAAATTTAGTCACAGCCGAAGAGCTAATGCAACACGTAAATGACGTACTGACATCTCTACTCCATAAGCATGGTAATATAGCTTAACAAATGACTGATTAGAAACAGCCAAAGTAAGAGAAGCTATATTGACATTTAATTTGGTGTTGTATAAACAAGAAGCCAAGAACCAGTCCCTGTCCAGGTCAACAAAAAATTCTGCACTTGGTGATTTTATGACCTACATAGTAGGGCCATGTGTACCCAGCAGATGCCTTGAGACCGGTGTAGGTTGTGTGAACATTTTTTATGCCGCGCTTAATTAATGGAATCTCCTTCAGACAAGATGTGAAATTTGGACTTGTTCAAACTATGACCAAATTAAGATGCAAACCAGATCACTCTTGCTATGGTGATTGTTCCCACCCTGGAACTACCCATGTGATATGTTTTGTTCGTTTTAGGAAAGAAGCAAATGCTCAGTCTGATGTATGAACAGATCCTCTTAACCCGTGTAACCCAATCCTGGTTCTGCACCAACACATTTTATTTTTGACCCTGATCAGCTCAGTCAGAAGTATCCAGCCAGTCAACAGATGCTTGTGATCACCGAGTGGCAACAATCCACAATCTGATCAAGGGTAAGGTGCCACCATTAACTGACGTCATAAACTGAACAGATGAAAAGCTCTTCAACGTCAGCCAACTGACAGCCAAGAAGAAAATCACCATCATGGACTTCCAGTATGCTGATAACACCAGCATGTCGTCCTTTACAGAAGAAGGTCTTCAGAAAATCCTTGAAAGCTTTTAGAAAGCCTATATGAAACTTGGTCCTCACATCAACCTGAAGAAGAGACTGGTCCTGTATCAGCCTCCATTCAATATGGTCAATCCAGTGCTTCCTTCTGTGAAACTGTGTAGGCAGGTCCTGGAGAACATGACCCAGTTTCTATAACTGGGCAGCCATGTGTCAAATGTCAACATCAATGATGAGCGCCAACACCGGCTCAAGTGTGTAGGAACTGCCTTCGGCCAGCTTTGCATCCATGATTTCTAGAGCAGAGACCTTCGACACAAGACAAAAAAAAACCTTGTTTACAAAGCTGGTGTCATGCCAACCTTGCTGTATGGAACTGAGACCTGGACCACCTACTTGCACAACCTGAAGACACTCAAACAATTACACCAACGCTGTCTGAGAAGTATCCACCGTATCAGTTGAGAAGACTACCATACCAACATCAGTATCTTAGCTGAAACCAAGTTCCAGAGTATAGAGCGTGTCATCATCAAGAACCAGATTTGTGGGTATGTCATGTCATTACAATGGATAACAGCTGACTTCCATAAGCAGATCTTCTACTCCCAGCTGGGCAAAGGGAAACAGTCCAGAGGAGGGCAGAAGAACTGTGACAAGGACCTACTACAGCACAACCTCAATAACGTCTCCAATGACTGGAAGACCTGAGAAGAACAAGTGAAGGAACGATCCAGCTGGTAAGCAATGATCCATATGAGAGTGAAATTCTTTGGAAAAAATGCAGATAAACAACACAGTGGAGAAGAGGAGAAGGAGGAAGGCAATAGAGCAAGATCCTGACAGGCAGACGTTTCTTCCAGCAACAACATGCAGCGTCTTTCAGAAAAAGTGTGCATCAAGATTGGGCGCATTCAGTCACCTCTGCATTCACCATCCTGTCCATGAATCCATCAAGAGACAATCTTCCTTGCCATGAGTGATTACCATAACTGACAGACTGGCAACACACATCTGATTTGCTTTTTTATGTCAATATAAAGCAGGGAGAAATAAAACAAAATAAAAAAAGTATAGCACTATGGGTCTCGAGTGTCAGGATTGGGAAACACTGCTCTTGATGTTGTCATCTTACACTTTTTTGGAAAGGCAGTTTGTAATAAATTGAATTAAGTTTGCACATGAACACAATTTTCCTGAAAAAAGTATATCTGGGTAAAGATGCCATTCAACCACCATTTCCATAAACCATCTGCTTCAGTTGCTGTTATGTCAAAATAATATTTTGATAAATCTCTTTTTACAATTATGCTACTTTTTTATATAAATAGAAATTAAAAATAATAATACTGTAAATACAGGTTAGCAATGCCAACCACTTATACTGAAGATAAAACACAACACAGGCTACAGAGTACTTTGGGCATTGGGTGTTATGCTAAATAGCACATGTTCCACTTAATCTGAGCAGAACAAATCCAGCAATGTGAGCTATGGAGGTCCATTCAGACCCATTGAGCGCCCCATTGTCTGAGAACGGCATATGGAGCCAGCCAGACCTCATCAGTAACACACTTAACTATTTAAATTGGTAGCATAAATCTCCCAGGTACCTAGCATTCCATGTCAATTTTGGGTTATGTATGTGGATCATTAGTGTCCTTCCATCCCCCTGAGGGCCACTGGGCAGTGCAGAGAAAAAGCCAATGTCCCCAATTACACTCTTGAAAAACAATTACCACCAATACTACAGTGTAAAAGACAAAGTGAGGCAGAGGATGGGGGATTGGGACGGGGATTTTAATTTTATCTTGTCAAGAAATCACTCTTCAGGCATTAATTGAGAATGTATTTAAAGACATGTAAAGCGTGCACTGAATTGAACTGAAGAATTGCAAAGTGGTATCCATAAAACTTAAATTCATGACTGGTTTTATGGAAGAAATGCAATGAAAACAAAAGGGCACACATCTGAGTGCTTTCTTATGCCAAATCCAAGAATGTCTGCAAAAAAAACATAAAAAAATATATACGAGGTCTGTCCAAAAAGTATCGGACCTTTTTATTTTTTGCAAAAACCACATGGATTTGAATCACGTGTGATTGCATCAGCCAAGCTTGAACCTTCGTGTGCATGCGTGAGTTTTTTCACGCCTGTCGGTTGCGTCATTCGCCTGTGAGCAGGCTTTGTGTGAGCAGTGGTCCACCCCTCTCGTCGGATTTTTATTGAGAATAAATGTCTGAATGATTTGGAGCTTTGCTGCATCCAATTTTTCCAGAAACTGTGAGAGACCTCCAGCTGGACGCCATTCGGAAAATTTAGATGGCTTTCAACAATGATTTTATGGGGATTACACAGATTAAGGAGTGCTCCAGCCGGTTTAAAGACCACACACAGCGTCTGAGAGCGCGCCACGCTCCGAGCGCCGATCGACAGGCTGAAACCCCGCTGAAACAACCAGATCATTTCCAACGTGAAGGCTTTGTTGATCCGGGACGTCGTCTGAAAAAGGCAGAAGGCGTGGACATCAGCACTTTTTCGGCGCATTCTACTGTTACAGGAGTTTTTTTTCATGGAAAGAGAAGCGGAGGATTGCGCCACCATGCTGCTCATGGCGCGGGACAAAACCACCTCAGTGTTGGTCTCACAGGACGGCTTTCAGGTGGCTTTCAGACGGCTTCCGGTGCTTTTCAGTCATGTGAGTATCCGAGAAATTGTGCATGAGCTGGACATGCCCCAACATGTCCTGTGAGGCTTCATCACGGCATTGCTTTGTGCCATGCGGCTCCGCAGCGACGCCCGGAATTCCTCCACACGTCTGTCTCAGTGTGCCGAAAAAGTGCTGATGTCCACGTCTTCCGCAATTCCTGTGCTAGTCAGAAGACATACCGGATCAAGACAGTGTCCAGTTTAGAAATGAACGGCACATTCCACTGTTACAGGAGTTTTTTAATGGAAAGAGGAGCGGAGGAATTCCGCACGTCCCGGCAGATCAGCATGGCGCAAAGCAACGCCGTGATGAAGCCTCACAGGACATGTTGGGGCATGTCCTGCACAATTTCTTGGATACTCACACGACTGTAAAACAACCAGAAGCCATCTGAAAGCATATAGTTATGCATATAGTTTGTTTTGCCACCTGGTTATCTTTTATTTCTTCCTTCAGTCATGATTAGTTTCCATTCTAGTTTTGTTTTTATTCTGATGAGTCACTTTTCAGTTCATATGTTCATGCTTTGTTATTTCCTGGTCATAGTTGTATTCTGTTCTCAATTTCTCAGTTTTTGCCTCATCTAGTTTGATTGTCCCTGCAGCAGCTCTTGTGTCTTCGTCTCTCACTGTAACTCTTTCTGCTCTGTGTTTTCATTCATTCCCGCTTTTGCATATGCTCAGGTGTCTTTGTCTCTTTCATCACTCCACTCTGTGTTTTCCTCACTATCTTGCACTATGCACAATCTTTGTCTTCCCCGGTTACGCCCCCTTCAAGAGACTTCCACACACCTGCACCTCATCACACTCTAATTTGTCTGCTCCTTATTTAAGCCCTGACAGTTTCACAGCTCAGTGCTTGATTGTTGATATAGTTCACTTTCTCGCCTCTTGTTCACGTCCTGTTTGCACTTCAGTCTTTTTTGACCTTGCTTTGTACTCCGGCCTTCACCTCGCCATTACCCTGAACTCAGCCTGTTTCTTGACTCTGCCTTTGTTTTGCCTGTTTTATTCCTCAACACCATGTGAATGAACTCTGCCTGGTTTATGGACCACGTCTCAGCCTGCACTATGTCTTGCTACCTCTGCCTATGTCTGACTTCCTGTGTACTGAACCTATTGCCTGTTTAACAGATACAGCCTTATATCCATCTAAACCTACCATGCCTGAGAGTCTGCATTGGTCTCCTAATAGTTCCTGTGTCAAGACACCACTCGTCCTGACACCTAATGCTTACAAGGAAGATTTTAAATGTTATTGTTTTTTAAAACCTCTGTGTCCACAGGTACAGTATCTTCATGATTTTACCATACTCCCATTTTAAAGATCCATTTTATTTAAAGTATAATGTCCATTAACTGCATTTCAAAATGTCCACAACAATCTCAGGTTTCAGAATATGCATCAGATATTTATCAAGAACACTGTGTACACAAATGTTTTGGCTCTAAATCTATAAAAATGAAATACATTTTTAGAATATTTAGCTTATTTACCACACAAAATTTCTATAATAAATGAAGGAATTTCTATGTCAATGTAAACAAATGTAAAAAAAAAAAAAAAGCTATATTCCAGCTAGATGTTTTCTCTCTTCCAACTCGACGTTTAGAGCCACTGCCTTATGGAGGAGACAGGAGCAGATCATAAATACACCTGCTTTGACTGGTTTGGGGACACCTGGTTTGAAGGTGAGGCTGAGAGATGCAGCAGGCAGAGAAGGATGCTTTAAAATATTTTCTCAGGCATTTGTTGACAAACTGGAGAGCCTCTGCCCATCTTTACTCCTGAAAGAATCAGTCTTTTATGGAGACTGCTTTTGTACCAAATCGTAATTATAATAACCTGCTGCAGTCACCTGTTTGAAATGAAAAGTAATCAAGTTCAATATATGCCCTGAGGCCCATTGTTGCAGGTGCTTGTCTCCAGATTCTGTGGCATGAAGTGAATGAGAAAGTCTAGGACTCCCAGGTGGAGGGACATCAGTCTGAGGCAGTTTACTTTCCTGGTGTACATTTTCAGCTGGGTGGTATGAGACAACGCAGTTTGTCTTGTGAAAGTAAATACTATACTGGAGAGCCTCTGCCCATCTTTACTCTGAAAAGAGTCAGCCTTTTATGGAGACTGTTTTTGTACCAAATCATAATTACAATCACCTGTTTGAAATAAAAAGGAATCAAGTCCTATATAGGCCCTGAGACCCATTGTTGCACGTGCTTATCTCCAAATTCTATAATCCCAATTCCAATGAAGTTGGGATCTTGTGTAAAATGTAAATAAAAACAGAATACAATGATTTGCAAATCTTCTTCAACCTATATTCAATTGAATACACCACAAAGACAAGATATTTAATGTTCAAACTGATAAACTTTATTGTTTTTGTGCAAATATTTGCTCATTTTGAAATGGATGCCTGCAACACATTTCAAAAAATGTTGGGACAGGGCAACAAAAGACTGGGAAAGTTGATAAATGCCCAAAGAACACCTAATTGTAAACAGGTGAGTGTCATGATTGGGTATAAAAGGAGTATCCCCTAAAGGCTCAGCCGTTCACAAGCAAAGATGGGGCGAGGATCACCAATTTGTGAACAACTGTGTGAAAAAAAATAGTCCAACCATTTAAGAACAATGTTTCTCAACATTCAATTGCAAGGAATTTAGGGATTCCATCATCTACAGTCCATAATATAATCAGAAGATTCAGAGAATCTGGAGAACTTTGTACACATAAGCGGCAAGGTCGAAAACCAACATTGGATGCCCGTGACCTTCGATCCCTCAGGCGCCACTGCATTAAAAACCGACATCATTGTGTAAAGAATCTTACCGCGTGGGCTCAGGAACACTTCAGAAAACCATTGTCAGTTAACACAGTTCAATGCTACATCTACAAGTGCAAGTTAAAACTCTACCATACAAAAAGCCATGCATCAACAACATCCAGAAACGCTGCCACCTTCTCTGGGCCTGAGCTCATTTGAAATGGACAGACGCAAAGTGGAAAAGTGTGCTGTGGTCTGATGAGTCCACATTTCACTTTGTTTTTGGAAATCATGGACGTCATGTCTACCAAACAAAAGAGGAAAAAGACCATCCAGATTGTTACCAGCGCTAAATTCAAAAGCCAGCATCTTGGATGGTATGGGGGTGTGTTAGTGCCCATGGCATGGGCAACTTACACATCTGTGATGGCACCATCAATGCTGACAGGTACATCCGGGTTTTGGAGCAACACATGCTGCCATCCAAGCCCACAATCCAACATTTTTTGGAACATATTGCAGGCCTGATATGCAAGAACAGATGTATACTAACAAATGAAGTGAAGTTGACTACACAATACATGAAATAACTTGGGTTCATACTGTCTGCAATGAAATAGAAGTCAACATAAATGTAAATCACTGCAGATTTTTTTTGTTTGTTTCATATGGTCTATTTTTTTCAGATTTTTTGTTGCTAACATTTTTCTGTACTGTTCCTTTAATTCTGATTTTAGTTGTTATTGCAACCCAGTTTCACGGTAAGTCCTGATTCAGCAGCACAAAACATACATTAATCTATTGGTTTGTGATATTGTGATGAAAAGCGCATCATTTTTGTCACGGCAGCACACATTCATTCTAATACATTCCATGATTGCTGCATGAAATTAAAAGTGAAGCTGGGGGGGGGGGGGGTTATGGTTGGGGTTGGGGGAAGGAGTAGGGTTAGGTTATGGTTAAGCTTAGGGTTGGGAGTAGGAGTAGGGTTAGTAATAGTGATTTAAAACAAACCTTGTCACGAAAATTTGAATCATTTTGTGACGAGAGCACGAAACAAGAATGTGAGACTGGGCTGGTAATTCATGTCTACTTGAATTTCAGGGCAATTATTTGTCTTTTTTCTTGCATTGATACATTCTTGTGCATTTTGGAATGTTTCTTGAAGTATTTCAGCATTTTTGTTCATTTTATGTTCATGAACTTTGTCCTTTTCCACTTATCTCCCACACAGCAGCACCTTCTTTAGTTTTCTCACCTGCACCCAATTACATTGATTCACCTCATAGTATCTAGCTTCTGAGTTATCACTCCCTCTGTGCTTCAACGTTCTCATTGCTCAGACCTAACCCCTCCTGCTATTTCTGATTTTTGCATGTCCTGCATTTTTTTTGGATTCTGGACGGACATTTCTTATTTGTAGACTGGAAATAAATTGATTTCTTTAAAGTCACGTTCTGTGTGCTTGAGTTCTGTATTGTGGAGTTCATTTTTTGCCAACATTATGACACAAATTATCAGTGCATTTTAACTTTGGTAAATATTTACTTCACTGCCTGTGGAGAAAATGCATTCAGTGGTTTTGACCCTTTGGTTCCATAGATGTAGTGTTGTTATACCCTGTCTTGGCAAAGTTGGTCCAGTAGGTCATGACAACTGCACTGAGCATCACATCATTCTTGGAAAAGTTGCAGGGAAACAGCTCTGTTGGTCCAATCATCGGCAGGCCAAACACATATGGGATCTCATCTCCATGTGCTGCATCTGCCCATGGTGGCACCTAATGAGCAAATCAGAATTATTACTTCTATGTGTCAGACATAAGCCATTACCAAGTATTATGTGCCACAGTAGATACACTGAAAAAAGAGCATGTTTGAACCAACTTAAAAAAGTGTTACAATTTGTAAAAACCTCAATGAATTAAGTTGTTTGAACTTAGGTTTGAAAGTTAAATCAACTCTAACTTACAAACTTAAGTTCAAACAACTTAATTCATTCAGGTTCTTACAAATTCTAACACTTTAAGTTGGTTCAAATATTCTCTTTTTTCAGTGTACTGTGACAACACTGGCAGAGAAATCAGATAAGTAGAGAAATGGAATATGTTTCAAACGCCAAAGAGAAAATTAGACAAGTCTGTTATATTGTCTATACTTTGTATGGCCCTTTATTCTGTGACTTACAGAAAGTTTGGGGATAATGAGATGATGATGTACAGGGATAGCTTTGAAACAAAAATGTAAAAGACTGTATCATGAAGGCATATGGCTTGCTATGTTTTGAAACCAAGAAAGAAAGGTAGAAGATCACACTACTTTTTTTTGTCTGATTTACAACTATACGAGGTCTATTAGAAAAGTATCCGACCTTATTATTTTTTTCAAAAGCCATATGGATTTGATTCATATGTTTTTACGTCAGCCAAGCTTGAACCCTTGTGTGCATGTGTGAGTTTTTCCACGCCTGTCGGTTGCGTCATTCGCCTGTGAGCACGCCTTGTGGGAGGAGTGGTCCACCCCTCTCATCGTCGTTTCATTGCGAGGAAATGACGGAATGATTTGGGCTTTTTTTTTCCATCAGAATTTTTTCAGAAACTGTTAGAGACAGGCAGCTGGAAACCATTCGAAAAATTTATCTGGCTTTCGGTGAAAATTTTACGGGCTTCACAGAGAATAAAGACTGTTACTACAGCTTTAAGGACGGCCCACAATGGCGCACGGCGCGCCGCGCTCCGAGCCACCATCAAGAGGCAGAAAACACCACATCATTTCTAAACGGATGGCTGTGTGGAGCTGGGACCATTGTGAGCAATTTCTCTGCTTATCACAAGAGCTGGACATCAGCCATTTTCCGGCAGATTTCACTTTTAACAAGAGATTTTGTCATGGAAAGCCGCGCGGAGGCTTCGCGCGTCACGACCGATTCGCTGATGAAGCGAGACAAAGGAACACCTCCGTTTCGGAGTGATAAAGGACAAGTTGGGACATGCCTATCTCGGCTTTCAATGCTTACCAACCCAGTGAGTATAAGAGAAATTGTGGAGAGCTGGGCATGTCCCAACTTGTACCCTGGCACTCCGAAACGGAGGTGTTCCTTTGTCTCGCTCGATCAGCGAATCGGTCCTGACATGCGAAGCCTCCGCGCGGCTTTCCATGACAAAATCTCTTGTTAAAAGTGAAATCTGCCGGAAAATGGCTGATGTCCAGCTCTTGTGATAAGCAGAGAAATTGCTCACGATGGTCCCAGCTCCACACAGCCATCCGTTTAGAAATGATGTGGTGTTTTCTGCCTCTCGATGGTGGCTCGGAGCATGGCGCACCGTGTGCCATTGTGGGGCGTCCTTAAAGCTGTAGTAACAGCCCTTATTCTCTGTGAAGCCTGTAAAATTTTCCCCAAAAGCCAGATAAATTTTTCGAATGGTTTCCAGCTGCTTGTCTCTAACAGTTTCACCGACAGGCGTGGAAAAACTCACGCATGCGCACGAGGGTTCAAGCATGTCTGACGTAAAAACATATGAATGAAATCCATATAGTTTTTGAAAAAAATAAAAAGGACCGTTACTTTATTGACAGCCCTCGTATATGACAAATTGTGGGCTCCAGGTTGTCTCCATCAGACAAACAAACAAACATTGATGAGAACATAATCTCCTCCAACTTCTAATAAGAGACCATGTAATATTAAAGAAAAAAGGCTTTTTTTCTGCTTTTGTGACTTCACGTTCATTTCTTTTTTTGTGACATTTCATCAAATGTTACTCAGAAAGCTAGTGTCTAACCTGATCTGTCTGACAGTGGTGGTAGAAGGCGTAGAAGTATGTTGGTGACCCAAAACTGGAGTGCAGGTCTGCCGTGGCAACAGCTGGTGCCACCCACTGGTGATCGGTGAAAAGAGCTAACAGTGTTTTTCGGCGGGTCTCCGGGTTGTGCCTGTCAGCCCAGTCAGTGTACATAAACTTGATGGTCTCTCTGAGGATGTCTTTTCCTTCTGGATAACCATAGAGGTCATCCACAAAGCTGGATACGGCATAGTCAAAATCATTTGCCTGGATGCCGTTTTCGTTGTCAACAATCAGCTCCACAAACTTCAGGCCCTCACCCTGGTTAACTCCCAGCATGATGTCATAGTTCAGAAACTCACCTGGGAATTAAAGAAAAGGAGGAACAGATTAAGTCCAAAACAATCTGAAAATGTTAAACTCCTAAATTTAAAGAAGAGTTTCTGCATTTATATTTCCTTTATTTTTTTTTCTATTTTATATCATAAGAATTATCAGTAACAAACCATATCGTCAGCCAACAAATCCATCATTTGCCTGTTTACAAATTTTAAAATTCTAGGACTTGCTTGATATAGGACTTGCTCACAATACAAATTATGTATAAAAATAAACATAAACCATTGCCTCAACATGTCCAGGATCTGTTTAAAATGAAGGACTCCAGTTATAATTTGAGAGGAATATTATTTTTTTGAGAAACTGAAGATCCGAACTATCATAAAAAGCCAACTTTGTACCTTAGTTGGCTTTAAAAGGCTTTACAAAAATAATAAAATTACTTGTTATAGTTTGAAGAAATAGGGTTAGCGATTTTGTTATTGTTTTTGGGTTTGTTGTGCTCTGTTGTTTTTCTGGTTGTATTTTGAAATTTAGTTCATTGATTAAGTTATATTGTTCATGAACACTTTGTTGGTATTTGTTGTTATGAGTATATATATTTATATATGTATACATTCTTTTCTTTTTTATAGTATAAGGGATGGGTATTTATGAGCTTTGCTTCTGCCTGTTAAGTTGTCGTTTTTTCTTATGAGTTTTTGTTATTATTGATCTTTGTGACTTCATTTTTGACTTCATCCACTTTCAGAGGAGGAGCTTGATGCAACAGAATGTGGTAAGGTCTAATCATTTGAAGAGCACAAATTCTTCAATAAACTGCGATGCCTGTGGATTACTGGAAGTTACCATTCAGAATCCAACACTATGTGGTGAAAGATTAGGAATGATCATGGTCATTTTTCAATGATCTGGTTTTGAAGTCAGGAAAAACATTGCTTTCGTAGCAGTATTGGGTCTTTATGAGACACGAGACATGAGCTGTGGTCTGTGACATGGAACATACACACACTGCTCAAACAGATGTCATGTTGGTCATCTAAGGAGGACAGAGGACAGTCACGAATAAAGAGCTGCTGCAAATATTTTGCAGAAGTGCACCTTGCTCCATGAGTATCTGAGGATCATCCGGGATGACGTCACCATCAATAACAGGTCCAAAGGCAATATGGTAACGTGCCGGTTGGATATCTTGGTCAACCAACTCTTTGTAATGTTTTGTCTGCAGACATGCCACCAGGTCTACAGTGTCTTCCAGATTACAGCCGACCTTACGAGCCAACATGCGTGCATACTTAGCTGGCTGGAAACTAACTGCCCAGCTAGACAGAGCTGTGCCACTCTGGGCAATGGCTCGCTGGAACAGACCTAGAGATGAAAACAGCAGGGCAAAGAGGAAAGGAAAAAGAAAGACCAAGTCAAAAATTTGAAGCAATTCCTGAAATGAGCTTTTTAGAACTTCTTAAATCTGAAATGCACATTAAATCCTTTCTCCTTTGACTGCTCACTTTGATTGTCCATTGCAATGTCTCTCGACCTGAAGTTGTTCCCTGGGACCTGGACTGTTGTTGCCCAGTGCTCCTAGTGGTTAGATTGTGGTTGGATTGTAATTAGGATGGATTGATTGCAGAGAACAAGCTCTGATGTATATATAAATGGCAAAGGCACTTCTTTTGGATGGGGTGGATGTTGGGGTTATGGTTAGGGTTACAAATAGTGACCGAAACCTGACCAGATCACAAAAATCTAACACATTTTGTGATGTATCAATAAAAATAAAACATGAGATGGGGCTGAAATGGTACACCATTGTGGCCACTGCTATTGCTATCGCACCCAACCCTTGAATGGAAGATGGAACCGTTTGATTTTGATTTGATTGTCTCCAACTACATTCTGAGTTGTAAGCCTGAATTTCTGGTAGACCTTTAGAACAATAGTTAATTCCTTAGTGTTAATCTGAGCCTCCTTCCTCATTGACAAAGTCTGTATAGTCCAAACCTTCTTTCATGCTGCCTCTACTGGTGGTTGGCTCTCACTGCGGTATTGTATCACTTCCTGTTCTGGAGCACAGCAGTGTTTTGCTGTATCTGTTAGCTGTTTAATCTGTGCAGTTAGATTGATCTAGTTAACTAGATAACGATCTGTTTCACAGTGTAATCTTCACATGCCTTAACAAAAGCACTCCCTCTGCTGAATCACCTCTAAATTATTTACACATTATTCACTTTGTGTGTTTTTAGGAATCTGCTAGCTTAGTGCAGCTACTAGCTCTTAGCCGGTTTAGCATGGCGGCTTCTCCTGTCTCTCCCGCACTTTTCTGCTCTGGGTGTGAAATGTTTAGTTATTCCTCGGCCTCCTTTAGCAGTAATGGTACTTGTAATAAGTGTAGCTTATTCGTAGCTTTGGAGGCCAGGCTGGGCGAATTGGAGACTCGGCTCCGCACCTTGGAAAATCCTACAGCTAGCCAGGCCCCTGTAGTCGGTGTGGACCAAGGTAGCTTAGGCGCCGTTAGTTCCCCTCCAGCAGATCCCGAGCAGCCGGGAAAGCAGGCCGACTGGGTGACTGTGAGGAGGAAGAGTAGTCCTAAACAGAAGCCCCGTGTACACCGCCAACCCGTTCACATCTCTAACCGTTTTTCCCCACTCGGCGACACACCCGCCGAGGAACAAACTCTGGTTATTGGCGACTCTGTTTTGAGAAATGTGAAGTTAGCGACACCAGCAACCATAGTCAATTGTCTTCCAGGGGCCAGAGCAGGTGACATTGAAGGAAATTTGAAACTGTTGGCTAAGGCTAAGTGTAAATTTGGTAAGATTGTAATTCACGTCGGCAGTAATGACACCCGGTTACGCCAATCGGAGGTCACTAAAATTAATATTGAATCAGTGTGTAACTTTGCAAAAACAACGTCGGACTCTGTAGTTTTCTCTGGGCCCCTCCCCAATCGGACCGGGAGTGACATGTTTAGCCGCATGTTCTCCCTGAATTGCTGGCTGTCTGAGTGGTGTCCAAAAAGTGAGGTGGGCTTCATAGATAATTGGCAAAGCTTCTGGGGAAAACCTGGTCTTGTTAGGAGAGATGGCATCCATCCCACTTTGGATGGAGCAGCTCTCATTTCTAGAAATCTGGCCAATTTTCTTAAATCCTCCAAACCGTGACTATCCAGGGTTGGGACCAGGAAGCAGAGTTGTAGTCTTACACACCTCTCTGCAGCTTCTCTCCCCCTGCCATCCCCTCATTACCCCATCCCCGTAGAGACGGTGCCTGCTCCCAGACCACCAATAACTAGCAAAAATCTATTTAAGCATAAAAATTCAAAAAGAAAAAAAGTAATATAGCACCTTCAACTGCACCACAGACTAAAACAGTTAAATGTGGTCTATTAAACATTAGATCTCTCTCTTCTAAGTCCCTGTTAGTAAATGATATAATAATTGATCAACATATTGATTTATTCTGCCTTATAGAAACCTGGTTACAGCAGGATGAATATGTTAGTTTAAATGCGTCAACACCCCCGAGTCACACTAACTGCCAGAACGCTCGTAGCATGGGCCGAGGCGGAGGATTAGCAGCAATCTTCCACTCCAGCTTATTAATTAATCAAAAACCCAGACAGAGCTTTAATTCATTTGAAAGCTTGACTCTTAGTCTTGTCCATCCAAATTGGAAGTCCCAAAAAACAGTTTTATTTGTTGTTATCTATCATCCACCTGGTCGTTACTGTGAGTTTCTCTGTGAATTTTCAGACCTTTTGTCTGACTTAGTGCTTAGCTCAGATAAGATAATTATAGTGGGCGATTTTAACATCCACACAGATGCTGAGAATGACAGCCTCAACACTGCATTTAATCTATTGTTAGACTCGATTGGCTTTGCTCAAAATGTAAATGAGTCCACCCACCACTTTAAGCATACCTTAGATCTTGTTCTGACTTATGGTATGGAAATTGAAGACTTAACAGTATTCCCTGAAAACCCCCTTCTGTCTGATCATTTCTTAATAACATTTACATTTACTCAGATGGACTACCCAGCAGTGGGGAATAAGTTTCATTACAGTAGAAGTCTTTCAGAAAGCGCTGTAACTAGGTTTAAGGATATGATTCCTTCTTTATGTTCTCCAATGCCATATACCAACACAGGGCAGAGTAGCTACCTAAACTCTGTGAGTGAGATAGATTATCTCGTCAATAGTTTAATATCATCATTGAGGACAACTTTGGATGCTGTAGCTCCTCTGAAAAAGAGAGCCTTAAATCAGAAGTGCCTGACTCCGTGGTATAACTCACAAACTCGCAGTTTGAAGCAGATAACCCGTAAGTTGGAGAGGAAATGGCGTCTCACTAATTTAGAAGATCTTCACTTAGCCTGGAAAAAGAGTCTGTTGCTCTATAAAAAAGCCCTCCATAAAGCTAGGACATCTTACTACTCATCACTAATTTAAGAAAATAAGAACAACCCCAGGTTTCTTTTCAGCACTGTAGCCAGGCTGACAAAGAGTTAGAGCTCTATTGAGCCGAGTATTCTTTTAACTTTAACTAGTAATGACTTCATGACTTTCTTTGCTAATAAAGTTTTAACTATTAGAGAAAGAATTACTCATAACCATCCCAAAGACATATTGTTCTCTTTGGCTGCTTTCAGTGATGCCAGTATTTGGTTAGACTCTTTCTCTCCGATTGTTCTGTCTGAGTTATTTTCATTAGTTACTTCCTCCAAACCATCAACATGTCTATTAGACCCCATTCCTACCAGGCTGCTCGAGGAAGCCCTACCATTATTTAATGCTTCAATCTTAAATATGGTCAATCTATCTTTATTAGTTGGCTATGTACCACAGGCTTTTAATCAATCAATCAATCAACTTTTTTCTTGTATAGCGCCAAATCACAACAAACAGTTGCCCCAAGGCGCTCCACATTGCAAGGCAAGGCCATACAATAATTATGAAACACAGTCTACGTCTAAAGCAACATAACCAAGGGATGGTCCAGGGTCACCCGATCCAGCCCTAACTATAAGCCTTAGCGAAAAGGAAAGTTTTAAGCCTAATCTTAAAAGTAGAGAGGGTATCTGTCTCCCTGATCTGAATTGGGAGCTGGTTCCACAGGAGAGGAGCCTGAAAGCTGAAGGCTCTGCCTCCCATTCTACTCTTACAAACCCTAGGAACTACAAGTAAGCCCGCAGTCTGAGAGCGAAGCGCTCTAATGGGGTAATATGGTACTATGAGGTCCCTAAGATAAGATGGGACCTGATTATTCAAAACCTTATAAGTAAGAAGAAGAATTTTAAATTCTATTCTAGCATTAACAGGAAGCCAATGAAGGGAGGCCAACACGGGTGAGATATGCTCTCTCCTGCTAGTCCCCGTCAGTACTCTAGCTGCAGCATTCTGAACCAACTGAAGGCTTTTTAGGGAACTTTTAGGACAACCTGATAATAATGAATTACAATAGTCCAGCCTAGAGGAAACAAATGCATGAATTAGTTTTTCAGCATCACTCTGAGACAAGACCTTTCTGATTTTAGAGATATTGCGTAAATGCAAAAAGGCAGTCCTACATATTTGTTTAATATGCGCTTTGAATGACATATCATGCTTCCCTTAGGCAGTATTATTAGACAGCATTGCTTAAATTTTCATTGTTACGCAGATGATACCCAGCTTTATCTATCCATGAAGCCAGAGGACACACACCAATTAGCTAAATTGCAGGATTGTCTTACAGACATAAAGACATGGATGACCTCTAAGTTCCTGCTTTTAAACTCAGATAAAACTGAAGTTATTGTACTTGGCCCCATAAATCTTAGAAACATGGTGTCTAACCAGATCCTTACTCTGGATGAGATTACCCTGACCTCTAGTAATACTGTGAGAAATCTTGGAGTCATTTTTGATCAGGATATGTCATTCAATGCGCATATTAAACAAATATGTAGGACTGCTTTTTTGCATTTGCGCAATATCTCTAAAATTAGAAAGGCCTTGTCTCAGAGTGATGCTGAAAAACTAATTAATGCATTTATTTCCTCTAGGCTGGACTATTGTAATTCATTATTATCAGGTTGTCCTAAAAGTTCCCTGAAAAGCCTTCAGTTAATTCAAAATGCTGCAGCTAGAGTACTGACAGGGACTAGAAGGAGAGAGCATATCTCACCCATATTGGCCTCTCTTCATTGGCTTCCTGTTAATTCTAGAATATAATTTAAAATTCTTCTTCTTACTTATAAGGTTTTGAATAATCAGGTCCCATCTTTTCTTAGGGACCTCATAGTACCATATCACCCCAATAGAGCGCTTCGCTCTCAGACTGCAGGCTTACTTGTAGTTCCTAGGGTTTGTAAGAGTAGAATGGGAGGCAGAGCCTTCAGCTTTCAGGCTCCTCTCCTCTGGAACCAGCTCCCAATTCGGATCACGGAGACAGACACCCTCTCTACTTTTAAGATTAGGCTTAAAACTTTCCTTTTTGCTAAAGCTTATAGTTAGGGCTGGATCAGGTGACCCTGAACCATCCCTTAGTTATGCTGCTATAGACTTAGACTGCTGGGGGGTTCCCATGATGCACTGAGTGTTTCTTTCTCTTTTTGCTCTGTATGCACCACTCTGCATTTAATCATTAGTGATTGATCTCTGCTCCCCTCCACAGCATGTCTTTTTCCTGGTTCTCTCCCTCAGCCCCAACCAGTCCCAGCAGAAGACTGCCCCTCCCTGAGCCTGGTTCTGCTGGAGGTTTCTTCCTGTTAAAAGGGAGTTTTCCTTCCCACTGTCGCCAAGTGCTTGCTCACAGGGGGTCGTTTTGACCGTTGGGGTTTTTCCGTAATTATTGTATGGCTTTGCCTTACAATATAAAGTGCCTTGGGGCAACTGTTTGTTGTGATTTGGCGCTATATAAATAAAATTGATTTGATTTGATCTGATTTCATCTCAACAGTGCAAATGCTGCAGATCAAGGGATGTGTCATATTCTTTTATAGATTCAAAATCTCACTGCTATTGCTGGTATAAATGCATTATCTAGTGCTTTCTAAGGGGCATCATTTGACCTAATTCAAGCAGAAGTCTTTTGGCTTATCTCGATAAGAAACATTGTCTTTATGTCAGTTATTTTTCACTCGATAAAAGGAACTTGTCTGTAAAACAAGGTTGTATGAGCCTTAATTTAAGTAAGAGATTTCAAGAAGATAGATATTTTTTAAAGCTTATTTCAAAACTTTATGTGAGATTGAGACAGCCTGATGCATTTTAAGATGTTATATCAAGTAAAATTAGCTTACTGCATTGACAGTCATACTTGCATCTAAAACAATCTGTTGTAAAACAAGCCGTTGAGTAGTTGCCTGGAGTAGTTGCCTAATCATCCAGCAACCATCCAGTTTATGAGTGCAGCCATTGCTTTCTGCCTCTTTGTCGCATCCAGTGTCATCCTACAAACCACTATCTGATAGTGTCAACCTACACTCTCCCCAACCTCAAATTTACAGTGTCCAGTCTCTTTCATGTAGCATCTCCTGAAGAGGTCATACCCTTTCTCCACACCTATACATCACTCAGTGCTTCTTCTTCTGAGTAAAGGTATTCTGCACAGGTATTTACATCCTTTTAGCAAACTTTCATTTTGCCTGCCTACTTTCCTGTTCATGATACCATATCTGTCTCATCACCTCTGTTCCCCTCACCAACATGTGCATAGTAGTCTACTCCAATTCACCACTCCTTGTTTATTGGGTATATCCTGCACCACCTCTTTGAACTTATTCATCACTATGTAACAAACTATTCCTTTCCTTTCACATGTACCTTTTTCACAATCAGGTGTCCATCTATGTTGTACAGAGGCCAATTTAGGAATGTGATATCCATGTACCATAATTTCCTATAAGATGCTACTTTTTTCATACACTTTGAACACTGTGGCTTAAACAATGATGAAGTTATTTCATGAATTTTAACAGGCATACTTGGAATTTACTTATAAGTTGAAATATGACCATGAATGCTGGCCATTGATTGGCTGAAAGCTGTGGTCCTCATGTGAAGTAAATTCACACATGGAGTAAATATAAAGTCTTACCTGTTTGTTCAGTGGGATTCATCATCACATCCTGAAGAAAAATCATCCACATAAAGCTGCCTGAATTTGGAAAACGACATCTGAAAATACTTTAATTCCTTCTTGTTGCTGAAGAAAAGTCCCTCTGTGACACCGGCATTTTGCACCACAGTTGCTGTGTCAGATCATGGCTTCTCCACCGGAGGTCATCTATCATGTGGCTGAGTTGCAGCATGTGGTGTGGCTGTCGCACTGATGCGAGACAAACTCAGTCTGCTGCAGGTGTAATTTGTTGGTTGGGTGTCTGTGGTGCTGTCAGCAGAGCCCGCACTCCCCCACAGGCCGCTGTTGAATGAGTCACAGTGCCTCATTCATTAATGTTTCAGTTACCACAGGCATCAGGCACTTCTGTTTGCATGCGTTGACATTATCCCATGATCCACCGAGAAAAAAACAATAGAATTTTTTTTTTTTTTTTTTTTTTTATAAAATGTTAAAATTACTCAGTTTTGCTTGCGTGTGGTGCAGAGATGCCATTCGACACCATGCGTGCGCTTGATGCCATGCTTGTAAATAACTGCTTGTTCCACCTTCAAAAAAGCATTTACGGTACATATTTGTGTATGTTACAGGTATGTATTTAATTAAAAGTTAAATATAATAAAATTTACACATATAATAAATATTTGTAAATATCTCATTTTACAATGTGGACACATGCAGCTTATAGACAAGTGTGGCTTATATGTACAATTGTTTGCTTCTTTTTAAAATTGATGGGTGCAGCTTACGAGGTCTGTCAATAAAGTATAGGTCCTTTTTATTTTTTTCAAAAACTATATGGATTTCATTCATATGTTTTTACGTCAGACATGCTTGAACCCTCGTGCGCATGCGTGAGTTTTTCCACGCCTGTCGGTGACGTCATTCGCCTTTGAGCACTCCTTGTGGGAGGAGTCGTCCAGCCCCTCGTCGGAATTCCTTTGTCTGAGAAGTTGCTGAGAGACTGGCGCTTTGTTTGATCAAAATTTTTTCTAAACCTGTGAGACACATCGAAGTGGACATGGTTCGAAAAATTAAGCTGGTTTTCGGTGAAAATTTTAACGGCTGATGAGAGATTTTGAGGTGATACTGTCGCTTTAAGGACTTCCCACAGAGCGAGACGTCGTGCAGCACTCCCAGGCGCCGTCGTCAGCCTGTTTCAAGCTGAAAACCTCCACATTTCAGGCTCTATTGATCCGGGACGTCGTGAGAGAACAGATTAGTTTCAGAAGAAGTTGGTTTCAGCATTTTATCCGGATATTCCACTGTTAAAGGAGATTTTTTTAATGAAAGACGTGCGGGCGGATTGCAGCGTCGGCTCGCAGCCACTGCGACGCTCCGCCACAGAAAAACACCTCCGTTGGAAGCCTTAAGGACAAGTTGGAACATGTCCAGCTGTTAAACAATTTCTCATATACTCACTCCACTGAAAGCCATCAAAAGCCGCCTGGATTTTACAAATGGTTATCAACACGGAGGTGTTTTTCCTGTGCCGCCGCACGAGGGTTCAAGCATGTCTGACGTAAAAACATATGAATGAATCCATATAGTTTTTGAAAAAAATAAAAAGGACCTATACTTTATTGACAGCCCTCGTATATTCAGGTGTGCTCAATAGTCTGGAAATTACAGTAAATACATGCTCTGGCTGTTCAGTATGTCCATTTAATAATCCTAAATTATAAGAGAACATGGACTTATTTATTTATTTTTGCTAAGGACCTTGGAAATTTGGATGTATTTCATTCTCTATGGACACTATATATTTCAAAATTATTACCATCTGGAATCAAAAGGACCACTTTATTTTGTGAGGAGACCATCCAGGCCTATCAGAACAGCAAACATACTGTCAAACATACTTAAACTCAGAAGACATTGTCTATGGATATTACAGCATATTTTAGACTATGTGGGTGTGTTATTTCTTGACACTGTAAATCTGAAAATCATAGGTTTCAAACAGTTACTTAGCAATATATCACTGATAAAGAGCCAAATACCGATAAACCAATTAGAAATGTCATCCATGGAGTTATATCACAATGAAATGTTATGAAAATGTATAATTTAAGAGAAAAAGGTATAGTTGTTTGCAAAAAAGACACCTCCTATACAGTCACATGTCACAAACACAAAGGACTCTACTCACTGAATCTGAAATGATATTTAGGGTGGCATTATTTCTCAATAAAAGGAAATTCGTAATAATATCTCTTGAAAATGATCAGTATCTCATAAAGCTACAGCATTTTCAGCTGCAACTAAATGTAGATTTCACCTGAAAATAGTAGCACAATAATTGGTTAGACAAAAGTTAGTAACACATAGATTTTATGGATAGTAGGTTGTAGGTGTAACTGGTGTAGAAAATACTGTTCGACTTCAAACCTGTTTGAGATCACTTTGAAAAAAAAAAAAAAACTTGCACACTTTTATAGAACATTGCACATCTGATTACGGAAAAAAGTGACTGTTAATATACCATGCTTCAAGATAACTCCAATCATTGACTCCATCCACACTATAGTACAATAGTTGGATCTCACCACCGGGATTCCTGTCCTTACCCCATCTTACACTGGTCTCTTTTATGCACAGAATATTACCTTTCTCCTTTCCACCATATCACAATGGTAGCTCTCCTTACGCTTCATAGTGCCACCATTAAATGTTCTGACTTTCACCTCCACGCTCCTGCCTTTCCTACTCTCACACCACATCTGGGTATGTTTTCAACTGCTCTTTGTTTTCCTTCTTCCACCAACAACATTGTTTCTCTCCTGGACAACAGTACAGGTGGCAGTTGTTAACTCAACTAATCCAATATGAAATTTATTTTCAATTCAATTTATCTAGTTTATATAGCACCAAATCACAACAAAGCTGTCTCAGTGTGCTTCACACAATTAAGGTCTAACATTACCAACCCCCAGAGCAAGCACACAGGCGACAGTGGTAAGAAAAACTCCCTCTGATGTTACTGAGGAAGAAACCTCAAGCAGACCAGGCTCAGATGGGTGACCCAGTGCTTAGGTCATTCTACCAAAAAAGTTTACAATGCAGAACAAAACACAAAAACAACTGATGAGAGTCCATGCAGGTGCCCAGTCCACTGTCGGGGGTTTGAGGTAATCAGAGGTCACTTGTTGGATCTGTTCCTACTATGGAAGTAAAATTTGAGAAGCCAGATTATTAAAAAAAATAATAATCACTATTTGTAGAGTCACCCCCACCTCTGGATCCCCCAAAAATATTATCACCAGTGACATATATACATAAAATACAGAGTGAACAGAGCAGAAAATTAAAAGAAATCAAATACTTAAACAGCATATTTGCACAGATGGACATGGAAGCACTGATTATTACATCCTACTCCATGGGCTATTAAATGGGAAGTCAATTTTGAAAAATTCATAATTCTTGTGGAATAGATTGTTGGCTTCACTCCATCAGAAGTCCTGGAAATACCACAGAAAATCTTCCATTCATGTCCACCAACTCTGAATGATATTTAGATGTAGGGCTCTGAAAATAAACATGTTAAGTGTCTGTAATTAACTGCTGGATCATTGCTTGTGCTCCAATAATCCTCTCTAAAGGCAGTTTGAAGTGTGCTAATTATCTGAAGTGCATCAATGCTGGAATTATTACAGAAAGAAAACTAAATTTTTGCCTGACACACAGCGTTGACTGAATCTTAAAGTGATCAGATAGGGTTGTTGTCACTCTTCAAAGCTGAAATCTGTTTCTTCTTCTCCTCTGGTGTCACTGACCCAACGGCCCCCCCTAAAAATCGGTCTGCCCTGCCTTCACTGTGCATGCATCATTTCTGTGCGTCAGCAGCCATTCACCGATTATCACCTCGTTTCTGTTTAAAACTGCACTCCAGCCATTATCTATGTCAGCGATAGATATGTGAAGCTTTTGTACAACAATCATTTCCACATAAATTCAGCATTATTTCAGAATAAAAGATGGGGCACCGTTCAGCGCCCCACAGCAGCACATCTGAGTCTGACATGCTGCTGCTGCGCCTATGTCATTCCAGAGCATCGCTAGCAACTCACCGACTATCGCCTCATTTCTGCTTAAAACTGACTTTAGAATCATTTAAGAGGTTTTAATTTCTCTTTTGATCATTAATAATCATATTTTTCCCTTTGATAGTTTTGGGTGTAGAGAGTCAGACACAGAGAGTCAGTCTCACATGTGCTGCTGTGGCACTCTGATCACTCTCCCGTCTTTTATTATGAAATAAGGCCAAATTTATGTGGCAACGACTGTTATATAAAACCTTCAGATATATGTTGCTGACATAGATGATGTCTGGAATGCAGTTTTAAGCAGAAACAAGGCGATAATCTGCGAATTGTTGCGACGCTCCGAAATGAAGCATGCACAGTGAAGGTGCAGTGAAGGTCCAGTAGATCAATTTTTAGAGGGGACCGTTCGGTCGTCGACACCAGTAACCCTTTTGGAAAACAACAGAATGAAGCATCCTTTCTGTCTGAGCAATGTGGACACCAAGCCGGAATGCTCTTGTACCAGAAGGCTTGATCAGCACTATGCTGGAGGTTAGTTCATGCCTGTTGACCTCTGATGTCAGTGCAAATCCTCTACGTTGCCATCTTAACCTTTCAGACTGACAAGGAAAACATAATAATTAATTGCTGTGAGTACCAAACAACAACACACACTCTTTTCTTGCAGTATATGTACGATGTCAAAGTTGAATGTATTCCACTACTTCTGGGTGAAAAACCACCCTGGTGTACAGAAATGATTGCAAACCCTGAGCAACTTCTGGCTGAACACTCTCCAGCATATGTAATGATTGCTTCAGGGCAGGATTTTTACATGGAGGCCTGTGTGTATAACTACTGTATGCTTGTGTCTGCTTGCACAACAAAATTCTAATCCATCCTGACTCCTTCTACAGTAATTAGTCATGGTGAATTCACATCAAACCCATTTGGAGAGGCTTACTGCAGCCCAGGAGTGTTTTATTTCCCCCTTATTTTGCAACAGTTATTTTACCTGGTGAAGGAATTATTTGATGCCAAGTGGCATCAAATTATCACATTTTAAAACACACAAATGCACTAACTACCTTGATAAGAAGGGATGATCATTCCTCAGGTGTGAGGATTAGGTTTGGAAGTAGGTTTACCTTGTTCTGAGATGCTAATGTAGTATTTAAAAAAAAAGGGGGGGGGGGGGGGGTTGCCTCCCGCACTGAAACGCTGGAGGCAAGCATTCAGTTAATTTTGTACTTCCAAACTTAGAGAAGGCTGAATTTTTTTAGACTGTTCCTGCTCTACAAAGAAATGGTCATAATGTATCTCTGGGCAATGGTGTGTTGTCTGATGTCAGGTTATAGATATAACAAGTCATCAAAAGAGCATAACATGCCGGCTTATTGGCAAAACAAAGAAATGACCCCATTTCATGCATGTGGATTCTATGCAGAATGGAAAGGAAGAATAATGTCACAACATTCCCTACTTGCACAGCCTGTGTAAAATGGTCTACTTTGTCATGCTTTTGTGTCTTCTCAAATTGATTACTGCAGTGATTCATTTTTCTTGCCAACCACATAATACTAAAAGTTGTCTTCTGTTGACTGAGGATATTATTAAATGGAGGTGGAAGCTGATAGCTGAATCCTTAAGGGAGACAGAAAATAGTAGAATGCAACACAAACTGATGTCAATGACACTGAGGTAAGATTACTTGCCCTATTCAAGGTGACAGTCAACATAACTTTCAACACTCACATGCTCAGGTAAGTTCACTCATTTCTATGACATTAATATTCTTAGGATGGATTGGTGTCCATAGGCAACTTCACTGGCAAGTCTATGCCCCAAGTATGGTGTTAATCAGTGAACTCAGTGGTCTTCTGATATAATGAATCCTGAAGACTGTTGTCTTTCTATGACATATGTTTATCCACTACAAGCTTACAGCTGGAGCATTGTGCTTTTACCTTTGGTGGAATTGCTCCAGCGATTGCCCTCTGAGTAGTGAGACAGAGTAAGGAGGTTCACACAGGAAGCCCCGGCGCCTGAGCCAAACACAGTGATACGTAACGGATCACCACCAAAGGCTGCAATGTTCTCACTGGTCCAACGCAGAGCTTGGATCTGGTCCAACAGACCATAATTTCCTTTCGCTGCCTGGTCGCCTGTGCTTAGAAAACCTGCATAGGATGAAAAAGAACAGGGGAGACATAAGTGTGGAGAGTTGTCTACACTCTGAATAGTTTAAAAATTGAAGATATATGCATTTTTTATGTTATCTAGTTTGTCATCATAATTTACAGCAAGCTAGCATGTGAGGGACAAAGTTCTCAAAAGGAAAATAAGTTAAAATAAACACAATATAGTTAGGTCAGCTCAGGTTTATGAGCATGTGCTGGCGCCACACATTACCACTGCCACCGCAATACAGAATCACCTTTGGAACTAAATAGCAACCACAAGCAAATGGTCCATCCCAAGTCTCAAAAGCAGCATCTATCTGCTATAGATGAAACGCGGGTGCCCACTTCTCCAGCTGCTGGGGTCCTCAACACTGAGGTATGTAGCTACTGGATCATGCACAGAAAAATTTGCTAAATGGCCAAAAGTGATGTTCTTCATCTGAGTCTCTGTATGTACAACCCGGTCTCACGGCATGTCGTGATTCAGCAGCACAAAATATACATTAATCTATTGGTTCGTGATATTGTCACGAAAACCGCCTCATTTTTTGTCACGGCAGCACAAATTCATTCTGATTCATTCCATGATGGCTGCACGAAATTAAAAGTAAAGCGGGGGGGGGGGGGGGGGGGGGGGGGGGGGGGGGGGAGGGGGGGGTCAGGGTGGTTATGGTTAGGGTTGGGGGAAGGAGTAGGTTTAGGTTATGGTTAAGATTAGGGTTGGGGGTAGGAGTAGGGTTAGTAATAGTGAGTTAAAAAAAAAAACTCTGTCATGAAAAGTTTAATCATTTCGTGACGGGAGCACAAAAAAAAAAAAAAAAAAAAAAACGTGACTGGGCTGGTATGTAACAACACATTTCACACAAAGGCATTCCAACAATACCTAAAAATCCTCTGAAGATGCCTGGGACCAAAGACATCCTGTCATCACTTTAGGTCAGTGTTTAACATCCAAGTCTCACAAACAATCAGTAAGACAATCACCATATCTCACCACTGCTGAGAATAATGAATGTCTCTAAGTTTGACACATTCCCACCATACAGATTTGGCCCCTCAGCCCTTTTCTGATACAATTATGTAGTTATACACTCAAGAAATCAATTCATTTAATCAGGTAAAAAACTAATTCCGGTTAAGGCAGAATCTTTGACAGCATAAATTTTTAATTATTTGGGTATCTGAAATAACTGTGGGTTTACTGATAGTCAACACATGTTTTGATTTCACAAAAGTCAATTCCCACCACAAAATAAAATGTGAACTACTGGTTAGGTAATTAAAGTATTGCATATGGCACCTATTTCTGTTTTGAACATTGATTAAAAAAATGGTCTTTGGTCACAGAAAGAGACACAGTTCACTGTTTCACAAGGAAAACCAACATGCTCAACTGTGTAAAAATCTGCTGGAGTAAGAATTATTACCTCCCAGAACCACTGTACTTTAAGTGTGGAAAAATACAACACTGCCATTTTGAGAGACTTATCAAAGTCAGAGATAAAAATCTACTTCCACCTTTGTTTCTTCTTTCACGACACACACACACACACACACACACACACACACACACACACACACACACACACACACACACACACACACACACACACACACACACACACACACACACACACACACACACACACATATATATGCACACAAGATAGGCTTTACATTCTTTTAGTTTCAGTGGAAGATGTTTGTTGACTGAAAATGGGATAACAAAAAATGCTTCATTCTTGGAATCATATTTCTAATTCTAAGAAAATTTGTTTTATCTAATTCTACTTTGCAATGGCTACATCTGACAGATATTTCATGATGAGTACAAACCATTATTTTTATTATTTATTTATTTTTTTGCCATGATTACAAATTGTATTACATTTTACAAATAAGTGGCTTAGTGCTTAGCACTGTTGCCTCTCAGCAGCAAGCCTTTCTGTGTGTCCTTTCTGTGCTGAGTTTTGCATGTTATCCCCATGTTTGTGTGGGTTCCCTCCGGGTGCTCCGGCTTCCTGCCACATCCAAAGACATGCAGGTTAGGTGAACTGGAAACTTTAAATTGTCAGTTGGTGTGCATGGATGTGTAAATGCATCTGTTTGTCCATATGTGGCCCTGTGACAGACTGTCCAGAGTGTACTTTGTCTCACCCCCTATGACTGCTGAGATGGGCTCCAGCTCCCCCCCAAAAACCCTTAACTGGAGTAAGTGGTTGAAGATGAATGAGTGTAAACAAGTCCAATAGCATGACTTTGTTACATGTGCAAAATCATAGTCCGCGGGCCAACATTGGTATACGTGCCCCCCCCCCCACACACACACACAAACTTTACAGTGTCCCATTAATGAAATTAAATGTTAGGGCCCCTTCACACACAGCCCAAATAAGTAGGAATCAGAGCAAATCAGAGCGAAACATCGATCTGACGTCAGTCAGGCAGGCGTGAACAATCCCGCTGCGATGATTTTGTGCACATTCCTGCAAATGTTTGAGTGCACTTCTCTACCTCTGTGTATAAATGAGATGCTCATTAACCAGTGCCAGTCAACATGACTGCTCATTTCCACAGGGATGGGGGCTGAGGTTGCATGTGCAGAAACCCCTGCACTATTGCATCCATAGAAGGATGCAATCCTGAAATACAGAAAAGCACAATGTGCAAAAAAAGGTTTGCTTATGTATTTATGGTTTACAAATTATTAGGCATTCAAAACTCAATATGTATGTGATATCACGCTCACCAAAATTATAGCTAGCAATGTGTAACTTTCATGTGCAGTCTATAATTAATCAATCTACATTGATCATATACATATTTAACAACTGAAACATACATGCATGAATCGCAGACATATTTGGGGACACTGCAGATAATCCGTGGGTTAATGACATGTTTTTGATAATTTGTGGGTGGATGAAATAAATAATTCATGAATAAAATATTAATCGCACTCTCTGAAAAGTGAGCATTTTATAAACTTATTGCCGTCAGACACTAATTTGTATACTCTGATTTACACAGTCCATTTCCATGTCCATGGCTGATGTAGTTGTGTAGAGCAGCTGGCAGCACCACAGACAGCTCCAGGCCAAGTATGGGTTCTCATCAGCCCAGTCATTTTGTGTGACAAGGGCTTCAATGACCCACTGAAAAATAAAATAATTGTAATGATGATCATGGATGTCAGGTGTGAAAACCAAAATCTGAGACAATCTTTGCTGTGGATGGATGACGGGTGCATGTTTTATTTTTAGCAGCTGGCTGGGATGAGAACTGATCCATGCATCTCTACTGGAATGTCAAAATTTACAGCACATGCAGTAACTTCATCCAGGCTAAAAACATGTGCTTTCAAAAAATAAATATATAATACGCTGTGTGGAAATGAAGTGAGTACAACATTGTGCAAAATTTAATAAACGTAATTATTCAAATGGTTTCAGGTTTGGTCTGGAGGCATGTAATGATGCTGCATATTGCTGCATCCAGCACACCATAGAACTGCACTGAGCCTTGGCAGGTAACCACCCACATAGGCCATTGGTCAAATCCTCACATTCCTCTCGGCCTTTTCCAGTTGTCAGCAGTGAGGCACCTGTGAGCTGGGCTCTCATCTCTTTCATGTCCAGTGATAAGCACCAGCCCAAAGGACCTCAGCTCCTGTATAGCACTTACTCTTTCTTCTTTGTACCACTCTACCTTGAATCTGTAAATTTTGAACCAACAGACAAAAGTTGGCCTCAGTCCATTCTCTTCAGTTGTATCCAAAGAAGCTTGTCATTCCTTCAGAGTTGTTGCTGGCACCTTGCAGGCTTATTTCACTGGTCTCCTTGTTGTAGACCCATGCATCTGAACTACATACTTCAAGGATTTTGATTCAATTCAGACCTAACATGGTGAAATCATGGACGGATAACCAAGGTGGGTAGGTGGGTTCTGGGAATGGGACAAGGTCCAAATTTTGGTCCAGTGTTTCTATATGTGATATTTAGAACTCGGCTATTTTAAGGTACTGGTTAAGAAACATCTGTTGTCAGTGATGGCCCATTGAGGCCACATGAACCATCTGCATTTGGTCTCTTAAAAAAACATTCAAAGCAAAATGAAGTGAAACTTGACTAGAGCACCATTTTTTTTGTTTTTTAAGAAACAGCCATCTATTGACCTCAGGGGAAAAATATAATAGCAAACGCTTTGTGTGTACATCACTAACTTCATATGATGACAAGTCAATACAAATATCAAATCATGGCTCACATTTCAATTGGCCACATCCGCTGCAAAAATTCAATAGTCAACATGGCACTATAATAGTTCCCTACAACACAAATATCATACACCTATACTCCTGTCCAGGCTATACCCTGTCTCATGCCCTATGATAGCTGGGATAGGCTTGAGGACTCCCGTGATCCTTAATTGCAGTAAGCAGGTACAGAACACGAATGAATGAAGATACTACTCATCAAAATATAGGATTTAAATCTGTTCAAGTTTATTATTAATGATATCCATCTCAAGCATTTCTGTAATCATAATGACTGGCAATACAGACAGAAACATGTATGACCCTCTCACTGAGAGGGGGAGCAAATATTGAGACATTCTTACGTGATTTGTAATAGAATTGACATTATTGTAGCAACATAATTACACTGTTGAGGCATGGATTTGGATTTCATAAATTATATTTTGTAAAGTACTAATATATTATTATTGTTATGAATTATTCTGAAACTGCAAAACTTTGCAGTAAATGACTGGAATGAACTTTCCCTTTTACACATAGCAATGTAAGGGAACTAGTCCTAGTCCTAATATTAAGAATAGCATGTTCATCAAGTTGTTTTTGCTTTTATGGTAGGCTATATGTTGCACTAAAGTAAGTTAAGTAACGCACAAAAGTGTGACAATTAAGAACAAAAAATTTTTTTACGGTGAATTACCATTATTTGTTGATTTTTCAGTTCAACAGATTGACAGACAAAGGTACAACTAAATGAGCTTAATGGTGTATGTCAACAGAATCATGTTTTATTTTTGTAATTTGACCAAAACTGGATTTTATTTCTTAGCTATTTAAAAGTATCACATTTATTTGTGAACTTTAAAATCAATTTGCTGTTGTAATATACACCATCAAATAATATAAAGAGGTTAGGACTAGTGGACCCTAGGGCCAGTGGAACCTAGGACTAATGGATCCTCCTCATAACGTAAAAGCAAAGACATTTGTCCAAGTGCATGATCTTCATATAATCAGTTCAAGTAGCAGCCTAATACACAAACTCACTTATTCCACACCACTGATATCTCACATATATGAATTAGTTTATCCATTTTGTGTGGTCTCTGGCAACAATGTAGTGCAGCACATTTGCATACACATTTAAGCTCACGCACTAACACAGTGACAAACACACATACAGGCAGGTCCCTCTGCTGGATACCAATGTTTAATTGAGTTAATTCCTCTTCCACTTCCTTTCCACTGGCTAATTTATTTATTTCTACATTTCTCAATCAAAGCTTAATCTGTGGAAGCAACAGAAGCCATCTACAAGAAAGATTTTTAATTGATTCAATTTAGCTGCAGTGCAGGGTCAGGCTAGCAATCACAAAGACCGAGGCAAGAAGAATGATTAGGAAGTCAGCAGAGTGCAGACTCCGGGGCTGAGCGTGCACTCACTCTCTCACAAATACGAGGTCTGTCCATAAAGTAACGGTCCTTTTTATTTTTTTAAAAACTATATGGATTTCATTCATATGTTTTTACATCAAACATGCTTGAACCCTCGTGCGCATGCGTGAGTTTTTCCATGCCTGTCGGTGATGTCAATCGCCTGTGAGCACGCCTTGTGGAAGGAGTGGTCCCGCCCCCTCGTTGGATTTTCATTGTCTGGAAATGGCGGAATGAAAAGGATTTTTTTCCATCAGAATTTTTTCAGAAGCTGTTAGAGACTGGCACCTGGAAACCATTCGAAAAATTTATCTGGCTTTTGGTGAAAATTTTACGGGCTTCACAGAGAATAAGGACTTTAACTACAGCTTTAAGGACCCCTTTAAAGATGGTCGGTGCGCCGCGCTCCGAGCTGCGATGTCGCGGCACAAACCACTGGATCATTTCTAAGCTGATGGCTCTGTGGATACGAGACCGTCGTGTGCTCTTTCTCTGGTTATCACAAGAGCTGGACATCAACCATTTTCCGGCAGATGTCACTTTTTAACAAGAGATTTTGTCATGGAAAGTGAAATAACAGCTTCTGAAAAAATTCTGATGGAAAAAAGTCCTTTTCATTCCGCCATTTCCAGACAATGAAAATCCAACCAGGGGCGGGAACACTCCTTCCACAAGGCGTGCTCACAGGCGAATGACGTCACCGATAGACGTGGAAAAACTCACGCATGCGCACGAGGGTTCAAGCATGTCTGACGTAAAAACATATGAATGAAATCCATATAGTTAAAAAAAAAAATAAAAAGGACTGTTACTTTATGGACACACCACGTATATACAGTGCCATGAAAGTCTTTGGCACTCCATGTTTCCATACAACTGTATTTTTTTTTTTAAATATGGTGTATCCAGAAAGTTTCACAGCGTTCAACTTTTTCTACATTTTGTTATGTTACAGCCTTATTCCAAAATACATGACAATCATTTTTTTTCCTCAAACTTCAACACACAATACCCCATAATGACAATGTGAAAATGTTTTTTTAGATTGCTGCAAATTTATTTTATTATATATATATATATATATATATATATATATATATATATATATATATATATATATATATATATATAAGAAAGCACATGTATGTAAGTATTCACAGCCTTTGCCTTGAAGCTCAAAATTGAGGTCAGGTGCATCCTGATCATCCTGATCCTGATCACGTGTTTCCACTGATCATCCTTGAGATGTTTCTAGTCCACCTGGGGTAAATTCAGTTGATTGATTGGTCATGAAAGGCACACACCTGTCTACATATAAGGTCCCACAGTTGACAGTGCATGTCAGAGTACAACCAAGCATGAAGTTAAAGGAATTGACTGTAGACCTCTGAGACAAGATTGTCTCGAGACACAAATCTGGGGAAGGGTACAGAAACATTTTTCTTCTTTAAATGTCCCAATGAGCACAGTGGCCTCCATCATCTGTAAAGGTAAGAAATTTGGATCCACCAGGACTGGCCACCCATCTAAACTGAGCAATCGGGGGAGAAGGGCTTTAGTCAGGGTGGTGACCAAAAACCCGATGGTCACTCTTTGAGAGCTCCAGTATTCCTTTGTGGAGAGATGAGAACCTTCCAGAAAAACAACCATCTCTGCAGCAATCCACTAATCATGCCTGTATGGTAGAGTGGCCAGACGGAAGCCACTCCTTAGTAAAAGGCACATGGCAGCACACCTGGAGTTTGCCAAAAGGCACCTGATGGACTCTCAGACCATGAGAAACAAAATTCTCTGGTCAGATGAGACAAGGATTGAACTCTATGGCATGAATGCCAGGTGTCATATTTGGAGGAAACCAGACAATGTTCATCACCTAGCCAATATCTTTGTGACAGGGAATACAAAAACAGTGTCCCTTAATCAAGATTTTCATCCTGATGGGTCAGGTCGGGTCTAGGAAATGGTTGTGTCACTTGCCAATGCATCGATCACACAATGGAGCTGCCTTGGGTCCGGGATAGCAACCACCTATGATTCACCATGCAGCCAGGTGCAAACTCATGTCCTCTTGTTGTTTTCTAGTTGCTGTCACTATCAGCACTGAGGCACCTGCATACTGTATCATGGTGAACATGAAATCCACAATGCTAGTGATACATCTCATCTGGGTCTCCATCAGGTACTGTTCATCTGACAACATCCTTCAAGCAATACCAAAGGATCAACTGAAGACACCTCATATCATAGATATCCAGTCTACACCTTTGGTCAATGGTTAGCTGCACAACATTCAGTAACACATGAAGGACCAGGTCCTAAAGACATGGACCTTGGTTCTCCTACAGCAGTATCAGCATCACAAAACACGTCAGTCCAGGGACATCATGACTCCATAAGAATTTCCGAGGCATCTCTCCATCTCAAAGGTGGAGGACTGACAGACATCAATGTAATTGCTGAAAAAAATAAATCCCTCTATATGTTCAAGAAGTCGTTCATTTGGATTTTAGTCTTGCTCCAGGACAAACCCACATACTGCACTTGTCATTCCAGCTCCTTAAGACCTGAATTCAGGTTATCCCCTAATTCCACATTTTGGCATCCCTTCACTGGGTTTCTGTCCCAGTGAGATCAGATTTTAAGGTTCTGCTAATAGTCTATAAAACTGTTCACGGACTGGCACCTCCCTACCTATCTGACCTAATTAAACCTTATGTACCGGTCCGGGCTTTGCATTCTCAGGGTGCAGGACAACTTTGTGTCCCTAGGGTGAATAAGAAGTCTCCGGGTCACAGAGCTTTCTCTTATCATGCCCCTGTTCTGTGGAATGATCTCCCTGTGTCAATAAAACATTCAGATTCTGGGGAGACATTCAAGTCAAGACTTAAGACGCTTATTTTCCCTTTTGTATGGCTAGCATACTGGCATAGTATAGTTCTACGCTTTTCAATCTTTTAATTCATTTTATTAGGAAACAGAGCATGCTGCGGCCTCAACTTTACCTAAATTCTGGGTCTTTTAGTGGAGCTTAGGGCTAGTGACCGGCGATCACCTTAGTATTTCCTGTTTTTCTTGTTGTATAATGCCGACAAATTATACTGTATTTCTTGTCTTTCTGATGCTTGATTCTGTTTTTTTTTCTCTCTGTTTAAGGTGCAGCACAATCCAGAGATGGGTGTGGTATTTGTGCTGGAGACGCTCCTGTTCTGTGCACCAACAGCATTTCCTGTGTATTCATTTTGTGAATTGTTCTGTAATTTATGTTTGTAGCATGGCCCAAGCAGAGAGTCACCCCTTTGAGTCTGGTCTGCTTGAACTTTCTTCCTCAGAGGGAGTTTTTCCTTACCACTGTTCCTCTGGAGGTGAGTAAGATTAGACCTTACTTGTGTGAAGTGCCTTGAGGCAACTCTGTGTGATTTGGTGCTATATAAATGAAAGTAAATTGAAAGTGAAAATTGAAATCCACACCCCCATGGCACTGTTTTATTTGGATACAGCAGTTGGCCATATATGCTGTTTTGAAACAAACAAAAAGTCATTGGGTCATTCATTTTGCATGTGACAGATTCTACAGCAGTATCACTTGAAAATCATATTATATACCTTTTCAGAAAGCTAAGCTTTTCAGCACGCATCTTCAAATCAGATGTTATATTTTGTAGCCAAAAATATCCCAGTAACTAAGGTATTATGTCCCCCCTTTCACAGAATGTGTGGACATATCTCGCATCAGGATTTCTGATGTGGACTGCTGTGGCACACAGTAACATGAGTAATATTTAGTCACTTCCAGAGTCTGATTTACAATGGAGGCTTAATGTCCTTTTCTTTATGAGTAAGTATTTGATGTCCTTTTCTTTATCAGTGAGTGGGCTTACAGAAAACTAAATCTGAAGCGTCCAAACATCTGTATTCCAACAAAAATCACCATCCCCATCATTCAGTGACAACATAGATGGAGCTGCTCAGCAACACTCAGTAAAAAAAAAAAAAAAATCGAACTCAGCATAACCCGTGAATAATATTTAAAAACACAAAACAAAACAAAAGAATTTACAAATTTATCTATACACATTTCCATTATTTTATTTTTTGATCTTTATTTTTGGAGATGAAAGGATTATTAACTGAGCAAGCGAGGTTAATAATTTGTTTATTATATGGCTATTTTATATATATATATATATATATATATATATATATATATATATATATATATATATATATATATATATATACGCAAGAGAGCGAGAATGGTATAAACTGAGAAATTAAGAAAATCTCCGTCAATGGAAATGCATTTTCACATTTTTGTTGTTGATGTTGCTCATTAATTCAGTAAAGCCCCTTTCACAATGGCGTATTCGTAGAGCTGCTCATTGTGGCGTATCGTCTACGCTGAGTTGAGCAGCTCTACGCCCACTTTTAGCAGCTCTATATCGAGTGTTTTCTCCCTACGCAGCAGTATGTTGAGGGCTACGCGTGTAGGACGGAAGAAATTAAACATGTTTAATTTTCTTCAGCGTAGAGCGCTGGACATAGTTTTAAGCAGGTCGGTGCAGAACAGAGTTACTGCATGCAAGTCTGTGTAATACTGCGCTCCTGTACACAACCAAAAACTGAGTGCGTAAATCCAGAGGAATCAGCTGAGAACATGAGCACACAGCCCACAGCACTTGTGTGTGATCAGAACAAGGAATCGAACCTCAACTCAGAAATCCAGAAACAACAGAAAAAGCAGGACGGTTGGTCGCGCTCTCTCGCATGCTCCCGCTCTACCTCACTCTCACTCTGTCTCTCTCTTTCTCTCTCTGTCTGACCAAACCTGTGGCTTTAAAATAAAAGCGCACTTGCTGCATGCCGGTGCGCTCATCAAAGGCCCTGATCGATCACGTCTGATGTCAGGAAAGATGACTTTAAGCTTGCTTTCAGCTTGTTTTCATCTTGGAATATAATACGTGCCATGGGATTAATATACATGCTGTTGGATTAAACTGCACAGTGTTTGGTACCTTACAGAAGTAAGTGAGGTCATACCGGACTTTTCCATTATAAATGGGGAGGCCCACGGAATGAACTCAGTGGTGAAGACGATGGAATATGTCTAAGAATGATTCTAACATGACAAGTATGATCAAATGAAGTATTAATGTGTTAAAATTAAGAGTTGATTAGAAAAAGTATGTTACAAATAAGTGAAATGAATGATTATATGAGTTGTTTTTCATAAAGAGTGCAGAGTCAGAGAAAAAAGAGGAAGTGAAGATGATGTCGCAAGCAGGGCAAGAAAAGCTGATGTTAAACAACTGATCAAATGATTAAGATGTTGGTAAAATATGAAATGAATAATAAGGAATGAAAATGTTTGTATATGATCATATGAATTGTTTTTATGTGAAAAAAGAGTTGTAATGAAATGATTGAATATGATTGATGTGATTCTAAAGAAATGATTTAAAAGAATGAATTCTCAGAAAAGCTGAAGCATTAACAGAAAAGAGGAACTTGAGAAATAAGTTACTGGTAAGAGCTGCAGAAATTTCCAGTAAGTGGAAGGAGAAGGGAGGAGGTTTTGAGTCAACAGCGTCCCCATGGTAACCAAGATCATCTGAAGACAACAAGAGTCAAGCACATATATAAACTGTGAAACACCAGAAAACGGGGTTATTCTTCCAGGGAGAGGTGCTGTTGCCACTTCTCCCCTGCTACGAGGAGATCACAAGACTTGACCATCTTGTGAGCATCAATTGGAATCGTGGAGTGAGAGGATTGGAGCCATAAAGATCGTTTGAGAGAGTTTTCAACTCCCACTCAGGCCGTCCAGTCACGGAGTAGCAGAACATTGGAGAATAATCACTGGCCTTAAGTCTGAGTGGGGAATGTTCAACGATTTCTCTCTCAAGGAACATCACAGCATACCAGAATGGATTAGATCAACTTTTGGTTGATTGAAGAAGGAATAAACTCTTATGTGGATAAACTTCCTGAAGGATTATAACATCACACAAGGATCGTGGTCAGCTAACGATTAATAGCTGATGAAGAGGAAATCAAATTCATCGAGCTGGGGACCCTAACCTCAAAAACCTCCTTCCCTCACGCCTAGAAAAATTGTTAAGAAGTCAATCCAGTCCCAGTCAAAGTAAGATCAGACAGAATTATTGAATCAAAAACAAAAATCTCTGCCAATCATTATTCTAATTATACTTGAATTACTGTTGTGAAATTATCACCATATAATCTATGTTAATTATGTTATTGGCACTTGCAAAACCTGCAATAAATTTCCAAGCATGCAGTTAAAGTGTTAAGGCTCGGACATTGGATTATTGATGCTTCTTAAGGTGTAAACGTTAAAGTTTATTGGGTGTACAACATCAAAAAAGGTTCTAAAAGGTTAGTCTGGTTTTTTTAATGAAAATAACACATCCTGCGGACTCGCTGTACGAGTCACTAAATTCAAAATCTAGCAACATTCCAAGAGCCCTGATCCATAAGAGGAGAGCTGCCGTTAACGGGCGTGGCCGGTTCGTATCCTGGTTCCAGAGAAGGCTATTCGACCGGGGTGCGAGATCAGCTTCAGCGGGGTGGAAGTCCGGATGGAGGCAGTGAGCAGCTAGACGAATCTTCTCGCCACCAGCTTGAACAGCCTTTGTGCAGCCCTGCCGGGTAATACCCGTGGAGACACGAAGGTTGGACCCTAGAGACGGAGAGCTGGTTTTGTACACAAACACACTCATCGGAGGGTGAGCGTGTGCCGTGTATCTAAAAAAGCGGGATCTGACACTGATCAAACCTCAAATAGAGCTGTAACTCTTTAAAATAAAAGCGCACCGGCTGCATGTCAGTGCGCTCATCAAACGCCCTGATCGACCAGGTCTGATCAAACCTGTGACTTTAAAATAAAAGCGCACTCGCTGCATGACGGTGCGCTCATCAAATGCCCTGATCGATCAGGTCTGATCAAATCAGCGGACCTGATCGCAGCATCTGTACACAATGAAAGTGTAGTGACACGGACTCACAACAGGGGGCGTAAATGAGCGGACAATAGATGAGCCAATAATACAACACTTTGTTGTGAAATGTGCACAACGAGAATACAGACAAATGCAGAATTTGGATCACAATCAAAATATACAAGGTGATGTGTGGGTAGGCTCAAGGATAGGAGACGTCCGTCTCGAGTAGAACTGGATCCCACACAAATTCCACTGCCACCGAACCCGAAGAATACTGGAGCCGCCAAGTCCCGAGTCCCCAGGTGGTCACCGTCTCCGACTGTCGGATCTGGTACTGCTGGCAGGAAGCAGAAGAACAGATGTGATGAGTGTGTGACAATGCACTTAGTAAACAGTCAGCAAGTCGTCTTTCCAGGTGGGAAACAACACCTCCACCTTTAACATAGAACACAGTTGTGCAGAGCCTAAGAGCTACTTATCGTTTTGGCGTGAGGGTGAAGAACGTCACTCCAACACGGACCACAAAACGCAGCACCCAGCTGACAGCAGCTACAGCAACTCCTGCAAACACTCAGAAAAGAGATCACGTGCGTAACGGCACAGTCAAACGGCTGAGAGTTTACCGTAGAGGTAGACGATATCTCGGCGACGAGGTGGAGATGTCGTCCGGCTTTTGTGTGTGTGGTTGATGACCTGGTGATTGGTGACAGCTGTCATAGTTGATGAGTGACAGCTGTCACCCCGGCTGTTTTTGTGAGGCGGCAGCGCCCTCTCGTGCCTGAAGCCCGCACTTCAGGCAGGGCGCCCTTTGGTAGTGGGCCAGCAGTACCTCCAACACCACCAAGACAAAAAATAAAAAATAAAAAAAAATAAAATAAATAAAAATATATATAAAAAAATAAAAAATAAAATAAAAAATAATAATGTGAAATGACTCTGTTTTTGAGCCACACCAAACCTGCAGTAGAGAACAGAGTGCACTTCCACAGAGGCAGAAAATAGCACTGAACTGGTTTAATAGCGGCATGGTACACGCGAACACACGCAGCTGCAAGTATGAAACAAACACGGAAAAAGGCTGAGCACGTGCGCATTTCGGGCATACTGCTGCAATACGCAACTCTATGAATACGCCAATGTGAAAGTGGCTTAAACCTCAATCATTTTGCTTCAGCTGACTGAGGAAATCATTCCTGTGTTAAAAAAAAAAAAAAAAAATGAAATTGAAGGTGGTCTCCCATTGTTGATTTTTAGGCCGCAATTCACATCCCAATTCCCCAAATTCCCAAAATTAATACATTTAAGCCCACAGTCCTGAAATAGCAAGTGAAATTTATAATTCCTCGTCGTATATGGTTGCTTACAAACAAACATAACCAATGGACTGCTTGTGCAACCATAGAAAGTTTGTGCACATGTGCCCGAGCATAATATTATTTCATACAGTCTATGTGCTCCTCCTACATTATTACAGCAGTTTTCCACAAAGCAAAAATATATGTTTACTTCTCAAAACTTCTCCTGAATGATCAAACCCACTCACTGTATACTGCACATCCACCGTCATTTATTTCTGCACATTACGTGCACTCTGCACAAATTATATCTAACACCTTTTTTTTTATCATGTTGCAACATAATATCACAATGTTTTTCAAACGTGCTCACAAATTTCCAGATCACTCAAAAATGTTCTATAATGCTTCTTTCACCACCACTTACACCTGTTGTCAGACTGAGATTGGGAATCTGACTGTTTTACTCCAAAAGCAGTGCCAGTTGAGTGTCATATATCAGCAATTTGAGACCACCTTAACAAATAAGACCAGCATTAAAGTAATTTCACATCACCCAGCAAAACTAAAAGCAATACGTATTATTACTCTCTGATTGAAATAAAATTGCCACTTCAATTTCTTTAGTGCTTCCTAGCATCCACAGTGAGGTTTTGCTGCCAAACACTGTTTCTGATATGCAGTAAATCGTGGCTTTTATCACCTTTTCAGCTCCTGTGAGGTCAGACATGCACCATTTTCTTTCCCTGTGTAGCACAGATCATGTGTCAAAGACTAAGGTTTGGCTCTAAAATCCACTACCCGTGATCAGTCACAGTGTGATACAGCTGCTCGGCCTCTAAGCTCCCTGCAGTGACAGAATTGAGGTAAACCCTGATCCAGGATTCCAGCTTTTATCCCCACTATCTGTCCAACCACAGACAAAAAAAGCCAGACAAAAAGAAAGTGCTTTTCTGTCTGCCCACATTGATTCTTTCACAGTCTGTACCCTAATCCTCTCTCTGTTCTCCTTTGGAACCTGTCCTTCTGACACTTGATGTCAAGAATAAAGTCCAACTGCCCAATAAATCACGTAAAAAATACAGGGCAAAAAGGGACTATAAAAAAGACAGATCTTGTAACAAATTTAACTCATAAAAGAGAGAAGATGAAGGTGTTGTCCATCTAAGTTTTTCGCAAAATTTACTTTGTCTGGAAATGTACTTGGTATGAAGTACCTTTCTTTCTGAAGTAATTTCTTTGTCTGAGAATTTGCTGAGAGACTGCCGCTTTGCTCCATGAAATTTTTTCAGAAACTGTTAGAGACAGGCAGTTGGAAACCATTCGATAGATTCAGTTGGATATCGGTGAAGATTCTGTCGGCGTCACGCGGATTATGGACTGTTAAAACCTTTTTAAAGATGGCCCACAGCGGCGGAGGGCGCGCGGCGCGCCGAGCGGCCATTCGACAGGCTGGATCGACCAGATCATTTCTAAACTGAACGCTGTGTTGATCGGGGACATCATGTGACTAACACAGAAATGGCAACAGAGCTGGACATAGCACTTTTGCAGCACATTCCACTGTTACAGGAGATTTTGTAATGAAAGATGTGCAGAGGATTTTGCTCGTCCGCACGAAGCAGCTCAGGACGCGCAGCAAAAAAAAAAAACACCTCCGTGTTGGAAACCGTTCAGAAGATTCAGACGGCTTTCGATGGCTTTCAGTCGAGTGAGTATCCGAGAAATTGTGTAACAGCTGGACATGCCCCAACATGTCCTGTGAGACTTCCAAGACGGAGGTGTTTTTTTGCTGCGCGTCCTGAGCTGCTTCGTGCCGACGCGCGAAATCCTCAGCATTCAGTTTAGAAATGATCTGGTCGATCCAGCCTGTCGAATGGCCGCTCGGCGCGCCCTCCACTGCTGTGGGCCATCTTTAAAAAGGTTTTAATAGTCCATAATCCGCGTGACGCCGACAGAATCTTCACCGATATCCAACTGAATCTATCGAATGGTTTCCAACTGCCTGTATCTAACAGTTTCTGAAAAAAAATTTCATGGAGCAAAGCGGCAGTCTCTCAGCAAGTTCTCAGACAAAAGAAATCCGACGGGAGGGGTGGACCAGTGCTCACTCAAAGCCTGCCCACAGGCGAATGACGCAACCGACAGGCGTGGAAAAACTCACGCATGCGCACGAAGGTTCAAGCTTGGCTGATGTAATCACACGTGATTCAAATCCATATAGTTTTTGAAAAAAAAATAAAAAGGTACGATACTTTTTGGACAGACCTCGTACAATAATCACAGAAAAACCCCAACAGTCAAAACGACCCCCTATGAGCAAGCACTTGGCGACAGTGGGAAGGAAAAACTCCCTTTTAACAGGAAGAAACCTCCAGCAGAACCAGGCTCAGAGAGGGGCAGTCTTCTGCTGGGAGTGGTTGGGGCTGAGGGGAGAGAATCAGGAAAAAGACATGCTGTGGAAGACAGCAGAGATCAATCACTAATGATTAAATGCAGAGTGGTGCATACAGAGCAAAAAGAGAAAGAAACACTCAGTGCATCATGGGAACCCCCCAGCAGTCTAAGTCTATAGCAGCATATCTAAGGGATGGTTCAGGGTCACCTGATCCAGCCCTAACTATAAGCTTTAGGAAAAAGGAAAGTTTTAAGCCTAATCTTAAAAGTAGGGTGTCTGTCTCCCTGATCTGAATTGGGAGCTGGTTCCAAAGGAGAGGAGCCTGAAAGCTGAAGGCTCTGCCTCCCATTGTACTCTTAAAAACCCTAGGAACTACAAGTAAGCCTGCAGTCTGAGAGCGAAGCGCTCTATTGGGGTGATATGATACTAAGAGGTCCCTAAGATAAGATGGGACCTGATTATTCAAAACCTTATAAGTAAGAAGAAGAATTTTAAATTCTATTCTAGAATTAACAGGAAGCCAATGGAGAGAGGCCAATATGGGTGAAATATGCTCTCTCCTTCTAGTCCCCGTCAGTACTCTAGCTGCAGCATTTTGAATTAACTGAAGGCTTTTCAGGGAACTTTTAGGACAACCTGATAATAATGAATTACAATAGTCCAGCCTAGAGGAAATAAATGCATAATAAATAATAAATAAATAATAAATCTGATATCTTCTTTTTTGCTTTTATGTTTGTAATCTACTGTATTTTAACTTTATTTTTGTTCATACTTTATCTGTTGTGCAGTACTTTGGTAACCTTGTTGTTTCTTAAAATGTGCTATAGAAATAAAGGTGGATTGGATTGGATTGGATTAGCTGCTGTCATGTTAATGAAGAAAACAGTGCACCACTCTGATATGGATGGTCCCGTACAGAATCCCGTGTTATGGGGGTTTCGGAGAATTGCATGCAACTCGTGAACACACAGCTGAAGAGCAAACAAACAGGTGGATACCAAAGACTTTTATGAGAAATTGAGGCTTAAAAATTATGTATTATAAAGATAACATTTTAATAAATTATCCAGAGAAAATAGTTAATGGGTGTTCCTGCGTAGGCATAGACCAATAATCAGCATTGGCCGATAATTGCTGATAATTGGCATGGACGGTTATCAGTCTAAGATTCAGAATCAGCATTTTTATCAGACTTTCTATTGTTTGGCATTTCAGACAGTGAAATAAATTTTGCACAATTTGGATTCACTCAGTCAAGGCTTGAGTTGATGTCAAGATTTAATTTTTTATTATGTTTATGTTAATGAATCTCTTATTCTAGTTTAGGTCAAAATTAAATGATTCACATTCAAACTGTCCAAACAAAATAGACCAAATATGTTTTAAATAATTTGATTCATGTGTCTTCACAAATAAATCATTATAGGGGTGGGGAAAAGCACATTTTTTCATGGGGGGGGGGGGGTGTGTTAAATTACAAAAAAACCCCAATAACAATTACAGCCATAGATGCTAAGCAATAATAAACTGTGATTATCATTAACCAAACAGCCATCCCCGCTACTGTAGTTCAGTAATCCAATATTCCAAATCTTGCTGCTGCTAATTTTTTGGTTTGTTTGTTTTTTTAAATAAGCTTTAGCAGTGACAGGTTGTGCTCTCAATGTAGAAAGGCATGCAACATCTTATGCAACATTTTAAATTCACACTGTGAGCCAAAATGTGGAACAAAAAAGAAAACAACAACAAAAAAAATCGATTACATTTGATTCCTATGGTGGAGCATTATTCAACAGAGCTCTGCATCAGTTCTGTGAATATCTGAATCTCTCTTTGGACTTCATATCTGTTTTTAGTCAAGATGACAGTTACTTATATGTTTTTCTTCACAGATACTTTAGGGTCAAATGGAGTCATCGACATTATCATTTTGTCTGTTTTAGGACAACAAGCATGTTTCAGCAACTCAAATCAAAAGGAACAGCCACAGGCAAGAACAAGCCAAAACTCAACATCTCAATAACACGTGATCATATGCAGTTAGGACTATGTGCTATTTATAAATGACAGAAGACTTTTCAATCTAGGTTTAAATAATTCAGCCAAATGACACTGTCTAATTTAAACAGATAATAGTAGTGGCGTACGATACTGCAGTCCAATATCAAGTAAATACAGGGCCAGTATTGCTGATACTGATACTGATACTTTTTAATAATTTTGTTGGACACATAAACAAATTGCTAAATCTGAATGAATTTTCATCACCTTTAAGTTTTTTTTTTGTTTTGTTTTTCTCCTTTGGATTATTAATTGGGCCCCCTTCACACATAACGCGATTGAAGCCTGAAGTTGAAGTGCATGCCATTGAAGTGCATGCCATTCATGAAAAATCAGAGCAGCCTCAAACACCTTGTACACCTGTCGCTACAACCATTTCTGCACATCAGCGACCGAAAGACAGCGAGTGCCCTATGAGTGATCATTCGACCACTCTCTCGGCAGGTGTCGGCCAAATTCCAGGTGTCACACAAGAACATCTAAGACCGCTTGCTGGACATTTAGAAAAGTCGGGGCTTGTTGTGCTCCTGGTACAACATTAGAGAGAAGTGGCCCACATTCGATGTCTGTGAAAATTGTCAAAGTGCCGCACGATTGTGGCATAGCCAAGCAAGTCGTGCCACCCCGCAACACATGTGGTGTGCATGTCTGTTGCACCCCCACCTGCAACAAATGTGGCGTGTGTGTCTTTGGTGTCCCCCCCAACTCATGTGGCGTGTGTGGGGGGAGCACACTTGCATGAAATGCTGATATGTATGTTCAGACATGATCACATGGATTCCACCCAGACACGTCTGAGTGCACACAGCATGGCAAAGCGCCTCTCCGCTGATCGCTGGTCAGCGACTCACTGACAGCTGGAAATGACGGCTCAGTGCACGCGGTGTCTTACATTACAAATACAGACATCAGGCAGAGGCAGGACAAACACATAATAATACATATATAGAATAAAAATCACAGAATGAAGGTAGAAAGAGTGAGCTTTTTCTGTGAGCTGCTGAGGTCCACTGACAGAGTTGGGTGTATCCCCCTGTGATGTGCAACTGTTCAGATATCTGCTCGTAAGTCATAGCTGGGGAGCACCTGTAGTGGCTTGTAGGATATGACACCACATAACTGTACTATGAGTCGCGGACATCGGCATGCTGTCCTCAAGTAGGAATAAATCAAAACACATTGCTTCAGCTGACTGCTGCGTCAGCACACCGCAAGTCCAGTGAATGCCATGCCATGCACGAAATCACCCCACGGGATGGCCCCGCGAGGCGCATGTCACTGTGAGATTTCCCCACATTGTAATAATTAAAACATGTCACATTTGCAGCAGATCACCACACGCTATACATGCTGGCTGATGTGTACAGGACGTGAGATCATGGCTCTTCATGAGAGTAATCCATGTCATTTCATTACTTCCTGGTGTGCGTCTAGGTAGAGGCTAAATCTGTTCTGCATAACAGGAATTAATTATGATACACTGTGGTGCTTTATTAATTTTTTGCTCCGCTGCTGTGTGCATGACTTTCTACGTGCTCGCACTGTATTTCTGTGCATGAACACGAATGTACATAAAACCACTGCAGTGGTATAGTGCACGTGGGTCCAACCGTGCATCCCTCACGACAGCAGGTGGAATGTATCATGGTTCCCCATTTCGTTTTTTTGGTTTGTGGATTTTCTTATGGTTTCTGCATCTTTCGTGTTACATGTGAAGGGGCCCTTAGTTAAAACCCTGGACAGAATTTGTGCAAAGTTTATTGGTAAATAGCAGATATAGCAAAACTATAACTGACTTTGTCAGTTATAGTTTTTGTTCAGAAACAATACAACAGTAAGAAAACAATTCTTTCCCCAACATTGTCATGACCGGATTCTTTTTTTTTTTTCAAATAAATTCCACAAAATTATCACAAACAAATTAAAATAAATTCTTTTTTTAGGTAGGGTGTTGAGAAACTATAATGCAAAAATTAAATTAAAAAAAATTTGTTACACGTTTCTGGAATTTTTGTTTTTTATTTATTTTTGTTGTGAAAAAATCAAAGTGCATAAATATATCACTACACAACAAATGTTATAAAACAAGTAGAATTTCAAGTACATTGGGCCTCATGTATCAACGTTGCGTACGGTGATATTTGAGCGTATATGGGGTGTACGCCAAAACGGCTGCACTACTTGGCATTTATCAATGTGGTCGTTGGCGTACGCTGCGCTGAAAATATACACCAGGTCGAGAGGTGGCGTAAATTATTACACCAAAATGAACCAGCGCTGGAATCCACATAAAAATGAAGATGATCAACATGATAAACAGTGCCATTATACAAATCAATGCATATGTTAGATAAATAACACTTTCCTGATTATACTACAAAATAATCAATACATGGAGCACGATCTGTGGCCAAAGCGCTGACTGCAAAGAAAGCGCTGCTCGCCTTTTTCTCCAGACTTCGAGCCTGGAGCCAGAGCAGCGCTGAGCTGAACTTCATGTGGTGTGATCGTTTTAGACTATGAAATTGATAATAACTGTAGTTTCGTCATTCCCTTAATTCGTTCGTGCTGCAACTAGGTTTTGTCGTCTCCATTCGGTTGTCACAATAAAATAAATACAGAAATACATTTAAAAAACAAAGAAATCTGACGTCTTATTAATTGAGCGAGCAAATATCCACATGTCAAGAATTATTGACATGTGAAAAGAGAATACAGTGGTCCCTCACTATAACGCCATTCACCTGTCGTGGCCTCGGAGTCTCGCGGAGTATTTAGTCCTATTTTGCATGCCTTTTTTTTTTACAGTGTTCTGTGTTCTGCGTATCTGTTTATAAGAATCTTGTTGCCCAGAAGAGAAAAGAGCGCCAACAACTACTCATAACTGTGTTTGTCACACAGAAACAAACACCTACTGCAGCGAGATGTGAGTGGGAAAAGGCGCTGCGTCAGGACGCAGAGGCCCGATCTGTGAAATACTGGTCAGTCACTATTAATAATTTCTTATGTGTCCGACCTCGTTCGTTGATCGTTAAAATTAATTTGTTAGTTCTAAATGCCATCATAATTATTTATAGGAAAACGTTCTATTTTTATTTCTCAAACAAATGTTTGGGCCTGAAAACAGTTTGGTATTATTTTCCTACTAAGGTTTGAACTTTGAGAGTGTTTACACACGAGAGAAAAGTGAGAAAATGTTCATGCCTGATTGAGAAAGTGTATAAACTGTGTAGTGAGGGGTTTTACAGCTTTGAAACGTCTATAATAATTGTAAAAAATAATGCTGACTACGTCGCTGTTTCGCGTATTACAGGCTATTTTTTAGAACGTAACTCCAGCGATTAATGATGGACCACTGTAACACTTTATTGATTATATACTACAAAACAATTGATACGACAGCCGCTTTTGATGCTCTATTGGCACGTGTCGTGATTGGTGGAGTTCTTTTTCATTGCCGTCTTCCCGGCTTCCATGTCGTAAAATGAGGGTGTGTCTGAAGCGGAGTCTGAATATTTATGGGCGTGTTTATTATAATTACGATCGTTTCCACCCGCCGCATTTATCAAGATCACGTCAGGTGTACGCCAGAAATGGGCAGGTGCGCACTGCTTGATACATGTCACGGCGACTTTGGTGTATTTCAAGTTTACGGCGTAAATTTATGCCACAAGTGCACAACATTGATACATGAGGCCCATTGTGTGTTCAGGAAATTCAATATATATACATATATATAAAACACAAAAATCAAAATGTCTCCCCTTCAGTGCTCTTCTTGTCTGAATGCAGCAGTGCATACAGGAAAGAAACTGAAACTAAAGTATTGATTTAATTACACTGATATCAATCTTGGTGCCAATATTATAAATATTGGCTTGATCCACCCACCACTAACAGATAACCTATTCCTTTCCACTGGATCAAACTGCCTGTCCACTTCATTTTTACCTTATGAACATACTGTGAGCCTGCACCCTGGGAGTGAAGGCCCCAATAAAGCAATTCAAAGCAATATGTGGTATGTTTAATTGCTGTCATTAAGAAATAAGATTGTATAGAGTCATGGATCGAGACCATGATTTTAATGATTGATTACACAGTCCTGGTGAGTGTGCAGTAAAATGCAAAAACAAAATGCTACTTTTCTTCCACATTACCAATAGTCCTGGTGCATAATTTTAGATTATTTATATGTGTTTATCTGCAAAACTGATGCATCAGTTTTTAACATATTCTGCAGTTAACATGTGACATGAATTTTGAATAACCATTACATAATGCTTAATCAAAATACATATATACATATTATTACATTTTCTTTAAAAAGTGAAACTCCTAGATTTTGTTATAACCACTGCAATATCTAATAATGTATTAGAAAATGTAGGAAAATGTATTATTGTATGTGTTCAGGCTGTATATTACAAAACTTACCACATTATTATCAAAATTCAATTTAATTAAATTTATTTAGTTTATATAGTGCCAAATCACAAAAAAAAAGCTGCTTCAAGGTGCTTCACACAGGTAAGGTCTAACTTTACCAACCCTGAGAGCAAGTACACAGGTGACAGTGGTAAGGAAAAACCCCCTCTGATGATATTGAAGAAGAAACTTTAAGCAGACCAGACTCAAAGGGGTGACCCTCTGCTTTCACTATTCTACCAAAAAGGTTTACAATACAGAACATAACATAACAATTAATGAGAGTCCATCCAGGCGAGTCCACCATCGGGGCGGGGGTTGGGGTTGGGGGGTGATCATTGAGCTACTCAGTGGATCTGTTCCTGCAGCAGTTTCCGTTCCATGTCCATTAAAGAAATCATCCAATCCAGCGCGTGAATCCAGCCACATCTCATTCAGAGAGGTTGTTATTGGATTATGAAGTGACAATGTAGAACATTTAGTTGAGTTATTACATTATGTGGTGTTATAACACAATTGTAATTGTTGTTACAGGGTTCAAATTTTCCTGGATATTTGAATACCACACTTTCTAACAGCCTAGTGTCCTATGCACTCATCATTTCAAAGATTTAGAGGTGATACACATCAGTTTGGAAGTGCTGACAAAAAAAATAAAAAATAAAAAAAAAATCTGACACTTTCATGAAGAACTCACTGTCAAAAAACAGTTTGGATTTCACCTAAATTATACATTAATACAACACTATTCCAGCCTTTGCTAGTGCAGAACCACATAAAAACTCACCTCTCTTACATTTTTTCCTTCTTCAAACCTAACATGCTTTTTGTTGTTGTTGTTTTGTTTTTTTTTTTGCTACATCATCTCCACCAAGCAATCTGCCCCTTGAATTCATCAAGCAAAATAAAGAGAGGGAAAATAAATGCAGTTGGACAAACTATCTGGATAAACAGACACAGGGGAGAGAAACAAGGAGAGTGGAAAGAGCCACAGCAGTGGAAAGAAGATGAGATAGTGGAAATAAAAGAGAAAGATAAACGTGGAAAGAGATCGACAGAGACTTAAAGAGCTGCCAATGTGTGTTCCAAATGATAAATGATTCATGAATGTTACTTCTAAGTACAGAGGGAAGTTGGTAAAATTTAATTCACTGTGTCTCTGTTAAGGTGGAAAAACCACTGAAACACCAAAAAATGATGATGTGGAATTCAGTGAGCACTCCCTGGGGATTGTCCTCTAAAATGAAACAATCACAACTCCACATCCGCCTGATATGAGCTTCTATTACATGAAAACCCCTGCGTGGTGGAAGCACGTGCAGGGGGTGTTGTTTTGGGTCCTCTGTGTCTGTCAATATGTCTGTCGAGTTTTGATCTGCTTTGGATAAAACATGATGAAATAATTAAGGGTTAGCCAAGGGCTAAGTGATTTGACATTGAAAGTATTTGGTTACACTTTAAGGTCACAGGCCAAGTGAAATATTGTGATAATGCTGACATTCAGGCAATAATTTGAATGCTTATTCTAAGGCAATGGTTAAAGTTACATGTACCATTATAATTAAAGACGAATTCGAATGAATATATGATCTTTCTTTTGGTGGTTTGAAAAGTCAAAAGTTTAGAACGGATACTAAAAGGAAAGACACATTTGATTATGAATAAATGCTATTATCATATACCTATAAATGATACGCCAATATGACTGGATAAAACACTAAAGAATAAATAGCAATACACCCTTTTCGCAGATGGGTAATATTTTTACACCCAAGTAATCAGCCAATCCGGACAGCGGAGTGGCGCCACGACAAAGAGGCACAGTCAGAGGAACTGTGGAATACTGGTGAGTCACTATTAATAATTGCTTACGTGTCCAACCTCGTAGGTTGATTGTTAAAATTAAATTCATTAGTTCTAAAAGCCATCATAATTATTTATAGGAAAACATTCTATTTTTTTATTATTTATTATTATTATTATTATTTTACACAGGAGAGAAAAGTGAGAAAATGCTAATGCCTGTTTGAGAAAAGTGTATAAAGTGTGTAGTGAGGAGTTTTAAAGCCTTAAAACATCTATAATAATTCTAAAAAATAACGCTGACTACTTCGCAGATTTCATTTATTTTTAGAACGTAACTCTTGCGATAAATGAGGGACCACTGTATATGATAAAATCGTTATCAAGTTGTTCACCAATGAATATGGCTTTTTACACCCTTCAGAAAACCATACAACATTTATCATTTATAGGTATATGATCAAATAGTTATCAAGTTGTTTTACCAATAAATATGGCTTTTTACACCCTTCAGAAACTTGACAACCTATGATATCATGCGGCTGCGATACTACACGCGCTCTGATTGGCTAATTTTCCCATATCAGTCCGGTTACCACAACAATCAGTTCAGAATGTGTATCCCATTCATTATAAACCAGAAAGCTAAAAACACAATTAGAAAAACCAAGTCGGACATGAATATATTCCATAAATATCAAACACCACTGGAAAAAACACAGATTGAAAGTTTGCCAGCTAATGACAAGACCATCTGTTAGCAAGTTCTTCACGGACGTGAAGAATATAAGGTCTGATTATGAGCCCAAAACCGTCAGCCGCTTTCATATTCGGGCGACACTGTAACATTGCGTGTTTATATATATAGTAGCCATATAATAAACAAATTATTAACCTCACTTGCTTGGCCTGTATGGGAAAATATCAGACAGTACAGACAGAGCATTAGCGAGGTCCATGCAAAAAACACAGGTTAATAATACTTTAATACAAAGTTATATACTACCTTTTTATTGATTGTATTACCTTTGACATTTGGTTTCCTTGAAAAATCCAACTCAAGTTGTCTTTTTTTTAAACAGTATCTATAAAATATAGATTACCTTGGTGGAAGGGCTACCTGTTAGTCAAGGATAAAGTGGCTCAATTTTGGACAGGATTGATCAAATGTCACAACAGCATAGAAGCATACTATATTATCATATATTATGGTCACACTGATTCTAAAACCATTCATTTGCATGAATTAGTGTCAAGTGTGTAAGGTGCAGGTGTTGCACTTTTTGAATCTCCCTGCTTGTATCATTGACAAAGCATTTGCTCATCTTTAACTTTGACTTATTTCTGAAAGCCTCAGTCCAGCCATACAAACGTTACAAATGTAAGTTTTCATTTTCTTGGAAATTGCCTTTCTGTAAATGGTATCCCAGCAAAAAAAAAAAAAAAAAAAAAATGGTCTCAGCATTCATCTGCTGCCACACACTGTAAGATCCTGTGTGGACTTGATTACCCAAAAAATGAACAACAATATGCAAATGGTGTGCAAAAATCTCTTTAAGACTCGAGATAAACAATAGTTTATATTTTCCTTCTCACATCATACATGAACTCTTTTTGTGATCAGTAAAATATTCAACATGCGGTTACTTGTGTCTCCATTCTTCTTTCAATATCAAGGCCTGATTTACTAAGATCCCAGATAATGAGGGTGAAATTGCATGGGCAATAAAAGCTTTGCGCATTGGGGTGAAGACAGTTTTGCAGTTGATTTACCAAGAGTATATGTGCATTTGATAGCACATGGTTTCGTCTTTTAATGACAGGGCAAAATTAAATTAAATCAGACACTTAAAGTTAACCTATGGGCATAGGTGCAAGGGTCCCCTCTTTATCCGGACCTAGTTTACATGGAAGACAACTCTGTGGTATTCATTGATTTATCTATTGCTGTCTCTATAATGTTTAGTATCATTTGTCTAATCTATTTTTAAAACTGATGACACTTAGTGCTGTTACTCTGTCCTTTGGCAGGGTGTTCCATGAATCCACAACTCTCTCTGTAAACACGAATGTCCTCAAATCCAGATGTAACCATCTATTTAGTAATTTCTTGCTGTGACTTGCACTATACTACTTGCACTTTGTTAGGCATGTTCACGCACCAGAAATTAAAAGGAAACTAATAAATAAATAAATAAATAAAACAATCTACTATTTCTGAGGTTTACTTATTCTTCCATCCATGATATTATTATCTTGAGTTACACCAAAATGTACTCTGGTCCACCTGTTACATACTGTATAGAGACATTTATTCTTAAAGAAATCAACACAAAGTAAACTGGTGAAATCTTTGAATATGCCCTATGCTTACAATGAATGATCTCTTTATTTTGTGAACAAGGAGGCAGCATTTGGTGTATTGCTGGAACAGCAGTACACAGACAACTAAAATTCCTTTTGATCCTAATAATTTATGCTGCATGTCTGAACATCACCTATTTCAATGTTTCCTTCCACAATTTTCAACACTCATGTGGCCGAACCCCAAATTCATTCATTTATTCATTCATTCATTTTTGTACCACTTATCTGGATCATCTCATTTCCTCCATTTGTACCCACGACCTTATTCTTTCAGTCATTACCCAAAGTTTGTGACAGGAGCATAAACTAACTGCTAAACTGAGACTCTCGCCTTCTGGCTCAGCTCCAAATTATAGATTCATAAAGCCAAACTCGCTAAATGGGCAATATGTGCCATTTTCTGCACTTGAAAGACACAATCTTCAGTTCACTGTTAGCAAATCAGCATGTATATTATGAAAAATATAAATAATTCAGTAACGTGACAGAACTCTTGAAACATTTATGTTGCACTTTAATTATGTTTGATACAATAATAATAAAATAATAAAAATAATCACAAGTTGTATAGTAGTCATTGTAAAATATTATTATTATTATTATTAGTAGTAGTAGTAGTAGTAATAATACATAATAGTTGTATAATAGAGATAGTTATAATAGTTGCACAATTGTTATCGTCATCATAGTAATAGTGCTGCTGTAATTATTATGAATACTGTTGATGTATTCATCATCATCACATTGTTACCATTTTCTTTATTTAAACCAGGAAAGTCCCACTAAGATTACCAAAAAAAAAAAAAAAAACCAAACAAAAAAAATCTCTTTTCAAGGGAGTTCTGGCCAAGCGGCACAGATCACAACAATTCAGGACATTACAAACAATTTCATAAGACTATTTAAAAACATTTACAATCCATGGCTTTCGTTTCCAAACCTTTGAGCAAAAGTTTAAACTGGCCTATTGAAACCAGTTCCTTTAATTTCCAGTCTTTTTCTAAATTGTTCCATGTGGTGGGGACAGAATACTGAAACCTTACCAGCTTCTGTACGTACACTTGGTACAGACACTAGCAGTGCATCTTGTGAGCACAAAGAATACAGTCCACCTGCTTTTGGTTTAATATATTCACACACATATGAAGGGAGCAGGCACAGAATACCCTTATAAATGAATACATACCAGTGAGTGGGTCTACGATTCTCCAGTGCCGGCCAGCCCACACGTGCATAAAGTTCACAGTGGTGTGTGCGAGGCTTACAGTTTGTAATAAACCGCAACAAAGCATGATAAACAGAATCCAGTAATTTCAATACTTGAATCGGGGCATTCATATAAATGAGGTTACCATAATCCAGAATGTGTAAAAATGTTGCAGCTACAAGTACCATTGCTATCACTAGTACACTCTGACATATTTGGATTGTATCCTATTCATAATTTCTCAATGTATTTAAATTTAAAACACTTTAACATACTTCCATATTTGGTCTTGCCCAGCTTTAAGTGAAAATATCATATTTGAATGACTACAATATTTCAGAAATTGCATGATTGTATGATTTCATTTTTCCCAGCAAAGTGATCAGTTGTAACATAATGACAATAGTAAAGCAAAAAAAAGTACTTCCTTTGAATGCAGCACATTATGTGATCATTGTTGGGGTAACTTCATCATACACTCTCCTCCCTCTCTTTCACTGCACTATGTGGATATCTGGTTGAAACAAATGGCACCACAGCAGCTCCAAATATTTGCAGTGCCTCAGCAGCACTCCATCTATATCTGCTATCCCCACACAACAGCCCCGAAACATTGCCGCTGAGGGCAACCGGCTGGGGAATATGCTGATGAGGCACCAAGCATTCCTCACTGGAAATAATGAATATGGAGCTACAGGATATTCACTCATTCAACCTTTATTTAGACAGCAATGGGGACAAACACAGAGCAAGCTCTCATTTTCAGGTGTGCCCTGTTTGGCTTGTGACAGTTAAAAAGTATAGTCGGTGCAATAGGGGTAAAGTGGGCGTCAGCGGTAAAAAAGCCGAGGACAATACTGTGAATAACATTCAATGCGGCCACAAGAAAAGAAAAGTAGAGCAGCACTCAGAGAAGAAATTGCTCCCCCGCCACCGCTACCCCCCCACCCATTCGTTTTTGGACATACAGAGATGGAAAACCATTTCTTACTAAGACAGATACTGCAATACTGAGATGAAAACTTTACATGGTCTAACTATCACTGTGACGTAAAAAACAGTCATCGACTGTTCTGAATCATGATAACGAAAATGACAAATTGTGAGCTAAACGCTCAAACAGTGAGACTGCCTACAACTATTGGACATGTTGCTTATGTTTTTTATCTAGCAGGAAAAGTCAACATCCCTATGAACAGTTTGAGAGTCTTGCACAGACCTCTGAATTATGAGAATTTTAAGATGTTGAATTAATGAGATACAACTGGGCCATTGACTGCTTTGTAGTACATACAGATCTATCTGTGGGGTCTGCATATTTATGTACTCACAACTTTTACTTTAAAACATCTTCCTGATCAATATCAGTGACCCACATTTACCACAGAATTAGACCATGCCTTTTGACTTTGACTTTCAACAACTTTAATTTGGAGGAAAATAGACCAACAAACTATGCCACCTGGGGAGATGGCCCCAGGACCATTCAAAACTCAAATTTATATTATTATGTAAATTGTTCTTATTTATTTTATTGCTTCATTTTCAACGACGGTTGTTTAAAAGTGCTATATAAATAAAATTTAGTATCCCAAGAAGGCTATGCTAGGTTTGTGAAATCAAGAGAGGTGTGTTTTCAAAAAGGTAGATTTATTTACACATCTTAAAAAGAGACTTACAATTTATTTACGGTATATTCCGGCACTTGCATTAATTGCACAAGTCACAAATGGCACAGTTCACCTGTGATGGTTCCTTATCTCTGTCTCAACCAGTTTCCTTATATTGCACTTTCCCAGAGCTCCAATGTTACACTTCCCAATTAGGTGGAGCAATTCACCTGTGACCCTGATTCACGGGAACTAAACAAGAACTGAAGGCAAAGAACAGAACTAAAAAAAACCACATATTCAACAAACCAAATAAACCATCAAAATAACCAGCAAGGAATCCCAGACACAGGCCAAGCCTCTGCCCCGGAATGCTCAACTTTTGGCATAGCACTTGCCCAAATGGAGTCGCACATGAGCGCGCAGCTCTCCGCCATCCGGAACCCACTGCAGGTGGTGTGTTTATCCACACGCAGTGTGCACGTTCCGGCTTTCAAGGCCATGTTAGCGTCACCCACCATCTCCCTAAAAGTTACACTGCAAACCAACACGCCACATCCAGTCTTCAAACATTACACCAACTTTTGCCCAAATCAGATCAAAATGGCGTTATTTTGTTCAGCCACAGAGGGACAGACAAATATAGATGGTCAAAAACAATACCCCGCATACACTACTGCTGCACACAAAAAAATCAGATCTGGATGGACCTCAAAATCAACCATATGTATACTTTTTAAAATCTATTCTATACATTTGGAGTTTGTACAGCATGTGCACAGACAAACAAACATACAGGCAGACAGGCATAGTCGCATAACCTCGACACATGCAATGACAGTGAATTCAAGCCAAACCAATTCTAAATTGAGCTTGGTACAAACTTCACATGGACCCAAGAGTGACAGCGAGCACACAGACAACTACAGCCGAAGTGGCTGTTTGCCTGCCATATACATCAGTGTCAGGTTGAAGGTCATGCTCCAATCAATGTCCGATTGTAGACAGCTGAAGCAGACACGTGCAAAAAATGAAGGAGGAGGAGAGCAGGTCATTAGATGTTCCAGAAATGCAGGAAGAACCTCAGCCCTCCTTTGCCGTTCGGAGGTGGTAATAATGACAATGATTAAGGGTCACTTTATGGGCTGCTTTGACCAACAGTGCCAAACAGACAAGCAAGTAAAAAAACAAAACAAAAAAACCCAAAAAACACTGCACTAATGTTCTTGCATATACACCGGCTCTGCTCTTTTTCCTCTCCTTCCAGCCCTCCCTACCTCATCCTTGTGCACGTCAAATTAGGCTGTCAGTTTCAAGAAATAAAATGAGCCAGCGTTATTATTCTGTGTTCTACACAAACATAAACATGTGTTAATTTGTGTTGCTGCCCTAACAGATTTGCCTGAAGAACATGCTGATATAGATTACCTCCTTATGCCGGGTTGAAGGCAGAGAGAGGGAATGGGTAGACGTGTGGGTAGCGGTTCTCTCTGTGGGTGTGTTTATGATTAAACTGTTACTCAAGTCATTACAGTTTTGGGGAATGAATACATAATAGCCTGTAATAAAAAAAATCTAAAAATAAATTACGAGACCCAGACTGCTGCTGTATTATTAAGCACGACACACCAGAATGCACAGGAAAATTACACTGAAATGCACCTAAATTTTTAGAGGAACAAAGAAGCAGAGTACTATAACAAGAGGTAAATGAACAAAGGACAAAAAATAATGAAAGAAACAATTTTTTTGTTTTATTTTTGTTTTTTTAAGGTTTATTCACAGAAATGGAAGAAAACACCCAGAACCATCTGTGCGTTAGTGTATAAATAACTAAAACAATGAATTTATGTGATTACACAAGCTTAGAATGATTCATTCATTGTCTCTTCCCGCTTATTCCATTATTAACCCTTTGGGGTCCGAGGGCATTTTTTGGACAGTTCACTCGCCTGGCATAAGGGTGATTCTTAGACTACGGGCACTTATTATGTCCTTTGATCATATTGTATGAAAAACAGAAAAAAGGGGAAATTTCACACTTTTATAGTTATCTTTACAATGAAAGTGTGTTAAGACATTTGTTCTAGTAGTCTATGATGACTCTTTCACCTTTTTTCAGCATCATTATATGCAAATATTGCCTTTTTGTGCTTGTCCCACACCCAGACTTTTGATCTTCAATGATAAAAATGAATGGCAAAGAAACGTTTTTTCTAATGTTGTAAAATATCTCTGAATAAAATATCAGTAAAATAATCAAAACATAATTGGGGTATTCAATGTCATACAACTGTTGTGATTTTTTTAAACAAAATGTAGTTTTCCCACACTATTGCCGTAATTTCCACCACAACACTGTAATGTCCCTTTAAACAGTTTGTATGAAAGATTGTTTGGGTAGTTTCTATGGAGATAAACAGTAACATCAGAGCACATGTATATAGCGCCAAATCACAACAAACAGTTGCCCCAAGGCGCTTTATATTGTAAGGCAATGGTGTGGTGGAAATTACATTTACAAGGCCAATAGTGCCCGTAGTTAAAGAATCACCCATAAATGTTTTATTATTGCTGTTAACAGCTCTCCCTGCATCCCACAATCAAGTTTTATGTCTCTTTTTTTCAGGACAACCTGTACTTTCAGAATGTATATGCTATAGTGGTGTTTTATAAGTGTAATAAAGGTTTACAATCAGATATAAGAAAGGTAAAAGTAAAGCAGAAATTATTTTCCACACACATTTATTCAAAACACACAGCAAACTATAACAAACAACTGTTTTGACACTTTATAAAGGTAATTGGGGGTCTAACTAAAAGGTTCTAACAATAACCACAAATGCACATTATGAACAATATATACGAAATGGTCTGTGTTTTGTTTGTCTTCATCTCAAACCAATTTCTGTCTGCTATTACACGAAGGTCACATCACAAACATCTACTTCTACTGTGTTTTGGAGAGGTCTGTCCTGCTCTGAAAGCAGCTTTCACACTTTGGCCCACTTTGGCTCCTTACACTCTGAGGAGCGGCCCCTCCCCCCTCGCTCCATCGATATGGTAAACGGTGCTTTACGCCGGAGCGAGAGAGCTTGCCACAGGCTTATTCAATAACACTCACAGGCAAGGACTAGTGGAGCATCTCTGAAACTTACACACTCTGTGTTTGAGCACATGAGATTGTGTGAGAGGCCCTGTGTCTGCTTCTTATGACGACTTTCACTGATCACTGTGCGTAATGGAGCAGGGCGCATTGGAGCCAGCAACCAGGGGGCTATTCAAATGGGCCAACTAGTAACACATTACTGCTAAAAACAATCATTGTTTTATCACGTGAGGTAAATGTGCCCTACGATTGGATTTTGGAAAACCATGTGACGGTGAACCAATTCCAATTGGACACTCACATTGCGCACGTCATCACACAGCTTCTATGAGGAGTACAAAGATGGTGGACGGCTGCGGCTCGAAAGTCTGCGGAGTTAACTTTTCTTTTCTTCTTTTCTTAACTTTTTTGAAAAAAAAAAAAAACAAAACAAAAAACGTTATTTATTTATTTATTTATTTTTAACCAGCCCTGATTCTCACTCACACCTGTGAATGAAGCACTTAATCCTAAAGATGGACACAACCACACATTTTTGTTTTATATGAGGTTTAAAAAAATGTGTGGTTCTGTCAACTTTTAGTATTTGAAGGAACAAAAAGTATACAAAAATAAAAAGATTTCATAAACTATAGTAACAAATAATTGTTCCAGTTCAATTGTATTTTTTTTATTCTCACCACCTCTGCATAATACTCAGATTAAGTCAACAACAAATACATTGCAACCTTTGGCAAAAGAAAGCAGTACTACATGCTTTCCACAGTACTACATTTTATGTCAATTCTGGAATTCAAAAATCAATTTTGATATTGTGAAAAATAAATATTGCAATATTGTACTTTTTCCCTTAGCCTTATTAATTATGCATGCTAACATGCAGTGGCCGGAGCACACTGGAGTGTAAAAGTGAAAGGTTTTGAATGAACTGAAAGATGGAAGATCTGAGTAAAATTTGCAACCTGGCAGTTAAGTATTAGCTGAGTAGGACAGTATTAAAAAAATAATAATAATAAACTTCAAATTGAATATATTTAAAGAGGAAACATTAATATAAACTGTTAGTTGTCTGAAAAACTCCTTTGTCCCTCAGGCCATCAGACTGTACAACTCCTCACTCAGGGGGAGGAGGAGTAACAGGAAGACAGAGAATGGGAAGGACAGGAACAGTAGTAGCCAGTAAACCAGTATGTCTGGTATTTATATTTATATTTGCAAAATACTTTTCTTTTTTACTTTCACTTTTGACACTCTGTGTGCTTCTTATCCTATGTGTTGCTCTACAATGCTGCTAGAACCTCAATTTCCTTGAGGAACTCTTCCCAAGGGATCAATAAAGTTCTGTCTAATCTAATCTACCCCACCCAGGTCATGTCTTTCATTTCTAACAAACTTGTTATGCCAATGAAGGTTGACCCTGAAATAATTCATTTTGCCAAAGGTAAAGGTATTCAAGGAATTTCATTTTCAACCTGATCAGTCTGTTCGTCTGTTTCTCCTTTGCACACATTTTTAATTCCACGTTTTATTTGCAAATTTTTACTGTGAATTATTTAGCATTTTGTGTATATTTAGACATACTCATACAGAGAGACTGCAGTTCAAGCGGGAGTCAAATTGCTTGCGTTCTTGTAGATGTTTGGTGAGTAAAGGCTATTTTGATTCGAATTCGAATTCTGATTTGGACCAAAAGTGGCACACATATAGGTGGATCTCAGAATTGAGGTAAGCCAGGAGCAGTGTTGCCACAGTTACTTTGATAAAGTAATCCAAGTACTGATTACTGATTACTCCTTGAAAAAGTAACTAAGTTAGATTACTAGTTACTTTTTTAGTTACTTTCCCCAGCTGCCGACAACAACCCTCTGCCACCTCAACATGACAATGATACCTGTTTTGCCAAAACTCACTTTATAGTCACCCTTTCTTGACTTCAATGAAAATAAATACTTGTTTTATAAAAAGTAAAATAATCTTTGTTGACCTCATATTTAACTGTTGACAGCACTGTAACAGTAAAACTTGCAATTTCTAACCTACATTGTTTCTAAATGTAACAATTAAATTCTAACATTTTTCTAACATTTAAATTCTCTATAAACATTTTACTTGTCAAAATTATTATTATTTTAAGTAGTATTAGTAGTTGTAGTAAAAAAACGGCTTCAAAACTGGACCTTTAATCTAGGGGTGTTGGGGGGGCACATCCCTGCCCCACGCCCCCATTCCATCTGGATTCGCCCCTGCTTTGGCGTTTGAGCACAAAGAATGGATAACATTTATTTATGCAGAAAACATGACCAGATTTACAGGTAAGAACGTTTTATTGTGTTTTCACATCATGTGCTCCTCAGAAAGAGAGTTTAGGTGCATTTGAGTGGAAAACAGTGTTAGTTGTTGACACGTCGCGGAGGATCAGCTGTTTTTAATGAGACGATACGGAGCGGCTCAGCCCAGAATTCTAAATAAAGGAGAAAAATAAAGCATAAAAATGACTTTGTAAAGCTCAGTGCAGGTGTGTTGTTTTCACCGCGCTTTAAGAGGTGAGGACGAGTCATAGCTGATGAAAAGCTCACAGCTCGCTTAAAGTGGGCAGTTCAGTCAAACCCCGACCTCCTGCCCACGGACCAAGTTTAATGCTGTTGTCGACCCACAATGCAAAAATAATAGTAATGCACAGTGACTTGGAGAAGTAACTTTAATCTGATTACTCATTTGGAAAGATTAACGCATTAGATTACTCGTTACAAAAAAAGTGGTTAGATTAGAGTAACACCGGCATCACTGGCCAGGAGCCAATAATTTTGGTAAAGGTCAAGGTCATTGAGGTCAAATGCTGTAGGCGTAACTGTTTTCAGGTCCACAGGTACAATTACACAGTCATACAAATTTAGTTTGTTCCACCATAACTCACAATGAAGATATAGTGAGCAATGAAAGAATAATGTCGACACCCAGCAACCTGAATGCATGGTGGAGAAAGTCAAGGAGAGCGGAAGGTGAATTTGCAGCAGATTAATGTCACATACTGGTTTTACTACAACCCCTGGCAAAAATTATGGAATCACCGGCCTCGGAGGATGTTCATTCAGTTGTTTAATTTTGTAGAAAAAAAGCAGATCACAGACATGACACAAAACTAAAGTAATTTCAAATGGCAACTTTCTGGCTTTAAGAAACACTATAAGAAATCAGGAAAAATAATTGTGGCAGTCAGTAACGGTTACTTTTTTTAGACCAAGCAGAGGGAAAAAAATATGGAATCACTCAATTCTGAGGAAAAAATTATGGAATCGTATTTTGTTGCACCACCTCTGGCATTATAACAGCTTGCAGTCTCTGAGGCATGGACTTAATGAGTGACAAACAGTACTCTTCATCAATCTGGCTCCAACTTTCTCTGATTGCTGTTGCCAGATCAGCTTTGCAGGTTGGAGCCTTGTCATGGATCATTTTCTTCAACTTCCACCAAAGATTTTCAATTGGATTAAGATCCGGACTATTTGCAGGCCATGACATTGACCCTATGTGTCTTTCTGCAAGGAATGTTTTCACAGTTTTTGCTCTATGGCAAGATGCATTATCATCTTGAAAAATGATTTCATCATCCCCAAACATCCTTTCAATTGATGGGATAAGAAAAGTGTCCAAAATATCAACATAAACTTGTGCATTTATTGATGATGTAATGACAGCCATCTCCCCAGTGCCTTTACCTGACATGCAGCCCCATATCATCAATGACTGTGGAAATTTACATGTTCTCTTCAGGCAGTCATCTTTATAAATCTCATTGGAACGGCACCAAACAAAAGTTCCAGCATCATCACCTTGCCCAATGCAGATTCGAGATTCATCACTGAATATGACTTTCATCCAGTCATCGACAGTCCACGATTGCTTTTCCTTAGCCCACTGTAATCTTGTTTTTTTTTCTGTTTAGGTGTTAATGATGGCTTTCGTTTATCTTTTCTGTATGTAAATCCCATTTCCTTTAGGCGGTTTCTTACAGTTCGGTCACAGACGTTGACTCCAGTTTCCTCCCATTCGTTCCTCATTTGTTTTGTTGTGCATTTTCAATTTTTGAGACATATTGCTTTAAGTTTTCTGTCTTGACGCTTTGATGTCTTCCTTGGTCTACCAGCATGTTTGCCTTTAACAACCTTCCCATGTTGTTTGTATTTGGTCCAGAGTTTAGACACAGCTGACTGTGAACAACCAACATCTTTTGCAACATTGCGTGATGATTTACCCTCTTTTAAGAGCTGGATAATCCTCTCCTTTGTTTCAATTGACATCTCTCGTGTTGGAGCCATGATTCATGTCAGTCCACTTGGTGCAACAGCTCTCCAAGGTGTGATCACTCCTTTTTAGATGCAGACTAACGAGGAGCTCTGATTTGATGCAGGTGTTTTGGGAATGAAAATTTACAGGGTGATTCCATAATTTATTCCTCAGAATTGAGTGAGTCCATATTTTTTTCCCTCTGCTTGGTCTAAAAAAGTAATCGTTACTGACTGCCACAATTATTTTTCCTGATTTCTTATAGTGTTTCTTAAAGCCAGAAAGATGCCATTTGAAATAACTTTAGTTTTGTGTCATGTCTGTGATCTGCTTTTTTTCTACAAAATTAAACAACTGAATGAACATCCTCTGAGGCCGGTGATTCCGTAATTATTGCCAGTGGTTGGCAGCTGTACATTCTAATTGGAAAATGAACTGAAGCATCTGACACTTCATTACTATTGGTTCAGTAATAGTTTATGTTCTCCATGAAGGAAAATGTTAAGCGGAAGAAAACTGTTCAGTGACAAAATAAGCAAGTAAAGTAGCGATCCCCCATGCTGTTCTGTAAGCAGCTTTAGAAATGTAGACACAGTACATTTGCTGTCTTGTTTCCCTTCACTCAAGCCAATTCAACTGTCATAAAGAGGCTGTGTACTGCTAAAACGGCACTTCCAGCCTCACTAGCGACTGAGGAGTTTATCACCACATGTGGTTGAATTGCCACAACGAGATCACCGTGTCCCAAGCCTCCAAAGTGCTGCTGTTCCAGAAAAGAGCATTTTAACCAATGTTTTGTTCCACCTGGGAACAAAATGCTTTTAGGAAAAAAATCTTCCAAAAGTGTGTGTTTTTTTTTTTTTTTCTTTTTCAGTTTGTGTCTGTGATGGCAGGAGACTGCATAGCTGCTATTTGTCAAAGAAAGGCTAGGTTCGGACAGAAGTCACAAAACATTTGTTATGAGGTTCTGCTTGTCAACAATGAAAATGCTGCGGCTCCAAAAATGGACCATTGGATGTACTAACCAGAGTGAACCCTAAAGTTACAACGAACAACACATGGGATTATTAAACCCAAATTCTTAATCATGATATGTCATGCATATTCTGATGAATTTTGGCTTTGAAATTACATACAATTATGTCTCAGCTTTCAAACAATTTAAAATAGCCATATGAGTGGGCTGACAAATTTCATGAAATCAGAAGTATATATAAATATACACACTGTTCAAAACATTAATAGGGACACTTTTTAATCAGAGAATAGGATCAAGTCAATTCAACTTCTGGGATATGGATCTAGTCAGTTAAGTAGCAGAGGGGGGTTGTTTATCAGTTTCAGCTGCTTTGGTGTTAATGACATGAATTGGCTTGGGACTACGGTGAGGGCGGATGCATCTCCTCCTCTCTCCTCTATCTCTGCTCCAACCTTCAAAGTCCCTACTTCACCAGACTGTGAATTCTTCAAACTATATTGGATTAACCATGGAATTGATCAGCTGGTCTCTGAACACTATTGACACCATTTTTTTCAACAACAAAATCAGGGCCGGGGGACCCTGCGTGCCCAGATGGACCTACCCTGTGGGCTATGTTTTTGATGCCTGGGAGAAATGGCATGTCACATGCTTGGTACCATTCTCTGTGGAGGACGTCAAAGATTTATTTGTATTTGGTTTTATTGTAGGAGGGCTGGTACTTATTGGTTTATGTGCTGCCCTGACCTACCAGAGAATTGGCAAGACGGCTGCCACCAGAACGACGACCCCTCACCTCTCCATCATGATTAATGAGCTGGGCAAGGCGATACATTCTCAGACTGCATTAACCCTTGAACTCAGACACAAGTTGGATAACATCTCAGTGCAAATGCATGCCTTGCAAAGGAAGATGTCGGAGACCAGGGAATACTCATAAATTGGATCTGGTTGTTCATGTGAGCTGCAAACGTGTTTTCACTGCTCAACCATAAACATGGCAGGCTTATCAGCCTCTGAAGGACAAAACGCCCCATTTTTTGAATCCAGAAGAATTTCTACAGCCTTGGTGAACCATTTGGCTGCCCTCTTATCTTATCTTCTCCAACTCCAGCACACACTGACAGAAACTCATGCCACTCCCTTCCTCCTCCAGGGTGCAGCACAGCTTTAGCTGCTGCAGCTCCCCCCCCCAAGCTGGCTGCGTGACCACGTGTTGCTGCGGCCCGCATCACACTCATATTGCCTCAATTCAGATAACAGACGGTTTCAAACTTTAGCGTACATAAACAATCAAGTGTATATGTGCAGTTTTTTTAATTCTGATGTGGGCCATTATTACGTTCAACGAGTAATAATTGTGGATTCATTGCTGTATATTTGTCTGAGGTAATTGGGTGTGAAAAGAATTGCCCTTTAAGGGATCAATAAAGTTGTCTGAAGTCTGAACAACAGGTGCACAAGAGGTTCAACAGTAAGATGACACACAAAACAGGAACGGATTTACAGTTGGAGACCAGTGACATTTTGTTTTTCCTTCCTCATTTTCTGACTGATTTTTCAGTAGTTTTGCATTTGCCTAGGGTCAGTGTCACTACTGGTAGCATGGCACAGTACATGGACCCTACAGAGGTTACACAGTTAGTCCAACTCCTCCAGCATGGCACATCAATATGTCATTGCCAGAAGGTTTGCTGTGTCTCCCAAGACAGTCTCAGGAGCATGGATGAGATTTCAGGAGACAGACATTTACTCTAGGGAAACTGGAAAGGGTCATGAAAGGTCCTTTACCCATAAGTAGGACCGGTATCTGCTCCTTTGTACAAGGATGAACAGGATGAGCACCTACAATGTCCTCCAGCAGCCCACTGGCATAAATGTCTCATTACCAACAATCAGACCAACCAATCAGAAAAATACTTCATGAGGGTGGCCTCAGCGACTGACATCCTGTAGAGGGCCCTGTGCTCACTAGCTGACATTGTGGAGCTCAATTGGCACTTGCCATAGAACACTAGAATTGGCAGGTACACTACTGTCACTCTGCTTTTCACAGATGAGAACAGGTTCAACCTGAGTTCATCTGACAGACATGAAAGGGTCTCCTGATGTCACAGAGAATGTCATGCTGCCTGCACATAATTCAGCATGACCACTTTGGTTGTGTGTCAATTATGGTCTGGGTAGGCATATCCCTGGAAGGATGCTCAGACCTCTGCAGGCTAGACAACAGCACCCGACCCTCTGCTGGTGCAGTGGGTCCTGGGTTTCTCCTGGTGCACAACAATGCCTAGTCTCATGTGGCAAGAGTGTACAGGCAGTTCCTTGAGGATGAAGGAATTGATACCATTGACTGAACCTCATGCTTGCCTGATTTAAATCCAATAGAACACCTCCAATAGCAGTTGATCCCGGATAAGTGGTCGAAGATGAGATGAGATGAGCTGAGAACACCTCTGGTACATCATGTTTCGGCCCATCCGATGCTGCCAGGTTGCACCTTAGACTGTCCAGGAAATAAGTGATGCCCTGTTTCAGATCTGGGAGAAGATCCCCCAGGACACCATTTGCTGTCTCATGAGGAGCATGTCCCAACATTGTCAGGGGCACGCATACGTGAGGGACCATATACACTACTAAGTATCATTTTGAGTTACTACAATGATATTTTGGCAAAATGGACAAGCCTGCCACATCATTTTTTTTTCTATGATTTTCAGGGTGTTTTTGAATTCAGCCATCTGTAGGCTGACAATTTTCATTACCATTAAATGATGCAGCATCCTTTAATTCCTACCACATTACCCAGTCCATATCAGGAAGGATATCCAGCAAAGTGTTCTTTTAATTTTTGAGCAATATATATATATATATATATATATATATATATATATATATATATATATACAGTGGTGGGCACACTTCCGATAATCCGATAACAGATAATTATCGAAGATAATGTTTTCATTATCAGATTATCTTTTTAGATAACTTTAAAAAACATCATCGATGAAACAATCTTCCGATGAATTGCTGTACGATAACTTTTAGACCGATAACGTAGTAAACCAACTGAACTGTTAAAAGTTTCCTAATAGGTATATTGTTCTACCCTCTGCAAACAGAAAAGAGCTGTTTTCAGAAGAAACCACTGTATCCTCTGTAGGCAAAGGATAACTGGTGACTTTATTTTTCAAGATCTCCGCCTGACCGGAGGATTATGATTAGTAGAGAGCTGATTTTGTGGGCAGCTTTCTACAGGGGGCAGCATGGTCAAACATGTAAATACTGGCTCATTCTTTGGGTCTTTCGTTGCTTTTGATGCTTTCAAAAGTGATCGTGTTCAAAATCAATTTCAGATTCTTAGTAATTGCAAATGTACCAATACTGGAATTTATCGATTATCTGTAACTTCCGATACATTTTTGGGTGGTTTATCGGTTTATCTTTATCAAAGATAACTTTTCAGTTATCTGATGATCTGTTATTGAAGTTAATTTTTTGGTTATCTGTGCCCAACACTGTGTGTATATATATATATATATATATATATATATATATATATATGAGTGTAACTGTACAGAAAATCATGTACTTCGTACTGAAAAAAATCAATTCACTATTCGTGTGTACCAAATGAATGAAGCCACTGCATTAAGGGCACTTTTTTTTTCCGTGCATGGAACTCACGTTGTAACTCTGCATTCACCTCAAGCAACTTTAGCTAAAAACTGTATGTTGTCAGTTCAGTCCAAGTAAAGAGTGGAACACAGACTAACAGTGATGGCAAACACCAATAAACTAGAGTTTTTTGATCCTCCATTATGCAGTTTATGAACACAACAGTTCCTCAGTTCATAATTGTGGGGATGCACAAAGACATAATGTGTAGCTGTTGTATGAAAAAAACTTTCTCACTCATTTGTAGCAGGATCACCCAAATGTGAATGTTCATGGTCCAAAAACAAATGCAGTGCAGTGCAAACCCAGGTCCTTGTGGCATTTAAGCAGCCGCTTGATAACATTTCCGACTGGGCCAAAGCAATAACAAATGCCGCCGGTGCTTTTATAGGAGTGGATATGTGACTACAACCCCTGGCAAAAATTATGGAATCACCGGCCTCGGAGGATGTTCATTCAGTTGTTTAATTTTGTAGAAAAAAAGCAGATCACAGACATGACACAAAACTAAAGTCATTTCAAATGGCAACTTTCTGGCTTTAAGAAACACTATAAGAAATCAGGAAAAAAATTGTGGCAGTCAGTAACGGTTACTTTTTTATACCAAGCAGAGGGAAAAAAATATGGACTCACTCAATTCTGAGGAATAAATTATGGAATCACCGGCCTCGGAGGATGTTCATTCAGTTATTTAATTTTGTAGAAAAAAAGCAGATCACAGACATGACACAAAACTAAAGTCATTTCAAATGGCAAGTTTCTGGCTTTAAGAAACACTATAAGAAATCAGGAAAACAAATTGTGGCAGTCAGTAACGGTTACTTTTTTAGACCAAGCAGAGGGAAAAAAAATATGGAATCACTCAATTCTGAGGAAAAAATTATGGAATCATGAAAAACAAAAGAACGCTCCAACACATCACTAGTATTTTGTTGCACCACCTCTGGCTTTTATAACAGCTTGCAGTCTCTGAGGCATGGACTTAATGAGTGACAAACAGTACTCTTCATCAATCTGGCTCCAACTTTCTCTGATTGCTGTTGACAGATCAGCTTTGCAGGTTGGAGCTTTGTCATGGACCATTTTTTTCAACTTCCACCAAAGATTTTCAATTGGATTAAGAGCCTGACTATTTGCAGGCCATGACATTGACCCTATGTGTCTTTTTGCAAGGAATGTTTTCACAGTTTTTGCTCTATGGCAAGATGCATTATCATCTTGAAAAATGATTTCATCATCCCCAAACATCCTTTCAATTGATGGGATAAGAAAAGTGTCCAAAATATCAATGTAAACTTGTACATTTATTAATGATGTAATGACAGCCATCTCCCCAGTGCCTTTACCTGACATGCAGCCCCATATCATCAATGACTGTGGGAATATACATGTTCTCTTCAGGCAGTCATCTTTATAAATCTCACTGGAACGGCACCAAACAAAAGTTCCAGCATCATCACCTTGCCCAATGCAGATTCGAGATTCATCACTGAATATGACTTTCATCCAGTCATCCACAGTCCACGATTGCTTTTCCTTAGCCCATTGTAACCTTTTTTTTCTGTTTAGGTGTTAATGATGGCTTTTGTTTAACTTTTCTGTATGTAAATCCCATTTCCTTTAGGCGGTTTCTTACAGTTCGGTCACAGACGTTGACTCCAGTTTCCTCCCATTCGTTCCTCATTTGTTTTGTTGTGCATTTTCGATTTTTGAGACATATTGCTTTAAGTTTTCTGTCTTGACGCTTTGATGTCTTCCTTGGTCTACCAGTATGTTTGCCTTTAACAACCTTCCCATGTTGTTTGTATTTGTTCCAGAGTTTAGACACAGCTGACTGTGAACAACCAACATCTTTTGCAACATTGCGTGATGATTTACCCTCTTTTAAGAGTTTGATAATCCTCTCCTTTGTTTCAATTGACATCTCTCGTGTTGGAGCCATGATTCATATCAGTCCACTTGGTGCAACAGCTCTCCAAAGCGTGATCAATCCTTTTTAGATGCAGACTAACGAGCAGATCTGATTTGATGCAGGAGTTAGTTTTGGGGATGAAAACTTACAGGGTGATTCCATAATTTATTCTTCAGAATTGAGTGAGTCCATATTTTTTTCCCTCTGCTTGGTCTAAAAAAGTAACCGTTACTGACTGACTGACAATTTTTTTTCCTGATTTCTTATAGTGTTTCTTAAAGCCAGAAAGCTACCATTTGAAATTACTTTAGTTTTGTGTCATGTCTGTGATCTGCTTTTTTTCTACAAAATTAAACAACTGAATGAACATCCTCCGAGGCTGGTGATTCCATAATTTTTGCCAGGGGTATACTCTGTTATTGAGAACATGGGGTTTAGACACATGCTGGAAATGTGTAATTTAAACAATAACAGCATTTATTTTTTGAGTTAACAGACTGAAGGCGGTGGACCCATCTATCTATCTATCTATCTATCTATCTATCTATCTATCTATCTATCTATCTATCTATCTATCTATCTATCTATCTATCTATCTATCTATCTATCTATCTATCTATCTATCTATCTATCTATCTATCTATCTATCTATCTATCTATCTATCTATCTATCTATCTATCTATCTATCTATCTATCTATCTATCTATCTATCTATCTATCTATCTATCTATCTATCTATCTATCTATCTATCTATCTATCTATCTATCTATCTATCTATCTATCTATCTATCTATCTATCTATCTATCTATCTATCTATCTATCTATCTATCTATCTATCTATCTATCTATCTATCTATCTATCTATCTATCTATCTATCTATCTATCTATCTATCTATCTATCTATCTATCTATCTATCTATCTATCTATCTATCTATCTATCTATCTATCTATCTATCTATCTATCTATCTATCTATCTATCTATCTATCTATCTATCTATCTATCTATCTATCTATCTATCTATCTATCTATCTATCTATCTATCTATCTATCTATCTATCTATCTATCTATCTATCTATCTATCTATCTATCTATCTATCCATCTATCCATCCATCCACCCATCATGTGTTATATAAACGTACATGTCTAGGGTTTCCAAACCCTCCTAAAATATTTTGTACCTTTCAGATAAAAAAATTAAAGAAATCAGCAAAACATCCAGGCTAAAAATACTGTCAGAACAGTGTGCAGTTAGAAGAAGAAAAAGATGGCTTTTAGATCAGCACGTCTTTCAACAACACAGTCTCAAACTGCTTAGACAGTTTAGAGTCTGTAACATTCAGCTGGATTCGAACCTAAAGAGCTGTGCGTTAGCAGCCCATCTGCTCTGCCACAGAAGAGAGGACAGACAGGACATGTCATGTTATCTCATGGGATATGTACAAGAAACTCAGCGAGAGAGAGAAGCAATCATGTCAGACTGGAATTGCTCACTCTGGGTTGCCTGAAGATGCTCCTGCATTTGCATTAGCTCAGTCTGAAGATGAGCCGTTCAATTTGTTGGAGGAATTTTAAACTGCAAGTGTGATCATGAGGATAAATTTAGGAAATGCAGTAATGTTTATTTTTTCAAACATTTATTAATTTTTCACATCTGCAAAGACAAGGGGGCCATATTTTAAGCCAGTTGATATTATAGACAAACATTAATTTCTAACTTCTTTTTTATTTTTATTTTTATTTCCATGAGAGACTTTCTTGTGTCTGACCTGCTCATGTTATAATTTGAAACAAAAATTAATTATATTTGGTGGTGCTGTAAATGCAAACACCTCACCTACATTAATCTTGCATCTTGATAAAATAGGCAGTTTTACAAAGTAAGAATAAACTCTGTTCATGTCAGGCCTTGAAACATGTGCTGGTGCTGTGTTTCACTGTCACCACTATACTACAGAACCACTCTGCATCCTGGTTGGCAACAAACCAGGAAGAAAACTGGTCTATCCCCGCAATCCAAAAGTCACCATCTACCTGCCAAAGCCAGGTGGTAAATGAGCATCCACTTGGCCTTTTCCTCAATGCTAAAGTTGGTACATTTTTTTGCACAGATGTTAAGCAGTAAAAGCCTTCAGGTGGCACAGGGAGCGTAATCCTCACTATCACTGACTTTTAATCTGCATGAAATGTTGACCTTCATTGAAGTTGTTCTCAAAGACAAGTGAACTGAAACTGGTTTTGAATAAATGTGTTCTTCATAACATTTTACATGATAGTATACCACCTAATAACTAGTGTATGTAGCAATACTGTCAATTCAAATCAAAATCAAATTTATTAATTTCTATAGTGCCAACTCACTATGAGATTGCCTCAAGGCGCTTTACACAACACAATACTGAAAACAGAGAAAATTTGAATAAAAAAAACAAAAACATAATAAAAATACAAAACATAAAAGAGCACAAAAAAAAACAACATAATAACACACTAAAACTAATAGCTATGAAAAGGATGAAGAGTGGAAAGGCAGTCAGTCCACATGACATTCCAGTGGAGGCATGGAAATATTTAGGAGAGATGGCAGTGGATTTTCTAACAAGATTGCTTAATAAAATCTTGTAAATAGAAAGAATGCCTAAGGAGTGGAGATGAAGTGTCCTGGTTCCTATTTTTAAGAACAAGGGTGATGTGTAGAGCTGCAGTAACTACAGAGGTGTTACACTGATCAGCCACAGCATGAGGTTATGGGAAAGAGTAGTAGAAGCTAGGCTTAGAAAACAGGTGAAAATTTGTGAGCAATATGGTTTCAAGCTGAGAAAGAGCACTACAGATGCAAAGTTTGCTCTACGAGTACTGATGGAAAAGTATAGAGAAGGTAAGAAGGAGTTACATTATGTGTTTGTGGATTTAGAGAAAGCTTATGACAGGGTGCCAAGAGAAGAGTTGCGGTATTGTATGAGGAAGTCTTTAGTGGCAAAGAAATATGTTAGGGTAGTGCAGGACATGTACAAAGATAGTGTGACAGAGGTGAGCTATGCAGTAGGAATGACAGATTTATTCAAGGTGGAGGTGGGATGACACCGAGGATCAGCTTCACCATTGTTCTCAATGGTGATGGACAGGTTGATGGATGAGATCAGTCAAGAGTCTCCAGTCAGGAGACTATGATCTTCCATATGCAGTGAGAGTAGCGAGCATGTTAGCCTAGATTCTAGCCTGGAAATGCAGAGATATGCTCTGGAAAGCAGGGGAATGAAAGTCAGTTGGAGCAAGACTGAGTACATGTTTGAATTAGAGGTGGAAAAGTGCAGTTTCAAGGATTCGAGGTGGTGAAAGTAAATTAGTTTAAATACTCAGCAGCTGAGTTGTGCTTCTCTTTGGGAGTGACAAGAATAGACAGGATTATGCATGAACATATCGGAAGGACAGTTCAAGTTGGACAGTTTGAGAACAAACCTACAGAGGTGAAATTGAGATAGTTTTGACGTGCAGAGGAGGGACTTAGGATATATAGGGAGAAGGATGCTAAGGATGGGGCCAGCAGGCAGGAGGGGAAGAGGGAGGCCAAAGAGGCTGTTTATGGATGCGCTGACGGAGGACATGCAGGTGATTGGTCTAACAGCAGAAGATACTGAGGCCAAAGGGAGAGGGAAACGACTGATCTGCTGTGGCAACCCCTAATGAAGTAGCCAAAAGAAAAAGTAGTAGTGCTCTTCCAACATATTTTTCCCTTGTTTAGCTGCATCTATATCAGCAAATGATCTCTAAAAATATTTTCTGTATGATTTGTTATGTTGCTTTGTCCATTTTATCATTCATCATTGCAACATATTTATTTTAAACTTACATATTGTGTGTTTTAGTTGGCAATGTAGCTTAGCACTGTTCCCTCATAGAAGAATCATCCTGGGATCGCTTCCTGCCTGGTCATGTCTGTGTGGAGTTCACATGTTCACCCCGTGTAAGGATCTCCTCCGG